>NW_004955467.1:5320217-5333724 GCF_000276665.1 Chinchilla lanigera | reverse complement strand
AGAGAGAGAGAGAGAGAGAGAGAGAGAGAGAGAGAGAAAGTGCTATCCTGAAAGCTAAAACATGAAGTGTTCAAAGAGGAGCAAGCAAATTGGAAATTTTGGCACACGTTTATAAATTTAGCTACTTAGTGGGCTGAAGCAGGAGGATTGCAAGTTTGAGCCCCACCCGCCCCAGGGGCAACTTAACAAGACTGTCTTAAAAATAAAAATTAAAAGGTGGCAAAATATTTGTATGAAGCCTGGAGTTTAATTCAGAGAGAGAGGGATAGAGAGAGAGAAAGGCAGGGGGGGCAGTTTAAAGAAGTTTTTAAGAAAGGAAAAAAGGAGGAAAGATAAGGAGAAAGCATAATAAAACTTCAGGATCAGGTAAGTTTTTACAACTAGAAGACATTTACTTTTTAAGGTAGATTCAAATACAAGTCTAAAAGTCTAATCCTTGTGGCAGTCAGACATAACAAATACTCCTCCAAGTGTAGAAATAAAAACACTGAAGCATACAATGACTAGGTGACTAATGCGAGGTGGGATTCACAGCGTCAACACCAAATTTAAATTCTGCTACTTCTGACTCCAAATCCCAGGCTCTCCCTTCTCTCTGCTAACGTTTGCCCCCATGATGGAGCAGTAAACACAGGATGTATTTTCTAAAGAGATTAATAAAAATCAGGTGTGGGGGCACACTCCTATAATTCCAGCTATTTGGGAAATTGAAGAAGGTGGACTGCAAGTTCAGGGCAGGTTAGCAAGACACTGCTTCCAAATAACAAATTTTTTTAAAGTTCTGAGTTCCCTAGCATGTGTGAGGCCTTAGGTTCAATCCACAGCACTGAAAAAAAAAGTCATTGCTTAGGCAGACTCTTTCAGATGGGAAAGAAATTGAGCTTCACCAGTGTCACGTATAATGGACATATAATATTCCCACCGCCTCTTCTTTTGGGAATATGTTCAATAGATAAGGAGATGTGAGAGACCAGATAGGAAGATTAAGGCCTAACTGGCCTCCTCTGTGAGGGTTAAGGAGAAAGGTGGCATGCAAATGTACTGCAACGCTGCAGGGTCTAGAGAAAAATTAATACAGCAGAGATCCTGTTGTTTACCCGGACATGTACCATGGATGAAGGGAGGCAGATGAGCCCTGTGTTACTCTAATTGCTTATGCTCATGTCTGAATGAATAAAGCAGGGTGAGCCAGTCACTCCGGGCTCCTTGTTGAAGGGAGACAAGAGCCCCCTAGCCCTAATTCTGTGTCTCTTTATTCATCTTCATTGTCCTTCGGTCAGGTACAAAGCTCGTAGCCTGGCTCCCACAAGATCAGTGTGGGATGTGCCGTTAGGGAAATAGAGCCCTCTGTCATGACGCACTCCACACTGAGTTCTCCATGCTTTACTTGCTCTCAACATACTGCGAAGGATTGAAGTTGACACGTGCTAGGTTCCGTGGGCTTGTGGATTGTGTCACCTAGCTTTAAACTAATCTTAACAAAGTGAATGTGAGTTTAAAAAGTTTCTTGTAGATGACTCTCAAATGGAAGATAAACACAGGTAAACAAGAAGAAAATGGCAGAACTTGTGGCTTGAGCCCTTTTTCAGTTACAGTGGGGAGTAACGACAGTGCCAGTCCAGTCAGAGCTGACCAAAACTCAACCAAAATAATTTCAAATATTAAAAGCCCGTGGAGCCTAATACTAATTTTGTCACAGAGGCATAGAAACATGGGTCTGTCCCATCCCCATTTATTCTTTAGATTATTTCTACTGATGAATTATTAATTTTACTTTTATGAGTTTTACTATATTAAATAATGAGTATTTAACAGCAAAAATATCACAAAAAAATTGAATATTTAGTATTTATTGTTTAGAAAAAGCATCAAATTTTTCCACATTGACTATTTTTTGGTGTACCAAGTCTAAAAAGAAAAACACAAATAAATACTTATATGAACTACAATGAAAATACCAATATCACTTTACCAAAAAAACCCTTAAATTATCAAATGTAAGATAGTCTGCACACATGACAATAGCATGTTCCATACACATAGCACACTGAGAGCACGTGTATTTTGCGTTCCTGGCCTTTTTGTAGGACATACTTGATATCTCAGTGGTCTTGCTGTTTTGTCAGGAGGTTCTCATCATACACTGTGTAGTTAATAGGAACATAAACTATCAATAAAATAAAGTATTAAATTCTTAATATATATTATGCATTTAGAATAGACATCTACATTTTTATATCAGCTATGTACCTGCTGATAAAACTTGAAAGATAACAGAAATAAATTTTTATATGAACTGCAATGAAAATATCAATAGACTCTATACAAAAATAGGCTCTGCTTCAATTGTCACACCCAAGGCAATCTTAACACATAACAACTGCATGTTCCATGCACAAATCTCACTTACACTGACAGCACATGTGCTTAGCTCACCTTTCCTATGCAGCAGTCTTATCACCATTTTTCTCTTTGTATTTTGTCAGGAGCTTCCTACTATATTGTACAATATGGACTTAGCAGGGAAATAAGATATCAATAAAATAAAACATCAAATATGTAATGTGTTGAGAATAGATATCAACATTTTCACATTAACTGTTTCCTTGCTTACAAAACCTAAAAGATGATACCAAAAATAAAAACCCACATAAATTACACTATAAACATGAACAAAAGTTTACTTCAAAAATAATCTTTCCTTCAATGGTCACTCTTAAAGCAGTTTTCACACATTACAACTGCATGTTCCATATACAAGTAGCATTTACACTGATAGCACATATGTTTTGTTTTCCTGTCCTTTTTTGTAAGGCACAGTTGACATCTTTTGTTTTCCTGTTATTATAGTAGATCTTTGTGATCTTCACCTGCCTGCTCACTTGTCAGCTCACCAGCAGACCCCACAATTTTTTGCATAGTTCTCTGGGCAGAAACATTTTGTTTTTCCTCTGCTGTAAATGATCTCTTATGAGTGCCAGTCCCAGTCCTCTAAGAAAATTTCTCCATGGCGTTTTGTTCTTTTTATTTTCTTTGTAAACTATCAAACTATGCCACATATGTTTAGGATTGAGTGAAACACAATGATTGGCCAATGGTTTGTGTTTCAAGTGACATCATAGTTACTCCATAACTCATCAACAACAACATCTACTCCACCTTGTTTTTACTATAGAAAGTTTCCATCTCAGGCTTCCATTTCATCGCGGTTTCCCTATCAGTATTTTCCCATCATGGTGAAATGTTGGCATCAGCAGTACCAGTTTGTTTTCCTTTGCCATATATTAGGTCAATGATATATCTTTCTGAAATCCAAAGGTTATACTATACAATTTTCTGTTTTGAAATTGCAACATTTCATTGGCAATTTCTGCTTTGTTCCTGTGACGGCAAACTTGTGGTCTGTTGGCAAATGTAACATCAATTGGAAACTAGTAAACCAACTGTCAAATGTCACATTCCAATTAGTTCGGGAGATGGGAGCAACAAGTCTGTTCACAACATCATTCAGTTTCTTACCATACAAATAAGGACCTGATGGCTGAGTTGCAGGATAAATGTCTAAATTGAAAGAATAATAAGTCTCTGCATCTACAAAAGCATAAATTTTTATGTCATATTTTGACCTGCTGCTTTTCCATAAGTCTTTTACATTCCTGCAATGCCATGGGAAATCCCTGCAAAGTACAGCAGACCTATGAATGCTTTCAGTTCAGCTAGTGAAGTGTCATAATAAATAAAGTTTGGGATATGGCAATTGCTGCACACAGAAGGTTTAACTTGCATTTCAGCATTGGTGTATTTCATAGCTGATGGAGACCACTATGAAGCAGACCTGAGCAGGACTTAAATTAATCAATTGGCTTTTCATGTTCACTTATGAATCTGTCCAAGGCCTGGGCTCCTTTTCTGGAAATGGCAAACTTGTAGTAAGTGAACCTCTGTGAGTCACTCATCCCTACTAAAACCTGTAGTGTCAGATGAAGTTGAAAAGCCTCAAAGTATAAGACAAGATTACAGCGAAGGACACCTGGGTCCAATTTCAACTAGATAAAGACTATAGCCTCAGGTATCTCACTCCTGGGTGGATTAATTTAATATCTTACTTGGAGAAGTCCTTGAGTAATTCCACTCTTCTTGAGTATTCCCCTCCCTTCTTCTGATAACCAAATGAACACAGACCACCCAGAGAAGGTCTTGGTCTTAGCCCCAAGTGAATCTAGAATTCTGTGACAGGAGACTTTGCCGTACACTCATTCGGGAGATTGCAGACCTGATCAGCCCACAATAACTAAGGGATATTATTAACCTGATATATAGCATCTTGTAGTATTTGGCTTTTTACAATTTCCAGCATCAAATGGCAGGGCTGGCATTCTTTCCAATACATTTCACCCCTTTCAAAGACACTCACTATATTTTTGGACCTAAATTCTAACATGGGATTGATGCATTTGGTTCTGTGGTCATTTTGCAACATTCGGACTAGTCAAATAGGTACTCATATTGCTGTTTCCTTTATTGCCTGAATCAAGGAGGTCTGCATTCCCTGTATGTGTATCAGTTGATTCTTGCTCCATTTCACTGTCATGGGAACTTTGGCTCACATGGCCAACTAAAAGTCATCATCAGTATCAGCAGCAGCAACATCATACACCCACACCACTCTTCTGTTATGAAAGCATGTATTTTACATTGTGTATTCATCACGCACAAGTAATCTAATGATTCACTTTTGACCTCCTCCCAAACATGCAAATCTGATTTTTCGTGTGCCATTGTACTGAACTGGGCTACTTCTACCAAAAAAAAAATGTTTTAAAAACTTTTTTAAACAAATCCTGGAGTGGTGTGGGTCTACTGGACCCTCAATGATGCTCAGGTAAATATATGCTGAACTTGTTGCATAGAGCATCATGTCAAAGAAAATCCTGGTTTGACACTTTTGCACACATGAACACACCTTGCCTTTCATCATACCAAGTGAATAAACACATAGATTGCTTCCTGTATCCCTCAGGGAATGGTACTGAGATGCACAGCTAGCCACTCTTTTCCTAAAGTAAAAATTTACATAGAAAAACAAGAGATGGGACTGCTGGACCTACTGCTGTATTCCAAGGATAGATCTACTATTATTAATGAGGACTGTTTGCTTACCTATATATGTATGTGTGAATTTACTATGTATAACTACATATATATGCTACTTTCATTTACATATATATTAGTATGTATAGGTTTATACACTGTATAGAAATACAGATGCAGGGCTGGAGTATGTTTTTGCTGTAGAGCATTTGCATAGCATGTGTTAGGGCCCAAAATTATGATCCAATAGCATAAAAAAATACAGTTACATGTACATGTGTGATGTATTTATATATACACAGATTTTATATACACAGATTGCAGATATAGATGCATGATATTACGTTTGTGTGTCACTCCAGAACATGAAGAAAAAATGCGGCAAACTTTATCATGATAAAATATTTTATCAAGTGCTTTATGAAATGTCATTAAGTCTAATTTAAAATGTTTACCAGCTTCTTTTGAATGAGAATCAATAAATAAAATGTTTCATTAAAAGCTATTAAGGCTTTTTGTTTAAACCCTTTTTGTTCAAACCCATTGGTTTGTAAGAGCTTCTGCTTCATATGAAGGACTCTGGAATTAGTCATATTTCATAAAAAAATTTTGCTTAATTAGCAGATGGTATTGAAGTACAAGTATCATTATTTTGTATGTACTGCCAATAATGTGCTCCATCTATCTGGAAGTTTTATAACGTTTCTTTCTTTCTTTTTATTTTTTTAACTCTTGACAATCATGAACACTAAGTACCAAAAATAAACTAAGCTTCTAAGATTTTAAAAATCTCTGAATCATAAAGTGTTAAACTAAGATTTGATCAAATAATGAACACTACAAAAATTCTGTATTTATTATTTTAATGAAAACTTTATCCATTAAGTCACATAAATATTTTATAATATTTTTCATTACTACCTTAGTCTTTTAGCACATGCTGCACTGTATAAAACACAGAACCAAAATAATACCTAAATATATGCAACTAGTAGCTATTTAGCTTCAAAATCTTTCTAGTAGTGAAGAGTGGCTGGCCCAAGAGGTAGAGTGTCCTGTTTAGAATCAATGTTTTTTCCTCAGGCTGTACATCAGACTTACAAGGATCACAGGTTAGACCCTCACTGTTTAGCCTTCTCTCTTAAATCAGATTCTCTGAGTGGTAAAACCTGGAGACACTATTTTTTTAACAAATTTCCAATGTGATGTTTTGTGCACTGATCTGAGGAGCAACCTCCTTATCAATGATATAAATTCATTAACTCAAATTTTAAGAGACAGATATGGATAGTTGCTGTATTAGCAAGCTTTCTGTTACTGTACAAACATACAAGATAATCAATTTATGAAGAGAAAAGGTTTCTTTTGACTCATAGTCTTGGAGGGTTTAGTCCATGGTCAAGTGGCCCCATTCATTTCACACCTGTGGAAAGACAGCACATCATGGCAGAAGTACATAGCAAGACAAAACTTCTCACCTCATGGTCAAGAAGCAAAAAAGAGAGCGAAAGGAAGGATCTAGGGTCCCTCTAGTTTTTGGAGGGCACATCTCCAGAGAAAGATCCCCAACTAGGCCCTACTTCCTACAGGTTCTATAACCTCCCAATAGCCACCCCTACACTGAGGACCAAGTCTTAATCACATAGGTATTCAAAATATAGAAATGGTCAAAATTTATAAGGGCAGGAATGATGATAACACAATACAGAAAATAACACAGTGGACTGGCAATCAGGATGCCTTTGAGAGTAGCTAAAACCGAACAGGCTTTTTGTGCTGACTTTGATTCTTGCATTCTTAACACAGAAACTCTTTTAGTATGATAGGGTAATAGCTCAACCGTGTGCCTCATTTCTCTCCACAAGTAAAATATGAGATAACAATACTATCCAACTCTTACAAGCATTATAAGAATTAATAAGAAAATACAATGTAAAGTGCCTAGAATAAACAATGCCTCAACTTTTAAAAGTAAAATTTTGCTGTCATTGATATAATGTTTAGATATCATCCATTTCAGGAATTTCCTGGAAGAATGGTAATAAAAAAAATCACCACACCTGAGCACATTGTTTTTACTACATTGTTTTTTGTTTGTTTACAGTATTGCAGTTTGAATCCAGGACCTTTGCACTGAGCTGTGTCCTCAGCCCTTTTTATTTTATTTTTTGTTTGTCTGGTTTTTTTTGGAGGCGTGTTACCAGGAATCGAACTCAGGACCTCATGCTGTCCAGGCAGGTACTGTGCCACAGTGCTAAATCCTTGGCCTTTATTTTATATTAAGAGAGGTTCTTGCTAAGTTATCCAGGCTAGCCTTGAACTTGTGATCCCCCAACTTCAGCTTCCCAAGTAGCTAGAACTACAGGCTTGTTCCACTGAGCCCAGCATACCATACTGCTTACCAGAGTTTCAGCGTGATATCCCAGATATCTGAAAAGGAAAGAAAAGATAAGTAATGATCAAAAACACAACAAAAGTCTCTACTACATGAATTGAATTATAAACATTACAACACATTCTACAACACTGTAATAAATACCATATTTTACCTCAAAATTAAAACCCAAAGGAAATATGAATACCACTTCATAGAGACATCTACCTACCATTAATGTGGTTTTCTGTGACAAGGTAATCTTTTTTTAAATTTTATTTTATTTTATTTTATTTTGAGTCCTGGCTGTGCCTCTGAGCTGGATATCTGTTATAAAATATCAAGATTCTGTCCTTCTCTGTCAAAAGATGGGTTAGGGCTTCAGCCACAGAACCTCATCTGCTGTAGGGTGGGACTGCATCTGTCAAGTCCTCTGTGTATGAACCTTCTATTCTGCCCAAAAAAGAGCACCAGACTTCAGATGCAGATCTGGAAAACTTCTGAACTCTATAAATGATTCTTTATTCCCTTAATTGACTAGGGATCCTTTAAAAGTTACGGTGTTCTATTTAGATAATAATGTTAGAGGGACTCAGTAAGCGGGTGGCCTCATATTCCATAAAATCTTTCACCTCACAGAATTTGTCTCCTTTGGCCTGCAAAAATATCTCATTTGACACCTTGCCTGTTGACTTACTTCTCATGTGCTCACTCAATGCTGTTATGGGCTTACTTTACTTTAAGTTTCCTGGGACTTCCTGAGCCAGTGATCCTGACAACTTTGGGCAATCAGACTTTGCCCTTGCTGAATCTGTGACATCTACCTCACCCTGGTGGCCAGGACTCCCCAAAATCCCTTCAACATGGAGCAGTGGGAGGCCCCATCTGTCCCTGCAGCCTGTGTTTGGGATGGTTGGATACCTTCCCATGCTGAGATTCTGTCTGTATTCATTTCCATTTATTCCAACTGAACTTGCCTTCTTCTGACAGAGCTTCCAGGAGCATGTGGTGGCTCCTGAAGGTCCCCTGGATCAATAAGAGAAGCCAGCTATTTTTTCCCCTGGAGGGATGGCAAGAGCTATGACTCACATGTCACAGCTAATTAGCACAAAGGGTCTGAACATAAGGGAACATAGAGAAAAAAATGATTGGGTTTACCCAGACACTGGAGGTTTTTGTATTGTTTTGTTCTTGTTTTTCACTTGTTTTCCAGAATGTAGCCTATTTATTATGTGGCACTGGAGCAGAAGGAAAATAAGTTCATCAGCAACAGTGGTCTGCTTTAGAAAGTCATAAGAAGGGCACTGCAGAGAGCTTCAGGTTGCCCATAGAGATACGTAGAAGGAACAATGTGCAGCCAAAGGCACAACACGAAAGCCTTGTATTAGAAGAAGCTGGTTACCAATAATTAGGCAGGGAATGAGTTCACCACAGCTTACACAATTTCATCCAAGATCTGTTCTCCTTTCTGATGCTGATGAAGATCCTCCAATCCAAGAGTTGGAAACTGGAAGCATATGGTCTTTTAGCAAGCACAATTTCAAACATTATTTTTTTGCATTATAATGTTTTTGTGTGGTGCATACAATTTGAAGTTCACTATTAAGTCTATGCTTTTTAATCAAATCTCTTTACATATTTACATACTTAACTACCTGGCAACTGAAGGTATTTGAGCAAGATTGCTCGGTAATTTCCCCCAGAAAGTACAGTTACTGATAGGCCATTGATGCCTACCTCTGCATTCTGGGTAGCAGTGATCACTGGGGAGGCCTGAGAGCTCTGCTGGTCAGAGGGACTTGGAGGTATTCAGAGAAAGAGGCAAAGCCAACTCTTGCAGAATAAACAGGCACTGTTCTTGTCATATCCCTATTTCTTAGTTCATTTGCTGCTTGCTGATGAGTTTGTTGCCTTCACCTGATGCTAAGAATAGGAGGAACTGTTGTACCCCACAGATCTCCAATACGCAGAAAACATCCAAGAAAGAAATACCAAGAAGTGGCCAAGGTTAACAAACCAGAATTCAGCCTGTTTACTTTATAACTATCATCCGAGCACCCAAATTCAGACATCGTGGTCCATAATTGGAAGCATAGTATTTGAAATTGTGAATACCCTGGCAAATTCCTGATAAATGAGCACAAGAACAACATAGATCTCGACTAATGTTCACTGGGGGAAATAAGGAAAGAAGAAAGTTCCAACCTCAAGCCTGTCACAGACAGGGACACAAGTTTCCAAGATTATACTCAGTTTAAAAAGGGATCTGGACTTCATTCTTAGGGAAGAGTCCACTGAGTTATGTTGGAGTTCCTGTACATATCTTCAAACATATTTTCAAAGAGATATGGATTGGTACAGACAACTCTCCTGGTGAGTCCGTGAAACTTCAGACCATTCCCAGAATCACTAGTTCCACCCAGGGATACAAAAGGGCAGCCTTGCATTCGGGGCAACAATCTTCTTATTCCAAATGGTGTCATGTTGACCTTTAGAAATTGGGTCTTCTGGTCCTCCATCAGCAGGTTCCACTCAGCTCTTTGATTCTGTATTTATTTATTTATTTATTTATTTACTCTTTGCAGCTCCAGAGATTGAACCCAGAAACTCAAGCATGTTAGATATGTGCTTTACCACTGAGCTATGTACCAGTCTTACTGAGAAATTTTATTAGTGAAACTAGCTGTTTATCTGTATTACAAATTGAAATGTAATTTTCCTAGTTAGTTGTCTTCTGAATTTGCTTATGTATAGTTTTCACTAAAAAAAATTAAAATTTTTCCTGTTGACTTTGTTTCAGGGTGAGAAAGAATGGACTCATCTTGTAATGGTTTCCTATTTCTCATAGTAAAATTTTTAATCCATTTGGAACTCATTCTGATATAAAGGCTGAGGTATGAATTAAAGTTTAATTTTTTGGACATGTCTATCTTTGACTTGACATCCCACCTTTAACTGTACTATATTTTCATAAATATTGATTCTGTTTCTTGTCTTCATAACTAGTTCAGCCACTGTGTTTATTTTTGTTTCAGTTCCACAAAATGGTAAACATTGGAGATTTAAAATATATTAATGTCTGGTAGCACTAGGTCCCCTTAGTTTCCTTCTTCCAGATTTTCTTAGTATCTTGGCTTACTTTTCCAGATCAACTTTATAATCAGATAGTCCAGTATAGATTTTTTAAAACTAGAAATAAATAGACAATCTTTTTTTTCTTTATAAAATGTGGCTAATGTATAGAAA
This sequence comes from Chinchilla lanigera, assembly GCF_000276665.1. Lineage (NCBI taxonomy): Eukaryota > Metazoa > Chordata > Mammalia > Rodentia > Chinchillidae > Chinchilla > Chinchilla lanigera. The sequence continues at coordinate 5,323,013 of NW_004955467.1, read as the reverse complement.
CAAATAACGGTGCAGCATATTAAAATAAAAAGTAACTTCCTTTAGGGTTTACAGGTGATGACAACATGCTAAATTTCATTCTCTTTAATTGAAGATTAATAACATTTCACTTAACGAATACAACAAATGAAGAAAATATACTTTAGATCTATTAAACACAAACACACATACACACATACACACACATTGGTCCATAGCCAGGGGCAACCCCCCTGCCCTTTGACTCTGGTAGTAAATGAAGATGTTTCGCTTGTCATGATTTGGTTGAGTTGCAAGAAGACTATTGATGATCTTGGCATCTACTGAGTGAGAGCCAATGATCCTGCTGGACGCGTGTAGTGCACAAGACCGCACAGCCCACAACAAATTATCTGGTACAAAAATGTTAATAATGCAGAGGTTGATAAACTATGAGACCAAGAAAAGGACAAAAAGTTAGAGGGTTGTTGTTAAGTCAGGGTCTCACTGGTACTCCAAGCTGGCCTGGAGCTTGGATCCTCATGCCTCAGCCACCTTAAGTGCTAGGATTACAAGTATGTGCCATCATGCCCAGCTGTTTTTGTTTCTTGTAGTACTGGAGGTTGAACCCAGGACTTCTGACTGAGCTACATCCCCAGTCCTTTTAAATTGGTGATTTTTTATTTGTTTATTATTTTTGTACTACTGGAGATTGAGCCCAGAGCCTTCACACTGAGCTACATCCCTAGACTTTTTACTTTTATTTTGAGACAAGGTCCTGCTAGGTCCGTAAATTGCCCAAGCTGAGCTGAAATTTTCTATCCTTCTGCCTCAGTACCCACAAGAGGTGGGATTAAAAATGAGCACCACCATGTCCAGTTCTCTCTAAGTATTAAAGAAATTAAAAGCTTTTCTGCCATATATGTGTCACAAACAAAAATATAAGTGTTTCTGGAATGCAATGTGGTATAGTTTTCTGAGATATATTTAGAGTTAATAAAGCTGGCAGCATTTGACTAAAATAAGTTGTATTTTTCTTAAGTGTCTTCACTTCTTGTTGTAAAACCTAATGTGGATTTTTTGTTGTTACGAAGTTCTTATAACATCTCTCCTGCTCATTAATATTGCTGTACTGGGTACAACATTACTTTGTTGTTAATTGCAGATATTGGGTGTCTTAGTTACTTTTCTTGTTCTGAGACAAAATATCCAACACCCAAAGTTAAAGGAAGAAAGGTTTGTTTAGTTCACAATTTGTAGAGGTTTCAATTCAGAGTTGGCTGGCTCCAAGGCAGGGTGGAATGGCAGAGGGGCACCACAAAGGAGAAAGAGCTCATGGCTGACAGAAGCCAGGAAGGCAGCAAAGCAGCAAAGTACAAGCAGCAAGTAGTAAGTGGCAAGAGACAACAGCAGCTCTCTTTCTATTCTTTATATTATATCCAGGGTGAGGCTTCCAATTATCCACACTCAGAACTATGCCAAACCAATCAGTGGACTGATTTAGTAATACACACCCCTAATCCCAGCATCACATGGTCTAGATCCAGCCACCTCTGTAAAAGCGCCCCCCATGACAGCATGAGGCATTGAGGGACATCTAGACATGAGCCATAACATTACACAGTTGAGTTCTTTTGAATACTTCATTCTTTAGAAAATTTGAAATTTCTGAATTCTTTAGAAAATTTCCTGTGTCCAGGATTAGATAAATCTTTCAGCTAACCTATATAGCTGATAAAGTGCTTCATTAACTACAATAGATTTTAGTTACTGACACCTGATTGTGAGAGTAAACTAACACACTGCATGTACCACTTGGAAAGAGGAAGCCTTTCTTGAGCTTTTACTGGTTGAATTTGATGTGTTCTGAGTCAAAAATGTAGATAAGACCACAAGAGTGCATACTGTGGTCATTTCTCTCTCTTTCTCTCTAAGCCTATGTGGGACCATTCCCTGAACGAAATACTTGTGTAGGGATACAAGAGGACAGCTTTGCACTGAGGACATCTACAATCTTCTTATTCCAAATTGCATCATATTTTGGCCTCTAGAAAGCTGAGTCCTCTGGTTCTCTCTCTCTCTCTCTCTCTCTCTCTCTCTCTCTCTCTCTCTCTCTCTCTCTCTCTGTATCTCTGTCTCTGTCTGTCTGTCTCTTTCTGTCTGCCTGCCTGTCTGTCTGTCTGTCTCTCTCTCTGTGTGTGTCTCTCTTTCTCTCTCTCTCTCTTTCTTTTGTACTGGGGATTAAACCCAGGGCCTTTGCACTGAGCTGATGGAGACCACTACAAGGTGGATCTGAGCAGGATTTAATATTAAACAGTTGGCTTTCCATGTTTACTTTGAGTTGTCTGAAGCTTAGGCACCTTGTCTGAAGATGGGCAGTGGACTCATAGTAAGTAAACTTCTGTGAGTCACTGGTCATCCTGAGGTCTGTATTGGCCTGTGAAGCTGTGACACCTCAAAGTACAATATAAGGCCACAGCTGAAGACATTTGGCTCCAACCCAGTTAACTACAAGGAGACTGAAGCTGCAGGCTCCACACTCCTATAATAAATACCAACCTAAAGATAAAGTAGTTCTCTTGACTGACATAAGTTACTACTTGGGAAAATTCTCCCAAGGTCCTGCTGTATTCTTGCATTTCCTTGAGTATCCTCCTCCTTTGTTTGAAAACCAAATAAATATGGGCTGCCCAGAGAAGTCTTTGTCCAAACTCAGAGAATATCAAAGCTGTAACAGAGTTAGACTCTCTTGGAGCCCTGAAATCATCTCATTTGTCTCACTTATTTAAGCCTTTGCCATCCACTCACTTGGGAGATTTCAGGCCTGATCAGCCCACA
>NW_004955467.1:5308514-5320057 GCF_000276665.1 Chinchilla lanigera | reverse complement strand
AATATTATTATTATTATTATTATTATTATTATTATTATTATTATTTTAACTTTGAGAAAGGGTCTCACTAAGTTCCCAGGCTAGGCTTAAACCTTAGATCCTCTTCTATAACCCTCCCACAGTGCTAACATGTGTGCTCACCACCAGCCTGGTTTTTAGTTCCCTCTTGAAATGAACACATTTTACTTTCACTTTACATAAAATACAATTTCTGCTAATGTCCAGTTCAATGGATACTATAGCTGAAATGCTTCAAAGCACTATGATACCTGGTAGGTGGCTGTCATAAAAAAGATAGACAATGCAGCTATTGATGTGTGTCTTAATTACTTTTTTCTCATTACTGAGACAAATTACCCAACACCCAAAATTAAAGAGGGAAAGATTTATTTAATTTACAATTTATAGAGGTTTCAGTCCATAATGGGCTGGTTCTAACACAGGGTGGCACATGGCAGAAGAGCAATAGTTCATGGCTGCAGAAGACAGCAAAAGCAACAAGGCAGGAGAGGAGAGGACAAGCCTCTTTCTGTCCCTTATATTGTATGCATGATCCCCACCTGAAGGTGGGTGTAGCACTCACACCCTTAATCTGAGCAATGGACCACGAATCAATCACAAACTTTAGATTCAACCACCTTTGAAAAGCCCGCCCCCTTTACTGCATGAGGTTTTGAGGGGACATCTAGACATAAACCTTAACAGTGTGCCTGGGGGAAATTGGATGACCAATATTCTACTGATGGGATGTAAATAATGCAGCCTCTTTGAAAAAGAGTTTGGTAGTTCTTCAAATGTTTAAACACTAAGTTACCATCAGACCTATCAGTTCCACTCCCAGGTATACATACAAGACCACAGGGAAACTTACACATAAATATTCATTGCAGCATTATTCATAATAACCAAAAAATAAAAACAACACCAATATACTGCCAAGTTTTGGGGTGCTGGAGTCTCCTTCTGGAGGTGGTTTCTAGGTTTTTTTCTGTCCTGGACAAAATATTGAACAAGACAACCATAAATGGTGTCAAAGTTTCACATTTATTGAAGGTAGAAAAAAAGCCAGAAGCATAAGGGGAAAATGGGTTCTGCAGAGTGAGTTTGGACCTAGTAGAAAGGGAGGAAAAAATATATCCTACAGCTTAGAGTGGGCTACTGTGAAGAGGCACAGTTGTGGGTAGTAGCAGATAGTGAGCATTTAATGCAACTGCTTTTATTGAGACAGGGTCTCTCTTTGTAGCCCAGGCTGATCTTGAATTCATGGTGATCCTCCTGCCTCAGTCTCCTAAGTGCTGGGACTACAGGTGTGTGCCACCATGCCTGGCCACTCTCCCATTTTTGTATTTCCCACATTGGCATCACATCCAGGTCATTCTATTAAAAACCTCCTCAAGTTTTTATGAGAAGTCCACATACAAGGTTCTGAACATTTTTCTTTGTGTGTGTTCCAGGATCTTGTCACACCTCCTTTCTCAGCTAGTTTTAGCCACACCCTATCTTCCTGTCTCGACTGGACAAGTGGGTAAACAAGATGTGGTGTATCCATGCCAAAGGAATGAAGTAGTATTGTGATAACATGCTACAGCATAGATGAAACTGAAAAACAGTATGCTAAGTGGAAGGTAGATATTGGAAAGTGGGAAGAACATGTTCAAATGGGAGGGGGAGAGGGGAGAGAAAGAAGGGAAAAGGAAGGAAAAGAGAATGGAAAGAAAAATGGAAATAAAGTTCTTATAAATGTGAGGAAAAGAAAAATTGAATAGAGGGGAGGGGAATGGGGAAAAAGAATTAAGATATATTATGTACCAGTACAAATTCTCTATGATGAGTGTGATCAAATGAATGACAAATATGTACTAAAAATTTTTTTTAAAAAACCCGTCATAGCCATGCATGATGGTGTATGCCTACAAGCACAGCATTTGGGAGGCTGAGGGAGGAGGATCACTAAGAGTTTGAGACCAGCTTGGAATACATAGTGAGTTTGAGGACAGCCTGAGCTATACAGCAAGATCCTGTCTCAAAATGTAGCAAAAAATGCCTCCCCACCCCAAGCCAGTATCCTTCAGTTGCCCAAGTAACAGTTCCTGTTCCAGTTCTGGTTGCTCTTGTCTCCTAGAAATGGCTAGTCACTGCGATGCATAGTTGGTCCCTATGATGCACCCTGTACAACCCAGTCCCTAATTGACAAGCCATTCTGCCTCTGTACTTCCTGCTTGCTTATCCCATATAAGCCCTCAACCTCCCGAGATCAGGGCTTGATATTTTAGGAATGATCCCGGTCAGTGCCTATTGACATAAATAAATCTGCCTCCAAATACTGGGTATCATTTTGGTGTTTCTGTTGCTATAGCAAAAACAAAAACCAAGAAAAAAAACCCATGTTATGGTAAGTGAATGAAGTCAGATACTAAAAGGCACATATTGTATGATTCTATTTCTATAAAATGTCTACAGTAGGCAAAACTATGCAGGCAGAGTAGATTAGGTGGTTGCCTGGGAGTAGGGTGGCTGAGGGCCCTGGGGAGTGACTGCAAAGGATATGGAGTTTCTTTAAGGGTTGATGAAATTGTTCTCAATTTTAATGTTGTGTGATGGGTGCATGAGTCTGTGAATATACCGAAAACCAGTGAGAATTTTGAGTGAACTGTATGGTATGGGTAGTACAGCTCAATTAAGCTATTGCCAAAAAGACACAATGAAACAAAATGATGTTAAATTTAAACCATACATTGTTACCTAATTTCAAAACGCACTTTTAAAAATCTCAGTAGCTGTAAATATGTTCTCTCTTAAGTGGTCATTCAATTCTATAATCTTTTTTTTTTTCCTCCGGTACCGGGAACCGAACTCACAACCTTGTGCTTGCCAGGCAGGCGCTTTTGCCGCTGAGCTAAATCCCCAGCCCCTCAATTCTATAATCTTTATTAAATTCTTTTGTTTGTTTTGGTTTGGCCTTCAACTCACTTAGGTAGCCCAGGCTGGCCTCAAATTCACAGTGATCCTCCTAACTCCAATACACTGCCAAGTTTTGGGCTGCTGGAGTCTCCTTTGGGAGATGGTTTCTAGGTTTTTTCTGTCCTGGACAAAATACTGAACAAGACAACCATAAATGGTGACAAAGTTTCACATTTATTGAAGGTAGAAAAAAAGCCAGAAAAATAGGGGGAAAATGGGCATTTTCCAATACACTAGCCTGCTGAGTGCTGGGATTACAGGCATGCACCACCACATGAGCTTTTTTTTTGAGGGGGTGCTACTAGGGATTCAACTTGGGGCCTTCCTACTGAATTATATCCCCACTCTTTTTTAAATATTTATTTATTTTTAATGTGAGACAGTCTTGTTCAGTCACTACATTGCTCAGGTTGGGGTGGAACTTTCAGTCCTCCAATCCAAGCCTCTCAGAGTCCTAGGATTACAAGTTTGAGTTAACCAGAGATGACTGATGTGGTCTCCTCTTGGCCACCACTGACCTTTGGCCTTGCACATCAGGACATTTTGTTATTATTATACAACTTATTCCTTTCTTTTGGCTGAAAATTTTCAATAAATCCTGATTTTTATCAGAATCTATCCACTCAGATTAAATTAGTTGAATGAATTTGTACTTACTTACTACATTATTTGCTTTGTAATTTTGTTCTGGGGACAAAGTAACATAGCAAAGTGTTTGGTTTTTATGTTATTTTTCATTTCCTTGTGTACTGTATTTCCACCAATAGTTTGTTATGAAAAATTTCAGGCATACAATTGAAAAAATTATAGTTAACATCAGTCTACCCATCACCTACATTTAACCACTAACATTTTATTCCACATGTTTTAGCACATATTTAACCATCTTCCCATTCCTCTGTCCTTCTATTCATTCTTCTTTTCAAAATCAGTTGCAGGTATCAGTACATGTCCCCTTAAATACATCAGCATTCACATAAGTGAGAGTTTGACATTTACTTACATTTTCTTTTGAATATAAAATTTACATACAGTGAAATGCCCAAATCTTAGGCATCCATTTGTTGCATTTATGCAACTAAAACTCCCTTTCAACATGGCCACTACCCCAGAAAGGACCCTCTTACCCTGGGCCAATTGCACACATTCCTTGTTTAACAACTGAGCTATGGTCCTGTGACTAGGTCACAAAGTGAACTGGTTGCTAAGTGAGGAACTGTGCAGTGATGGCCAACCTTCTGCAAACTGAGTGCCCGAACTGCAACCCCAAGCCCACTTATTTACTGCAAAGTTCTAGCACTACAATTAAATCTGAATACTGAGGTTTTAGTTTAGAAAAAGCAACTGCTACTGATGCTCAGTTGCTAGGCAACCTGGCTCGTGCTCACAGACAGGGCTCTGTGTGCCTGCTGTGGCACGTGTGCCATAGGTTCACCATCACTGCTATCTAGTACATACATTATGACATTCAGAGCAAAGAAACGGCCAAAGGAAACTCCAACTTGATAACTTTGCTTTTATTTGCATAACTCCTGCATGCAGTACTGTAATGTATAACAGAACATAAAACTACAATACTCTATAGTATCATCAGTAAATATTACAGTACTCTATAAACAAAAAAGACATTGAGACTCTATAAACAAGATGTATACAAAGTGTACAAAAAAGAATAACATGTGTCATTAGTCCCAGGGGCAGGTTATAAGTCTGAACAGCGTGCCTCAGTCATAAGTCCCAAAAGTCATTAAACAGGTAGGTCGTCAAATGTGGCATATCTGTATTACACATCATATTATCAACATAGTTCCATCAAACTGGTTTGTTTTTCTTAAGAAAACATGCACTCTAGTAATCTAACCTTTAAAATAAAATACAGCAGCTGCCAACGAACCATCACATCAACTGGGTTCAGGCAGTATCAATCCCTCACATGCCAGAAGAGGCAGGGGCGATAATGATTGAGAAAATCCAGGATATCTTATGAGGAAGCACTGATATAGAAAGTTTTCATTATGAATGATTACAAAACAGATTCAATCCAGATACAATCTTTAGCAAATCAATAAAGTGTCTACTCCTATATTTCCTCACATGCCCTTTCCGGCATCTTAGCAGCTTCCATGAATTCTTCAAGGTTACATTGATCACACAGTTGATATTGCTGGAAGCTGTGTTTTAATGTGCAATTTCATCTCATGAATGAAAGTCATTGCAAGGAATCAAGAAAACTAAAATACCAGTAATAAGATAGCACAGAACCACAAACCTGCTTGACTGTAAAAATCACTGGAAGTGCCAAATATCCTTGACTGTGAAACTGGCCTTAACGGAACCACTGCTCTGCCCACCTCTGCAGTAAATATCTTAGACTTGCCGTGGTGGTGAGCCTACGGCACGCAAGCCGCAGTGAGCTCTTGGTGTCACTGAAAGCACTAAGTGGTTCACCATTGCTGCAAAGATAGAAAGATTTAAAGTATGTAGTAAAGCAGTTTACTAGCCAGGCATGTAAGACAAAAATTAAACACATAAAACAATCACAAGCCAAGGACAACAGTGATAATTAATTGTTCAGTTGTTTCTTTGGTGTGGAAGTATATATGTAACCCTTGAGAAAATATGTACATTCGTATGATATGAGACATTTGTACATATCAAAAAGTTTCAGTGGTAATGTCACTTCTAAAGAGTTTGTTTATATGTGAGAATTCATTTAACTCCAGATGAATTAGTTTTATTATCACCTGAGGAGCTGCTGGAAGCAAATAGACCTTAGGAGTGAGCCCAGTATAAATTGTGCACTGATAAATTTATCTGGCCCTTTGGCCCAGCTGTTCTGTCTATATCATATGTGATCAAGGGGTCTCATGAGACTCTGCTCCAGATCTCTCCCTTCTACATCTAAACAAGCAAAACAGATACTTTTGCCTCCATATCCAAAAAACGTCAGCAGCTTATTTTTCGCCAGTATCTGACAGTATAAAAATAATACATACTTTGAAGACATTTGTCTTTTCGTGAATGCTGTGCTTATTTGCATGTGCTTAGTGAATGTGCCCAAAATACAATAGGTCACAGCCACTCTTTGTTTAATGACCAGTTCTGCTCCTGCAATTAGGTCGTTAAATGAGTTGGATGCTAAATGTATGCAATATGTACATTACAATATTCTGAACAAAGAAACGGCCAAAGGAAACTCCAACTTGATGACTTTGCTTTTACTTACATTACTCTTACATGCAGCACTGTAATGTATAACAGAACATAAAATGACAGTACTACACTGTACAGTACAACCAGCAAAAAATAAAAAGACATTGAAACTCTATCAACAAGATGTACAGAACTGTACAAAAAGAAGTTGGGCCAGCCGTAGTCAGCTGTAGTGGTGCATGCCAGTAATACCAGCACTCTGGAGGCTGAGTGATGTGGAGGAGGATCGCTCTGAGTTTGAGGCCAGCCTGGGATATATAAGTGTGTTTAAGGCCAGTCTGAACTACATAGTGAGAACCTGTCTCAAAAAAAAAAGAAAAAGAAAAAAATCAGGTCGTAAGTCCAAGAAGCAGGTCATAAGTCCAAACAGCACACCTCCATTATAACTCAGAGCTATCACTGAGCAGTAAGTTGTTAAATGAGGAATATCTATAATCTATAAACCCCCACCCCACCAAAACACAACTATTCCCCCTCCCTTCCTCCCTCTCTTCCTTCCTTTTTTTTTGGCAAGGTTAGAGCCATGGAATACAGAATACAAGGCCAGGGTGTAGGAATATTTCTAGGAGAACAACGTCATATACTTTTGCAATATATTTATTTCTGCTCAGACCATAGTTAAACTATCAATTATAGGCCAGAGATATAGCTCAGTGGCATAGCACCTGCCTGGCAAATGCAAGGTCTTGAGTTTGATTCCTGGTACAAAAAAAAACCCATAAAACTTTCAATATTACCTTTTTTGTTGTTGTTGTTTTTTCTTCCGGTACCAGGAATCAAACTCACGACCTTGCGCTTGCCAGGCAGGCGCTGTGCCACTGAGCTAAATCCCCAGCCCCTTAATATTACCTTTTACTTAGTTATAGTGATTTTGAGAGAGAAAGTTTTTCATTCTTTTATTCTTACGAATAATGTAATATACATTTGCTCATAATCTACACACCTGCATGACTATTAATAATCGAAATTAGCAATTATCTCCTCTTAATCCAAATCTGGTTGAAACTTGGGCTGTTTTGATGGCAGTATGGATCCAAGCTCCTTACACACCCTGCATTTCTGTGTAAAGGCAATTCTGAAATGACATACAGAAAAATGGTTTGAAGCCCTTTGCCTGAAGAGGCAACATTAGTCATTGGATGGCCCTGTACTGAGCCGCTGGTGATCTGGGAGTGAGCAAGAGATGGGTTTTGTTCACTGTTATCCACTGAGCCCATAAAGGGACTATCTGGTGGCTGTCACAGCCAAATAGAGGTGTCTGACCTTTCTTCTTGCTTCTCCAGAGGCTAAAATTGGGGTCCTAAGGTGAAATCCATTTGTAAATTGCTTTGGCTGTATTTGAAATGGAAAATGAAAAACGTATTCTTAATCTAACTATTTAGACATGAATCAAAAAGAACGAGCAAAAGAGACTTCTGGACAAAGGCTCCCCAAGCAGGAGATATGCAAGCATATTCTTTTTCTGCAGCCTCTCTCAGGACAGGGTGCTTGATCTTGCTATGCCTTACTCTTAGCAGTGATATTAATTTGCTATTCCAGTCCTCTCTCCTGGGAAGGAAAACAATATGAGAGTCTGGAGTTTAAGATCCATTTGAGGATTTCCTTAAGGATCCCCTACCATAGTGAATTTGCTGGCTTTTGATCCATATTTCCTAATCGCCTTCCTTGCCTCTCAAAGATTATGTCAATTACTATTATTGTCACTTCTTTTAGGCCATTCTTTTTTTTTTTTTTTTTTTTTTTAAATCACATCTAGTATTAGTTTTTTAGGCTCTCATAAAAGTATCACAGACTGGTTGGCTTAGGCCATAGAAATTTGTTTACTCACAACTCTGGAGTCTGAAAGTCTCAGATCAATGCATTGATAGGTTTTTACAGAGGTCCCTTTCTTGGATACAGATGACCACCTTCTCCTACTTTCCTCACATAGATCTATGTGCATGTGCTAATCTCCTTAGAAGAACAGCAGTTGTGTTGGACTAGGGCCTAATGATATAACCTCGTATTTTCTTAGTTACCTCTTCAAAGATCCTATCTCTAAACACAGTTACATTCTGAGGTAATGGTGGTTAGATTTCAGCACATGGATTTTACTGGGAACATAAAAAATGCAAAACACAAATATATGAGAAAAATACGAACATAAGAAAAAGTAAAAAGGACATACATATCTTCATCAGCTTAAATAGAACAAAACCCTTTCTTCTTTTTGCTCTTATGTAGATTTAGTGGTTCTTATCCAGCAGTTTATAATGCCAAAAGCAATGGAAGTAGTATTTCAGTCTTTGTCCAAACTTAGGTATTACACAAACAACATAGTTAGTTTTATATTGCTCTTTTAACTCAGCTTGTCTTAATGAATTTGCAGGTTTAATGTTTTCCTTTAGGTTTCCTTCTCACATGTATGTTCTTCTCATTTATGGTCATTTAACAATATTTTTCTTATCTGGTTACATTTGTTTATGTATGTATTTATTTATATAGTGCTGGGCGATGAAGCCAGGGTCTTTCCACTGAGCCACATCCCCAGCCTTTTTAATTATTTTCCTTTTGACATGGGGTTTCACCAAATTGCCCAGGCTGGGCAGGAATTTGTGATTCTCCTGCCTCAGCCTCCTAGAGTGCTGGGATTAGAGGCATACATGACCATGCCTGGCTTTGCTGAAACAGGGTATTCTCTCTCTTTTTTCAGTGTTGGGGATTGAACCCAGGGACTTGTGCATGCAAGGCAAGAGTGCTACCACTGAGCCACATCCCTAGCCCTCTCTTATAATTTAGGCTGGTCTTGAATTCACTACATAGCCCAGGATGATCTCAAAGTCTGGATCCTCCTGCCTCTGCTCATTGAGTGTTGGGATTACAGGTGTGTGCCAACATGCCTGGTGATTAAACTCCCTTTCTACAACCTGTTTGTACACTAAAACCACATTGAAAAAAACCTAACTTCTGTAATCTCCAGCATTGCCTCTTGGGGACTTATATTAAGCATACATTAATGTTCTATAAAAATATGCATAATTGAAAAAAGGAGCTTTACATAAGCACTTTACATAAGACTGTGAATACATCAATTATCTACGTCAACAAATGAGGGTACAACACTCCTAGAACTTATGGGGATAGGGTACTAAAACTCCTCCAAGTCATTTCTTAGCACCACTCCAGATCCCAAAGAATTAGAAATGAGAAATGAGATGACTCAACACATACTACAATGATGTTTAGACAACAAGAACTGGATGGGAACCCTGCTGGCAAATACTGGAATAAAGTGTCAGAAACTGCTCAATGAAACTGTTTGGTATCAGGTTATCCTATATCCAGAGCCTGGTGATGACAGGGTACAATATCTGGGACACTGCTAGAAAATTGTGGGGCTGGTAATGCCTTTTTTCCTTTGCTCCAAAATGGCCAAGTCCAAGGAAATACATAACTACTGTATCGGGAGAAAGGGCTCTCTATTTTTCTACATCCTTTATTTTGTAATCATTGGTAAGTTGTGTTGATGTTTTGAAAGCATGCTGCATTTGCCTTTTTTGTTTTGTTTTCATTTCTTGAAACAGGGGGTCTTAGTTACTTTTCTTATTGCTGAGACAAAATACCTGATGTCCAAAGTTAAAGGAGGAAAAGTTTATTTTAGCTCACAGTTTGCAAAGGTTGGCTGGCTCTAAGGCAGGGTGGTACAGCAGCAGGGCCTTGTAGAAACAGTTCATGGTGTGGTAGGAAGAAGGCAAGCAGTAGCAACCAGGCTACCAGCCATTTGGGTGGGTGCCACCCAGAACTACGCTAATTCTAATCAGTGGACTAATTTAGTACCACACTCCCTTAATCCCAGTATCGCATGCCCTAGATCCAGCCAGCTCCAAAAAGTCTCACCTATGAGCACATAAGGCTTTAGGGGGACATCTGGATACAAGCAATAACATGGGGTTTCACCACGTAGTCCAGGCTGGCCTGGGATTCTCTATCCTCATGTCTCAGCCTCCTGACAGCTCTGATTACAAGTATGTGCCACTACATTTTGCTCATTTGTTCATTTTTGACTCTTACTCCTCCTGGCAGTAAATACATGCTCCCTTGCTGGAGTATATAAAAACCCAGACTTCATGTTGTTGCTCAGCTATGCCCTTGGAAGGGTGCTGTGGGAGACACTCCTTTAAGTACACCTGCCTCCTCTTACTGCCAGCTTGCCTTTATTGCCACCCGCTCCTCCTTTGACTTCCCCTGAGCCCTATGGCTAGCCACTGTTAGGAGCTGAGCAATCAAGGCGGTGGATGAGGCTGGGTTTGGAGGGAGAAGGCAGGTCTGTTTTAACCTGGGAAATATTTCCAACATGCTGTGGAGTTATTTTAGCATCTGAGAAGGTCTGGATGGAGAGAGTCCGGAGCAGGTCCTGGTCTAGATTTGCACCATGCTTCTAAAGGGCTGAAACATCTAATTCACGGTTTACACTTGAGGATGTAGGACAACTGGTCATTATAAGTAAGACAGAACCTCTCCGGAAATGTCCTACCATTTCAATTACATTGTGGCCGGCCCCTAAACTCCTGGCCTCATAGGGGACTATTGTTCTTTTAGTGGCTGCCTTCCTAAAATCATAGACTCTGTGCAAAGCACTGTTAGTAACCTAACATTGTTGGGGGGGTCATTTAATGTAATTTATAATCATGACTGATTGATTTCTTTTTTTTCAATTTTTTTTTCTTTTTTTTTGGTACCAGGAATCAAACTCTGGACCTTGTGCTTGCCAGGCAGGCCCTTGTGCCGCTGAGCTATATCCCCGGCCCTGTGATTGGTTTCATAAGGTGGAGAGGACTTAGGATGGAAAATCAGTGTTTTGGGGGGAAGAGGGTGATATAGAAGGCATATTTGGGGGTGTCAAGGAATACTGGTTGTCCTACAGTACTTACTAAATGCACTGGGCATATAAACTACCTGGGGATATTATTAAAATGTGGACTGTGTCTCAGTTATGGGATGGGTACGTGAAGAGCACTTTGGTTGGAGCCCTTTGGATCCCTGGCCTTTCTGGTTAGGGCCAGATGGAAATTAGGCAGGGCTAGACCGAAACCACAGCTAGCGCTAACTGTCCTGAAAGTGATGTATCAGAGAAGCTAGATTTCTGTGATTCTTTCCAGCTTTGCTATTCTGATTTTAGGTTCTGTGATTTTAAGGAAGTTCATAAGCATTTGTGGTCATTGATCTCTGAAGAAATACTGAGAGTTGTGTATTTTTTCCTTCCCCAAAGGCACACACAGTTCTGATGCTTTGCAAACCGCTTCGGTCCCCGCGCGCCCCCAGCCCGGACCCAGGACCTCTGCGGGTCCCCTGGGGCCCTGCGGTCCAGACTCGCGCTGTGCAGCGGCCGG
>NW_004955467.1:5283979-5307706 GCF_000276665.1 Chinchilla lanigera | reverse complement strand
GGAGCCTCAGTTTGCAAACTTCCACGGGGCTTCTGCGGGCGGGAGCTCGGGCCGGGGCCACCTGTACGGTGGGCAGAGGCCGTCAGCCCGCGGGGGACGCCCAGGGCTAGGCCGGAGACCGGTCAGCGCTGCAAGCGGAGAGTAAATATAGAAGACGAGTCGGCGAATGTGCGGTGTGCGTGGAGAGGGACAGGAAACGCATCGGCGGAGGTCGGATGGTGGCGTCTGCAGCTCGGAGGCAGCTCTCCTAATTCGTGGTTTTCCCGTTGGGAAGGCGTTAAGGCTCTGGGGGCTCTTGACGGAGGTGTTGTGAGAATACCAGGCCCGATCCCACCAGGGACCATTTATTTCCTTAGGTTTCCTGGAAAATTTTGAATAGTAATGCTATTTTTAAAGCATGGAATCTCACCGATCTCTTGACAACTTTAGAACTTCTTCCGAGGTATGTTGAGTATTTAGCTGAATCAGTCGGGTTATCCTTGGTAGTCTGACTCTGGTGACTCTTTGGTTAAAAACAACCTACCAGGCTCATTATGTTTAGTTAGGGTCAGCAGACACTGACTGAATATTTTGTATTTATGGAGGCATGCCGTGATTCAGGAAGCAGAGGCAGGGTTTTATTACCTTTACATTTCTTTCCATAAGGTCATTTTAGGGTAGAGAAGCAACTGTGATATACAGACAGGCTGATGTCAGAGGTCAGAGAACACGTTCTCTGCAGGCTGTAAGCTAATTAACTCAAACTGAGTTAGTAATTGGATGGCCAGTGTGTTGCACAGCACATTGTACAGAGGAAGTGCAGGATTGGTTTCCTGGTCTTACAGCTTTGCCAGTCTAGTTGGTGGTAGTGGGAAATGAAGTGGCAAAATGGTAACTTAGGCTGTTAGGCTTGTCCAGAATGGTTGATTTAGAAATACTTCATGTTTGGGTTTGGTTGGGGTAGGGAGCCTCACAGATTGAAAAAGCTGTTTTGGTTTTTTTCCTGTCAAATATTTATTGATCATCTGCCCAGAGCCAGGCATAGTACTCCAGTGCAGAGTACGTGGAGAGGAGTGAATTGGGCAGTCTTCCCCTGGTGGATCATAGCCTCTTGAGGGGATAGAGAAGGAATACAAGATGCAGGTAAATAAGAAGTATTTACTAATTGAGAAAATGCTGTTAGCTGAGCGTGGTGGCACACCCCTGTAATACCAGCGCTTTGGAGCCTGAGACAGGAGGATTGGGCAGAATTGGAGGGCAGGCAGCCTGGGCTACTTAAATGAGTGCAGGCCAGCCTGCACTGCATAGCCAGACCCTGCCTCAAAAAAAAAAGTGTTATTCAAGTAACAAACTGAGTTTTGTGATGGAACATAATAGTGGGAGGTCAGTTTCCTTGCTAAGATGGTCAGAGAAAGCCTGTCTGGAAAGAATTGAAGAGGATTCTAGGCAAAGTTAATAGTGTGAATGTTCCAAAGAAGGGAAGAGTGTGGAGTGTTCTAGGAACTCCGAATAAGCATGTGATTAGCAGTTACTCGCATGTTCTCTATTTTCCTTCTCTAACTCTGTCTTTTGATATCCAGTACACTGAAGTTTCTGATAAGCAGAACCCATTTTAAAGGAGGAAATGGCCCCAAACTTCTTTGGATTTTATATTTATTTTGTGTATAGTTGATTGATTCACAAATGTGCTATTACCTTGAACCTCTTTGATTATTTAGAATGGAGAAAGGAATTTTTAAAGTTCTCAGGATGTTGTTTAGCACAATCCTAGATATAAAGCTTGAGTTTCAGCAGCAATTTAAGATCTCTTTTGTGTTTGTTTTGCTGTTAAAGCCAAACTTTCTATTACCTGCCAATATTCTTGTTTGGCTATTTTGTTATTTTTGGTTCTGAGAACTGAACTCAAGGCTTTTGTCCTGAGCTACATCCCCAGCACTTTCTTATTTTTAATTTTAAGACAGGGTCTCACTCAAGGCTAAGTTGCCTAGTAGCTTAGTCATTTTCTTGTTGCTGGGACAAAATACCCGACACCCACAACTTAAAGGAGGAGAGGCTCCTTTTGGCTCCTGGTTTCGGTCTGTGGTCATCTAACTTGGAGGTAGAAGGAACATAGGAGGAGCATGGTGGAGGAAAAAGTGCTCAACCATGGTGGCTAGGAAGCGGAGAAGGGGTGCCCGGCAGCCAGATCCAGTGTACGTTACAGGTCGTTTCCAGTGCCCTGCTCTTCAGATCAGGCCCTTTCTCCTAACGGCATGTTCGGCTCTGAATGCATGACCCAGTAGAACCCTCGTACTTGAGCCACCGTCCAAGAGCCCCATTTTTGAGCCTCATAGGGGACTTTCTAGATAGAAACCATAATACCCAAGCGGGGCTGGAACCTGCAATCCAGCCTGAGCCTCCCAGAGTGCTGGGATGTGCCACCATGCCTGGTTTTATTTTTCACATGGCGTCTTGCTATGTTGCCCACACTGGTGTCGAATTCCTGGGCTTAAGTAATTGTCTTGCTTCAGCTCCCCAGGCAGCTGAGACTGCAGGTGTGCATCAGTAAGTCCAGCTCTTCTTTTCTTTGGTATTAGGTGAGACTTCACAGAGTAGCTCTTAGAGGGTGTTTGGTGTTCTGCCACTCCTTCTGCCAAATCTGCTTCTACTTGCTATCTCAAAAACTACCTTTCTGGGAGGAGTTAATATAGACCGCACCCTTCCAACCAGTAGTATGCATTTGTGGGATGTATAGAATATATTTAATCCAACAGAAATTGGAAATCTCCTAAGGGATAGGTGTGCTGGGCACTGGATGATCCTGTATACTTTTTCATGGCTTGACATTTATGGCTCCAAAACAGTTCAAATTGGGAAATACCTTTTTTTTTTAATGTTATACTGTGTCAGAGCTATAGTTCTGGAGTTCTGGATTTGAATCCTGTTGCCAGGATTTAAACTTTTTGTAAGTGTACATGGGCAAGGTACTTACCCTGTTCAAGCCTCAGTTCCTTCTTTGGAAGGTAAGAATAATACATAAAGTATGGGGCCTGACACATAGGGTGCAGCAAATGTTAGTCATCATCATTTGTGGCAGTAGGAATGATCCCTCGTAGTCACGTTAGTTGTTAGTAAAGAAATCCCTAACCCCTCAAGATCTACTTCTATTTTACATCCTATCATTCCCTTTAAACTTTGGATGTCACCATTTGTTAATATTGAGTTCTTTTTTCTAGAATATTCTTGGAGACTTCAAGCCCCACCTCTTCCATGTTTTCTGTGACTTTTAATTTTTCTTCTTTTTTCTTTTTTTGACGTTCTTTTCATTATCCCTCAGGTAATGGGGAATAGTTGCTGATTGTATTATTACTCATACATTTGAGTATTTTCATTCATTCTGATTTTTTTTTTCTCTTATACTCATTCACAGACAAACCCAACTTTTACAAGTTGAGTAGTTTTTAAGCTTCAGTGTTTTGGTGACTAAAACTATCAAACTGTTTGCCAAGTTATGAGGTAAATGAATTTATACAAATATATTTGTCATCAGAACAAGTTTGTATATGAAGGAGAAAAAATACTGAAATGAGCAGTTGTAAAATATTCTGTGATTTTTAATATTTCATCAATACTTTGTCATAGATGAATTTAACTGGGATGTTTCTTGCATGTTAGAATACTAGTAACATTTTTTTACTTTTAGTGAAGTTAAAAGTATGGGATTTACATGTTATATTGAGAACTTCTCTAGATGTGGCTTGAGTTTTCTATTGTGACAGATCAAAAGCCCAGTGAATCTATTTAGGTAGGTGTGAAGCATGTGAAGAGCAGATCCCATTATGCCCGGTAACTCAAGTGAGAAGGGCTTGTGTATAGAACATAGTGTTAAAGAGCATCGTTGTAGGTAGATTGGAGAATAGCATATTCTGGTTAGTAGAGCTTGCCAGTTAGTTAAGAGTTAAGCATTTTCTATAATGAAATGTCATAGACAGCATGGTTTCTTCTCCATTTGTAGCCGGTAGCACTCAATTTACTTTTATATGTAGAAGTATTTGAGAAATAGAAGATATTAAAATGAAGATAATGCTGGATTTGGATCCAGAAAAACTAGGCTCAAGTAATTGTTCTGCCTTTTACAAGTTCTGTACCCTTGGGAAAATTACCTAACTTTTCTGAGCTCTGGAATTTTTTTTTTTAATGTATTAATACAGAAATAATACCTAATTTACAGGATTGTTACGAGAATCACATTATTAAATTAATGCATGTGAAAGTGTTTTGAAAATTCTGAAATAGTTGTGTTTAAGGGTTATTAGACAGGATATTTGGCTGCTTTAGTTTCTAGTCTTAAAATGTAATAGACTTAAATAATGTCTTAAACATAAGCAGTTAGTTTTATAATAAAGATAAAGTACTAGGCATGGTGATGCATGCCTGTAATCTCAGCTACTCAGGAGGCTGAGGCAGAAGGATCACAAGTTAGAGATTATTCTGGGCAATTTAATGAGATCCTATCTCAAAATTAAAAAAATAATAAGTTTGGGGATATATATGGTTTAGTGGTAGGACACTTGCCTCATGTGCTTGAGGCACTGAAGTCAGTACCCCCTACTGCAGACAAAGAATACACAAATACACACATACACAAACACACAAACTTAAAGCAGGAAAAAAGCTTTTCCCCAAACTTTATTTAGGTGGCTGAGAAATTTCAGTTTAAAAAAAATGTTTTCTTACAGTGATTAGAATAGTCAGAATCATAACTGAGTCTGAAAAGCACTGAGCCATTCGGGAAGCACTCATTAAGGAAATAGTATAAAATGTGTTTGTGTATGTGTCTGTGTGTGTGTTGGCCGGGGATATAGCTCAGTGGCACAGTGCCTGCTTGGCAAGCGTGAAGTCCTGAGTTCAATTCCAGGTACCAAAAAAAAAAAAGGGAACTAAGACACTCCTAAAATGTGTGTGTGTGTGTGTGTGTGTGTGTGTGTGTTAGGGAATGAACACAGGGTCTTGTGCACACTAGGCAAATGCTGTACTGCTGAGTTAATATCCCTAGATTTCTTCTCTAGGTCTTAAATATAGATGTACCACAGAAAATTTCTGGTCCAGTCTTTACTTATTTACCCTTAGCCTAACATTTTATGTCTATGAATTTAAGTAAATAGATAATAATGATTTTAAAATATGAAGTATATCTTTTAAGAAAAAGTAAAGGTTTAAAATCAATACTTTTCCCCCCAATAGTATTTGAATATATAATATAGGAGCCAATTGCCATAGCCCAGGGCAATAATCGCAGCTACTAGGGAAGTTGAGGAAGGATGGTTAGGAATTGGAGGCCAACCTAGGCAATTTAGCGACACCATGACTCAACAAAACAACAAAACCCTTCTACTTTTGATTATATTTGACTGCTTGTTTTTGCCATTTAGTCTTTGGTTTAAGAGTGGAATTGTGCAGAGAGTGAAGAGTTCCATACCCTAGGATTGTTTTTTCTGAGTATGTTACATCCTATTTCTTTTATTATTTACTTAGCATAACCATCTCAGCTTCTTAGTCCCCTTTCAAAGCACATACTGCCTTTCTCCTTTATTCCCTTAAAAATAAGAGCATTTTAATGAGAACAAGTAAGAAAAACATCTTACTTTTACAACTTTTTTTTCTTCACATTCTCCTTTAACGTACCTTGTATAAATACAAGCTGAAACTTGCTTAGGTTTGGGTATTACTTAACCCTGTATTTGCAATTTTTTTTTTTTTTTCTTAGTACATTTCTGTTACTGGGTTGATTTGGGCCCAGAGAATTTCCCTTATTTTAAGGACTCTGAATATCTTAACCAAGTCCATTCTATATAATCCAGGTCAGTTCCTTTGCAGTCTCCAGGAGATAGAGGTTGTGCAAATATACAACGTGAGGGACTTTAATTCCCACTTAAGAAAGAAAAAGAAAACAGTTCTCACACAAGGCTTTTTCATTGTCTTTACCTTATTTGATACAACCACTCTTTGAGTTTAGGTGGGCATAAACCATTTCATAGAGCAGGGAACTGACAGTTAAGTGCTGTGCCCTGGTAGAGATGAATTATAATTTGCCTATGTGATTGGTAGCGTTTGTTCTTCTTCCTATTTTGCAGTAGGACACATGGGTTCGTCTCCAACTACATGGGTTCACACAGGTTCTCTGAGCTTTCTAAGTCATTTTAGCCATCAAGTCTGAAGAAAGAATCTTTGCCAGAAGTGATGTAAATGCAGGAATAGATAAGAGAGATTATTTTAAGCATCAGCAAAAGAGTCAAAGCATTAACCAACCCTGGGTACCTTTTGAATTTTGGAGCCTTAGTTGTCCCTTCATGTTCCTTTGTATTACAAGTGTACTACTATACATGCTGGAGGCATGCATCTAGAAACATTTTGATTGGCAATTTGCAAATACTGTAAGTAGAAGATTTGAATTAGGCATTGGCCCAAGATACCAGTGTAAATTTAAATAATATATAAAAGGAACTCATTTGGTAGAAGATTAACAACATATGTTGCCATTCTGACTAACTTTGTCATCTAGGCAATTTACTGTCTCTGTTAATGTGCATAGCTAGTCCTTTCCCAACCCCAAAAGATCCTCCGGTGTTAGTTCACACTCTTAACGTGATTGGGAGGTTTTGCTGTTAGTTTTTTTGTTTTTAAAGACAGGATTTCACTGTGTAGTTAGGCTGGCCTTGAACTCACTATAAACCCCAGGCTGGCCTTGAACTCACAGTGATCCTCCTGCCCCAGCCTCCCAAATGCTGGGATTGTATATGTGTACCATTATCCCTGGCAAGATTGGCATAAGGAAAGGATTCAAGGGTAAAGACTCATATGACTGACCTAACTGTAGCTATACTGTGAAAGCGAGCATTGGCCAGTAGTTAACTGCACTGAATATGGGCCTGGAAAGAGGAAAACAGTTACATCAAGCACATCTCGTTCCTCACCGCGGGGGAAGGGGATTGAAGCAGACATCACACAGACTTTTTCAACCTCTGTTGTATTTAATCTTACTCAAACAAGCTCAAACAGAATTAAAAGGAGAGACAAGAAAATGGTTGCCAGATGGATCTTGGAAAGATATGTAGACCCTATATCTATGTGGATACCTCTGTATAGAGATAGATGTATCTGACATGTCTGTGTCTATTTGTTGCCTGACTTTGCCAAAAACAGAGTCACACTGAGTGGCTCCTCTTGCTTCTGGTAGTTTCCCTGGGACCTGGGTTAGGTGCCTTAGGGAGAAGTATTCACTTTTTGGGGGTTGTTAGTATGGCTGAGGTATTCTGTCAGAAGAACAAAGTACCATTTTTTTCTTTTGTTCTCACATCATGATAGTCAGCTGTTATGTGACCTCAAAAGGTGTGGAGAGTCTTCCCCACCAGCTTACAGTGGCAAAAAAAGAGTTGGATTTCCTCTAGCCACTTTGATGCTGCCACCCTAGAGGTACTGTCAGGTCCCACAGTTGAGGACTCTTCCTCAGTCCCCACGTAGACAGCAGTCTAAGGCCCGATGTGGTTTTATCCATGCTTCTGTTCTGCTGACTATAAGTTGGAATTTCTACATCTTCTTCCTTGAGTGCAGTTAATTTGCTTGAGCATCTCACAAACTCAGGAAAACATGTTTTGCAGTTTATTATAAAGGATATTACGAAGGATACAAATGAAAGCTGAATAGGGAGAGGTATAGGGGAAGGAACCTGGAATTTCCAGGTCACCTTTTAGTAATGACTGACCATGTCCTCAGCTGTCCAGATCTGAACGTGGTTTTTGTGAGAATTTCATTAGATATCTGATGTTGATACACTGGCTGTGGAAACCTGGTAAGATTTGTCAGCTTCACAATTATTCTCGGCCTCTCTATGCAGTTTGTCTCCCTCCAGGGTATGGGCAGGCCCTCCTCTGGAATGAAGGCCTTATGACCTACTATAAGAAAACCAGAAAATTTTTTCCCCTGCCTTCCTCTGTCCTCCTCTTCCTCCCCTACTTCCGTTTTATCCCATCTTTCTTCCTCCTTTCCTTTCCTTTTCTCTTTGTACTGAGGACTGAATCCAGGGCCTCAAGCATGCTGAGCAGGCACTCTGGCACTGAGCTGCCCCTGAAGCCTAGGTCAGAAATTTCTTCATTTCCTTCCTGCACTGGGGATTGAACCTAAGGTCTTGTGCATGCTGTTCAAACACTTGACAGCTGAGCTACATCTCCAGCCCAAGAATTTCTTCATGACCAGTTCTAGGACAGAAATACGAGGGAAGATTAGTGTTTCTAAGACGCCCCCCCACCCGCCTTGGGGAAAAGAAATTCTTGTTTCTGTGGCTTGCTTTTGGGAGGAAGTTAAAAGCCAGGAACCATTAGTAAAAACCAAAAGATATATCATAATATCACAAATATAGAGAATAGGATGGGGATCTCCAGCATTGTCTGGAGGGAAGCACCTTCCCTTGTAGCTTTCCGAAGGTGGGACTGCAAGGAAGGAGTAGTCTTGTGTAGGCTGGCTTGGTGAACACCTAGAAAGGTAAGGAGAGTGCCATAATTATTGCTTACCCGAGAGAGACACTAGGAATAATAATGGCTGTGATAATGATAACCTCCTTTGTTCCAGGCACTTTGTTGGACATTTTACATGCATTTTCTCATTTTAATCATCACACTTGGGTATTACTACATTTTACAGATGAGGAAATTGAGTCTGATAGAAGTTAGATCCTTGCCCAAAGTCACATGATTAAAAGTTTCTTTCCTTGAGTATACTGTGCTTCATTGAACAGGTTTAGAAGATAATATGGTGTTTAGTTACATTCCCACTGTTGGCCTCAGGTAGAAGAACAGTTGACATGTAAGAATAACAGACTCCTGAAGCACGCAAGTAGAGCCTTCACAATGTGACAAGAGGAAGATTTTGTAGTGTGGTCTATGGGAATGACCCAGTAAGGCAGCTCTAGTTTCTTTACACTAGTGTGATTCATTGTATAGTTTGTAGTGCACTTTTAGCAGCACAAAAACCCAGAATGTGTAGGGAATCTGAAGGAGCTACAGAGGAAGTAGGAAACCGCTTTTGCCTGTGCCCTGTACTGGGTTATACTATCACCCTAGAGGAAGGGGAATAGAAATAACTGTCAAGCCCAACAAGGGCCATTACATGAGCAAGATTAGGTTTATACAAAGTTTTCAAACTCTTAAGATTTTATCTGATATTATTCTTAATTTTATGTGTAAATGAGAAAAGTAGGACTCAAAATGACTTAAGTTTCACAGTTAGAACTAGAATGCATGTCTGACACACTTAATTTTGTCTTCTACCTTATTAAATACTGGTTGCTTCTGGGGATTGAACTCAGGCCCTTCACACTGAGCAAATCCCCAGCCTTTATTTAAAATTAAAATTACTTTTCTTGAAACAGGTCTCATTCTATAGATTGGGCTAACTTTGAACTCACTAGGTAGCCCAGGATGGCCTTGAACTCAAGGTAATCTTCCTGCTTGAGCATCCTGAGTGCTGGGATTATAGGTGTGCTCTACTGTGCTCTACTTTAAAATTTAAGTTTGAAACTAGGTCTTGCTGAGTTGCCCACACTGGACTTGAACTTGTGATTCAACTACCTCAGCTTTCCAGCAGTCTGTGATTGCAAATGTTCACCACTGCACTGGCAACAGTTTACTTTTATGCAGTTTTTTAAATTACTACAGATTATCTCACTTTATTTGATAAATGCAGTAAATTGCAGGTTTCATTTCATGGCTGGACAGTTAGTTAAGGGATCTCAAAATTGAAGTAAGATGGTGAGAACGTGGGAAAGAGTGCTAGAAGAAAGGGTGAGAAAAAAGGAGGAAGAAAAAAGCCTCAAATAGTATATGTCTTTTGCTTTCGTTGGCTTACTAGCCCTGTGTCCTGTATGTCTTGATATTCTTGGAGGGGCTGGCGGCTGTCTGCAATTTACTTAAACTTGCCTGGAGTCAGGAAAAATGAGCAAGATTCAGATTTTGTCACTTGCAGTTGGGAAGTTGAAGTGAAGAATCAAGTAGAATGAAGTCCCAGGGTACACACATAACTCACCAAGATATAAAAAAGAGAAGCACACAAGATTTTAAAAAATTAATCAGTTACTGTCAACAGAATTAGTGGATCTCTGACATTTCCAGAGATAAAGCACTGCAAGCAAGTGAATGGAAACACATAATTTAGAAAAGGAGAAATCAGAATTGAATGTGTGACTGGGTATTAGTGGACATTATACCATAGCCACAAACTTGCATTTTGTAAAGCTGAGTATATTAGATGGTTTCCTTGTTATTTTTCCCCATCATCTTACGCAAGCTCCTCTCCCCTCCTCCCTCCCTGCCTCAGTCTCTCTCCTTGCCTCTCCCCCTCCCTCACTCCTCTCTCCTGTCATCCTCGCTGCCTCCCCCTTCTCTCTCTCCCTCCCCCTGTCTCCCTCCCTCTTCTCTTTCTTCCTCCCTCTCTCCCCTTCTTCCCTCCTCTCTCTCTCTCTCTGTCTCTCTCTGTCTCTGTCTCTGTCTCTCTTTCTTTCTAGTGCTGGAAATTGAACCTAGGGTCATGCCCATACCACCTAGTGCCCTAGTACTGAGCTATATCCCTAGGCCAAGATTTATTTTTCTTCTTACAGTTACCATTCACATTGCTATTTTGTTCACCTATGACCTTCTCACTTTTTATTTTTGCCGCTGGTAGCAGCCATTCACCATACAGAGTAACTATTGCCTAAATATTATTTCATTGTTTCCCCAGTCTTCCAGTGGTGGTAGAAGGTGAATATTCTTCTTTCTTCTGGTGGGCTTCTGGGGCTCTGAGCTTTGCTTCTGAGCTTTGCTGTGGCTCCCCAGTGCTCTCTGAGAGTGCTTTGCTGTGGCTCCCCAGTGCTCTCTGAGAGTGCTTTTCTTCTGATTTAGTCTGTTTATTTTACCTGGTAGGAGGCTGCCTGCCTTTCAGTTGGTTAGGCTTAACCACCCACAGATTTCTGATTGTTCCCCCCTTGCCTTGTGTTCTGCTGCACATTTGGTTAGAGAGATGGGCTAGTTTAGTGTACTGCCTTCCGGGTCTGTCTCAGGTCTGCCCCAATAGTTTCTCTCCATTCCCCTTTTCTCTCTTGTATGTGTGAGTGTCAGCAATGGGTTACTTATGTGGTGCACTAAGGAACTTTTTGTCAAAGTAGCTACATTAGCATTCTTCAGTTTTCGTATTTTAGATATCTCCATCTTAGAATCCCATGAATTTTGGTGTCTGGATGGGAAGGACTACTTACACATTTTCTTCTTTCAGTTTGACTCTTTTTCCTAAATGTAGTATTTGTATTTGTACAAACACTTACTCATTCTCCTTTCTTTTCCCTAGTTTGTTCTCCAGAGCATTAATAAATATAAGCGTAGGTAAACTGCTAAGTAAAACTAGGAGGTGAAAGCATATTTGGGAACGCTTTTGTTTTAAATGGTTTGTTTTACTGGGTCCATTTTATAAAACAGTTACATGTCTATACAGTTTATATATATGGTATAACTAGATCAGATTAGATTTAGAAAATGTGTTCTTGTTTATAAGGGGTAATTCACAAGTTTTTTTCTTAAAATTTCTAAAGTTTTGTTCTGCTTTCTTACACCTTTTTTTCAGACCTACATTAGAATATCAGCTCTTCTTCTATAGTTCTGCATTTGAAGTTAAGCTGATTGATTAGAAATGTTGTTTTATATTTGTTGTACTTCTAACACCTTGTGAACTGCTCAGATTTTTGAATTGTGGGCGGTGATTAATTAGTATTTATACATCCATAATTTAACTTAGTATATACAGTATACTTACTGTAGATTTTGATTGGTAAGTTGAAAACGTAAAAATTGATGGAATTTTTAAAACTTCTAAGGGGTAATAGTATTTTTATTGAATAGATGTGAAAAATAAAGATTAAGACAATATAATACAATTTAAACTTGATTTCTGTGCCACATAATACATCTGAAAGAGCTGAGTTTTTAAAGAAAGCCCTAGTCTCTTTGTAATGATAAGGGGTTGTGTGATTTTTTCCCGTAAGTTTTATTCATTTCCACATGTAATATAATAATGTAATGTCATGTTCTAATTTTGGTTTGATTTACAGTAAATGAACTGGAACTTATCTCTTTTACTTTAGGCTTTCAGATAAACTTCTGTGAAAAGGCACAAAGTAAGCTACAAATTTTGATACTATGCTACTTATTTTTTTCATATCCATCTTGGTATTGGGAATGTGTCCACTATTGTTTCAACTAACCAACCATGGCAATTTTACATTAAAAGAGCTTCCATTTCTCATTGTTTCAAAAAAGTTATTTTTACTTGAAATTGAAATAGGAAAAGATGTATATGGGTTTCAGATGTATATGGATACCTAGAAAAATTTAGAAAAATAAAAGTATTCAGTATAAACCACAATTTCAGTCATAAATTGAAGAAAGTTATTTTTTAAGATTGTGGTATGGAAAGTATGTAACTGCATTTAGAGATACAATGCTTTACAGTTATTTCAGTGTTTTTTGAGACATGGTCTCACTGTGCAGTCCAAGCTGACCTTGAACTTGCTTTGTAGCCCAAAGTGGCCTTGAACTTTCAGCATTCAACTTGGATAATCTTGCCTCAGCCTTCCAGGTAATGGGATTATAGGCATATGCCACCATGACTGGCATTTAACTACATTTTAGTTTTTATTTAAAACAAAACCTGTTTTGTCTACCACTCTCCTCTTCCTCAACATTCTGTATTAGGACACTGAACTTCATAGAATACAAAGTTGAGTGCTCTTTGTTTCTATAAAAAGAGCAATATTAATAAAGTGAAACTACTGCATTTTGAACTTCAAACTTCTATAGTATACAGTTAAAGCTGGGTATGGTGGCATAATCCTAGCATTCAGGAGGCTGAGGCGGGAGGATCACCAAAAGTTTGAGACCAGGCTGGGCTACCTAAAGAGTTCAAGGCCAGCCTGCATGAGAAAGCAAGACCCTGTCTCAAAAAAAAAGTGCAGTTAAAAAAATTTCATCTCAAGGAGACGCCTCTCCATTAACATAGAACTATTTAAAAATATAATTAAGTAATTTTATCTTCTGCATTTATTTATTCATAGTCTAGGGAAGAATGATGACTGCTCTTTAGTATGTAGCATTCTTTTGTGTGTGTGTTTTTTTAAACACCAACTCTCATTATATAATCCAGGCTGATTAGGAATTTGATGATCCTCTTGCCTCAGCTTCTCCACTGCTGAGATTACAGGTGTCTTAATTTTAATACTTTAAATTTTTAGCTGTTGTTTACATTTTAATCTAAAATATTTTTAATTTTACTGTGACAGTTTTTTTGTCATTAACATAAAATTTAATTCAAGAAAGAAAGCTGACTTTTTTGTTTGTTTTTTCTTGTGTGTGGTGCTGGGGATCGAACCCAGGACCTTCTGCATGCTGTACAAGTACTTTACCAATGACCCACACCCCATAGCTGACTTTCAAAAAAATTTACAGTTTACACTTTTTTCTATAACTTAGTTCTATTGTGTACATGAAACAAGAGACAAATATTATGTTGAGTGCTAAAATATGTGTACAGTGTAAGTAGGTTTGTAGGCATGTTAAAAATGACGCTGGACCTTCTGCATGGTTTTGTTGTTTTGCATTGCTGTATGAATGACAGGTTGGCAGTGCTGCCTGTTTTGATACATGAAGAAAAACCTAACAAGAGAGACTTGGGAAAGGAGAACTTACTAGAACTGAGTCATGTGGGAGGGGCAATGTGCAGTCCCACCTTGACACTCATTTGTGGTCACCTTAACAGTTTCTTTACACGGGTGGCTTTTTCCTGATTTTACGTATCTTCTTTTGTGTTTCTTTCTGCACTTCAGGAGGTGACTCCTTTGCTTTCCAGCTTTTGGGATTCAACACAGTTACATCTATTCATTCATGAAGCACATATTGGCTACCTCAGAACCAGTAAGATTCTTGCCATGTACTGAAATGAATAGAGTATCTTCCAGCAGGCACATAGTGTCATAGACTGGAGTTGATGCTCCAGTTATTGTAAGTGTCCAGCTATTGATGTTGCAATTTGATTAGGAGCTGAAGCAAGGGTGATGGTAGTGCAGAAACTAATGTATACTAGGCGCCTTTGTTCCTGCTATTCTCATGAAAGAGAGTGAACATAAGGGGTGCTATGAATCTTGTGATCACTGCTTTTTTTCTTTTTTTTTGGAGACAGTCTCACTTTGTTGCCCAGGGAGGTCTTGAACCTCTGGGCAACAGATCCTTCACGCTTAGCCTCTTCAGTACGTGGAATACAGGCACATGCCACTGCATGTGGTGAGAGTGCAGCTTTCTTTGCTTGCCTGTCTGTCCCTCTGTTCCTTCTCCATCCCTCCAGCTCTTTTTCCTTCTCCCGCTTCCTTTCTTCTAGACTGAACCCAGGACCTTTGCATTGAGCTTACATGCCCAGCCATTTTTCAAATTTGTTTTAAAATTTTGAGACAAGTTCTCATTAGGTTGTTTAAGCTGGGCTCTCATTTGTGATCCCCCTGCTTCAGCCTACCAGAATTCTGCATTATGGGTGTGCACCATCATGCCAGGGCTAGATGACTGCTTTCTTGTTCAGAGAGTATAGCTCAAGGATGCAACCATAAGCCTACCCTGTTTTTTAGTTTAGGGAGAACTCAGGACAAGAAGCACATGTATGAGTGAGAGGAGGATCTGGGGAGTGTGGGGAGAGCTGGCCATAAGTCGACAATGTTTATTATTGGACTGTCAGTACTTAAGTGTCTTAGGTTAAGTTTTTCACTTGCTTACCTATATTAACATTTTTTCTTTTTCTAAATGTAGTCCTCTGGTTTATGACTTAAAAGTACAATTTTTGTAATGCTTGCAGTCTTTCAATTGGCTCTGTTACACATTAACTTAGATAAAAGTGTTCACTCATTTCTTTACAAATGAAAGGTTTGAAATAATCAAAGAAGGGATTTTTTTCCTTCCATTGGGACATGCTGTACTCCAAGGGTCTCCAGTTTTATTTTAAGGGTATTTCAGCATTATCAGAGAAACTAACATTTAAGTCGCTAAAAGTAACTGTGGATCATATAGTAGTTGTAAGAGGGGATGGGGCAAAAATCACAAAATTAGACATTGTTAAAGTGTAGTAAATTTGACTGCTGCTTCAAAATGTTCAGTTCTCCATCACAAAATATTATTGTAAGCAATTTGGATGATTAATGGAAGCTCTGAAGGATTAATTTTTTCCCATTGTTTGACTTTCACATAATTTTTATCCTTTATATTGCTATGCCACTCTGTTCCAATCAGTTTAATACAATTGCGTATTATTAGTGTAATTTAATTGAAGACTGTGTGTGTGCATTTACATGCACAAATGGTGTGAGATTATATACTTTATTTGGATCCAGCTTCAGCTGAAATTCAGTAAATCCACTGTGTACCTCATGGCCTTTTTTTAATAGTCTGTGCATTAATCTGATCTTTGGTTTTCTACATATATGTTTATTTAAGATAATATACGTTTATTTTAGGTGATAAGTAAAATAAGCTATATTAAGATGACAGTGCTGTATTTCTTTTTTATTTTAAAGAGAAAAAATAAAAATAACAATAAAACAATTTCAAAACAGGTTAGTAGGAGAGTTACAGTAATTAATGTGTTGCGTATTATTGTCTTTGTAGTAGTTATTCAGAGTACAAGGTATAGGCATGATATCTTGTCCAGACTGAATTAGCATAAACTTGTCTTTTCAATGAACTAGGAGAAACGAGCTGTGTAACGATGTTAACTATCTTGTGTATAAATATATTTTGTTCTGTTTCCTTTCCTTTCCCCTTTCCCCCATCACAGTTTGTCTTTTCTTTTGAACAGTTTCTTCTTAATTCACTATGCCTATCGTACATTTTGGACTTCACTTTTTCAGTTTCTTGCACTAGTGAGACAGTGTGATGTTTACACTTATGGGTCTGATTTATTTCACTTATGAGTGTGGTCTTGAGTTGCATTCATTTACCTATGAAAGTCTTCAGTTTATCCTTCTTTATGGCTGAGTAGTACTCCATTATAAAAAAAGTGCACATCTTTTTTATCCATTCCTTTGTTAATGGGCATTTGGGTTGTTTCCAAGATCTAGCTATTACAAATTGTGCTATTATAAACATGAGTGCACATATATCATTGTGGTATGATGTTTTTAATTCTTCTGGGAAGATATCCAGAAGGGAAATAGCTGGGTCTAATGGGACCACGAATCCTAGTTTTTTCAGGGAATCTCCACACTGATTTCCACATTGGTTGCACTAGTCTACATATATTTTAATTCTGGAGGGACATTGAATTTTTCTAGTGTTCAAATGTAAAAATATTTTAGGGAAAAATGTTTCTGTTTGTAAATGTGGAGTTTTTACATTTAGAAGGTTGATCATCATTTAGAAGATACATTGGTTAGTTGTGTGAAGATAATGTTTTTGTACATGTAAAGGTACTTATGTAATTTATGACAAAGTTTGAATTATCATATATCATTGGCTTTAATGAACTAATTTATAGTCCTTTAGAATACTGTTTTCTTGCTTTATAGACCAGTTGTTAGGGATGAGTATTTACCTACAAATGTAGTGTTTGAGGAATGCTTTAATAAATATCAAACTTCCCCTAGAGTTGTCAACAGTATTTTGGGGGGAGGAGGGACTAGAACTTTGGCCAATTAAGGATCCCTGGACATAGAGAATTTCCTTGGAAAATACCTAAAGGAATTTTGTGCTAATCAGAGTGACAGTAGTTAGCAGTTTGGTAAATAGTTGTTTAATAATTTATTGTTTGTACAAGGGCACTTTGAGCCTCTCCTTTCCTCTGTACTGCAGCGCACTGTCTACCCATAACCAGAGTGCTTGGCTTTTAAGAATTGTTTTATTCAGGAATGTTTGTATAGCAACACAATCCTTAGAAAATTATACACTACAGAGCCAATTTGATGCTTCTTGATGATACTAATTGTGATTAAACTGTAGGTAGTGGTTATATTTGGTGACACTCTACATCACTGTTTTTGGAGGTAAAAGTGCATCCTAATAACTCATTTAATTGTGACAAAAATTTTTTAAACAATAAATAGCCCTGTTTTAAATTGATGATAGTGAAAAATCAGCAGTTGCTGGGCTTGGTGGTACATGCCCATAATCCCAGCAGTGTGGGAGTCTGAGGCAGGAAGATTGCAAGTCTGAGACCTGGGCAACTTAGTGAGACCTTGTCTCAAAATAAAAATGTAAAAAAGGGCTGGAGATACAGCTTACTGTGAAGGCCCTAGGTTCACTCCTCAGTAGTATCACAACAGTGAAAGAGAAGGGCAGTTTGTGCCTCAAAAGATGCTAAGTGTAGTTACTTGATAAGAACTATCTGTAAAAGGTGATATTTTGACTTTGTTGAAAGAGACATATAGAAAATCAGGAAGAGTAAGGAGTAGAGGGAAGGCTGAAGCTTCCAGCTTTAAAACTAGTAACTAAGAAAATTAAGCTCATACATTTTAAGATCTCCATTTTAGTAAGAAAAGTCTGCAACTAATGATTACAGTTTTATCATTTTTGAAACTATTAAGCTTAACTGAACTTTTCAGCAATCTTGGGAAGCAAAGTGACCACATTTGCCGCTATTGTATTTAGTACAGTTTATTTAAATTTATAGCTATAACACAGTTTGTTGAAAAAACTTTTTTTGGTATGTTAATCATAAACCAGGCTGACATCCAGTGTATTCGTTGCTATTTGAGGGGACTGTGGTAAACTGCTGCTATAAAGTCTGTTTGCTTGGAAAGCAGATTTTGTGCTCAGTGAGCCCAAGTAATACCGTAGTAGAATATAGGCAGAGTCAGGCTTCACCTGTGGCCTTTATTTCCATACCAAAGGGAATGATGCTTAATTATTTTTTTCTTCCTTTTTTGGAGGGGTGGCACTGAAGACTGAACCCATGATTGCAGAGTTACATCTTCAGTCCTTTTTTATTTTTAGTCTTTAGACAGGGTCTTGCCAAATGGCCTCAAACTTGTGATCTTCCTGCCTCCTCTATAGCTGGGGTTACAGGTGTGCTTCACCATGCTTGGTGCCTTTGGAGGTTGATTGGAACATGAATTCTTCCTGAAAATGATTTTTTTTTGCTAGAAGAAAGGTTTCTTACAGCTTTTGTACCTTGAAAATAATTTGGAAAAGCTTAATTTGTGATAGTTTTGAAAAAGAAAGTAGTGATTCTTCTATATTGCAGAAATATCCAGTTGAACTTTACTACAACGAAAGGATATTTGACAAAACTTTTGTGTTTAAACAGATACAGAATAGAAATTGTATGTTAAGTTTCCAGACACTATTCCTAGCAGCATCCCTTGTTACTCAAAGTGGTTCTCAATTTAGCTTATACATTTAGGATGATGTTATTCATTTAGGATGATGTAGTAAATACTTTGAATTCTCACTACATGGTTTTGTGAGTGTTTTCCAAAGCTAGGTAAAAATACACAGATAAGAAGGGTGTACTCTAGCTAGGTGTGGTGGTATATGTCTAATCCAGCACTCTGGGAGACTGAGGCAAAAAGATCACAAGTTCAAGTCTAGCTTGGGCAACTTCGTGACTTAGCAAAACCCTCTCTCAAAACAAAACAAAAAGGCTGGGAATGTAGGTCGATCTGCAAGTTCTGGGTTCAGTCCTCTCTCAATACCATAAAAAAAAAGAAATAAAGAAACTTGTGATTCCCAATCATAGCGTTCATCATTTCATTAGGTACTATTCCAAGTGAACATTAATTAGAAAAGAAGATCAAGCATATACAGGTCAATTCAGTCCTCTTCAGAGATATTCTTACAAAGGGTAAATAAGCAGAGGCACAAATGTAACAGCAAATTTATATCTGTGATGTACTTTATGTCTCTGTATATCTGTAAGTACACAGGTATCAGCAATAGTAAAAAGCACTGGAATCTTTAAAGATGAAGAAACTTAGGAGCATACTTTGAAGAAGCACGTGTTCTTTGAGACATTGGACAGGTATAGACAGGCTGTGTAAGAGAAGTAATAATAACTTATAGTGTGCCAAACCTGATTCTAAGCACTTTATATTAACTTCTTTAATTCTCCTAATAAGCATATGAAGTGCCTGTAATATTATAGATGAGGCAACTAAAGCACAAAGAAGTTAAATAAAATTTCCAAAGTCAAACCAGTATTTAATAGCACAGCTGAGTGATCGTGGTTTGCTTACAGGTTACATGTTGTAAAGATCACAGTAGCATTTTACTGATTCTCAAAAAAAAAAAAAATAGTGCTCATAGGAATGATTTTTCTAAACCAAATGGCTTTTGAGGGTCTTGCAAATGGTTATGAGTTCTGAACCTACCATTTATTTCATTTTTTGATTTTCTCCCTCAGAGCTTTCCATCTTATGTTACTTTTCTTCACTGCTGAGACAAAATACCCCACACCCAAAGGTAGTTAGGAGGAAAAGTTTATTTAGCTCACAGTTTGCAGAAGTTTCACTCCGTAATTGGCTGGCTGCAAGGCAGGGTGCCATTGCAGGGGGGCATCACAGAGGAGAAACAGTTCATGGCCGAAAGAAGGTAGCAGAAGCAACAAGGAATGACCACAGCTCTTTTTATCCCTTGTGTCTTATCCAGGCTTCTTAGGGTGGGTAGGGCTCACACCCTTAATTCTAGTGCCCTTGATCCTAGCATTGTACCATGAATCAACGTCAGTGTCACACATTCTAGATCCAGCCAACTCTGATAAAGCCCCACCTATGACCACATGAGACTGTAGGGGGACATCTAGACACAGTCATAACACATATTATCTAGTAAGCCTTATTAAATATTAACGTAGAGAACTCATAACTGTCTTCTTGTGGCTATGAAGCTAGGGAGGTTGGGAATCTACCACTAGAGAAAAAGTGTTCAGTAAAGAAACAGAACTCTCTGGTGTAGGCAGGTGTACACGATGAATTGCTTCGGAATTCTCAAGTGACTTAGGGTAGGAGAAGGGAAACTAGTAGGCAAGGTGGCATCACCATAAGCCGTGTGAGGACAGACTGTGCACACTGTGAGGGACAAGTTGATGCTTTCAACAAAAGATTTATATTCTCCACGCACCGTTCCTTTTGGCATGGTGAAAAAAAGAATATAATTTATAAGTTTTAAACCTTTTAATGGTAGAATTTTCAGACATGTGCAGAAATATAATGAATCTTTACATGCCTGTTAAACAGCATCAACAGTTATCAGCATATGGCCAGTGTTGTTTTTTTATTTCGTTTGTTCTTCCTCCCTCAACCAGTCTGTATTGAAATATTACATGTATTTCATTAACCTCTTAATTTTTTGGGTGCTGAGGACTGAACCTAGAGCCTGACATTTTTAAGCACATGTTCTCTCACAGAACTACACCCTGCAGACTACTGAAATATTTGAAAGTAAGTTCTGGTTATCATTATTTCATTCACATAAATGTCAGTCAAGTGTCTTCTAAGTGAGAAGCAACCTTAAATACTTAACCTTCAAGCCAGTTCTGGTGGTGCAACACTTGGGAGGCTGAGGCAAGAGGATTGCTGTGAGTTCAAGGCTAGCCTAGGCTACATAGACCCTGTCTCAAAAGACAAAAACAAAGAAACAAAAAATATTTATCCTTTAGTACTATTATCATACTGTTAAATAACAATATTATCAGGGCTACTCATGTTTTTATTTTCCCGAAAGCTTTATAAATATCTGTTTATAGTCTGTTTGTTCAAGTGGAGATTGCAACAAGATCCACGTACACATTTTGTTTGGTCAGTTGGTCTCTTTACGTTTCTTTAAATGTATAGTAGTTCTCTCTTTTTTCATCACTTATTTGTTGAAAAACTTGTCAGTTGTTTTGCAGTATTTCATACAGTTTGGATTTTTGCTGATTATAACCTTTTAGTGATTTTTTTGTGGGGGGCTTATTTTGAGGCATTGTGACACTACATAGTGCAGGCTGGCCTCAAACTTACTGTGTAGACCAGGCTGGCCTTGAACTTGTGTGATCCTCGTGCTTCAGCCTCCTGAGTATGAAGCTTACAAGCATGCGTCACTATGCCTAGCCTTCTTTTAGAGACTTTTTTTAAAAAACATGTTCCTCCTTGTCCTGTATCTTCCATTAACTGCCAGGTATAGATACATGATTAGATAGAAATTGAAATTTTAGGCAAGAACACTTCATAAGTATTGTGTGCTTGCTAGTGTGCATTAGGAGGTGTGTAACATCTAGTTTAGCTCTTGTTAAGATCAGTTAGAGGACTAACGTGCTACCAGTGTGATCCATATAAGATAAAGTGCCCTATTAGCTGCCTTACCTGATGGTGTTGGCCAGTTAGTTTTGTTTAATTATTTCATTAGGAATAGGTTAACTCTTATTTTCAAACATTTATGGGCTCTGTAAATAGTTGCTGTTATCTAAACAAAACTCAAAATTTGTGTTTGGGGTGTAACATTGAAAGCAAATTGTAGAGTTAAACATAGATGATTTCGTTTTTACTTCTTTAGTTTTTGAAAAAAGTGAAACAAAATATCATAACAAAATAATAAGAGCATAACAACAGTTAACACACCGTATATCATTATCTTCAAAGTAGTTACTTAGAATGCTAGACATAGACAAAAAATTCTCTTATAAAGAAGAAACAGATGGTAGCACAAATCTTTCTTTTAGTGAATTGAGAGAAACTAATAGTTTCAGTGAACGGAGAGAAGCTAATAGTTTCAGTGAACTGAGAGAAACTAGTACTGTAGTATAAATGACACAAATTAGCATATGTATTAAAATACTTTTGAAACAATGGAATATATAATTTGAGGAATTAGTTGAATTTCGTCCTACTCCCTGTTTATCTTCTATTTTGCTCTGTGTTTGTATACATATTTTGTTAAGTGAAATAAGCCAGACACAAAAGATTAAATATCGCATTAATCATTTCTGATATAGCTGTCAGTGCTGAAGGTTATGAAAGTATGTGTCTGTGTGCACACATTATACACGCACATCTGTTGGGGCTTTTTGTGTTGTGAGATAATGAAAACTGGACATTTATCCTTCATTCCCTGAAACGTGCTGAGCTAGTCGTTAATCAGTAATTTTTTTTCCTAATTTAAAAAGATCTTTTAATGTCTGAGGCTAATCCGAAGCCACATCAAATAGTAAGTTGTTCTCTTTTTGAAGAATAGTGGATACGCAAGACTAGTTCTTCCACATTAAGAGTCTAGTTTTTGAAACTAGAGTCAATCCCAAACAGAATCTAGCTTTTTAGATTTAAATTTAGTGCTTAGGTCCTTCAAGTACCTTCTCGGTATATGAGAATCAGAATCAAAAGACCATTGGAGCAAGGTGTGGTGCTGCATGGCTGTAATCCCAGCACTCTGGAGGCTGAAGCGGGAGTCCTATGCCCGCCTGGGCTACATAGTGAGTGCAAGGGCAGCCTGTACTGCACAGCAGGAGTCTGTCTCAAAAATAGCACAAAACAAAACCCCAAATTAAAAAAAAAAGATTAAAAATTTTAAAAAAGGAAATTGGTGAGGATAGAAGTAAATAAGAGTTATATCCAAGATGTAGTAAACAGCAAACAAAAACAAAACAACGAAGAACTTCTTGTGTTCCAGTTAACAATTATTATTGTAGTGCCCAGCGGGTTTCTTTCCAACAGGTATCACTCACCCTTCAGCAGTAGTAATTTCTCAATTAGCCCTTCTTTTGCATCATTTCTGTTCAGTTATCCAATTAAGTCTTTATTTCATGATGTTCTAAAATGGATTTGATTTTTCCTTCTTGGATCATGAAGGTGTAGGATTTGTAAGTAACACAAACATTTTAGTCGGGATATATCACATACTACGGACACATGAAGTACTGTAGATAGGTTGTTACATATCCTCTTTGAATGCTGTTCACTTGTGATTATTCTTAATCTAGTGTGACCTTTAAAAAATCCACTCAGTGTATAGAAA
Organism: Chinchilla lanigera; assembly: GCF_000276665.1. NCBI lineage: Eukaryota > Metazoa > Chordata > Mammalia > Rodentia > Chinchillidae > Chinchilla > Chinchilla lanigera. The sequence continues at coordinate 5,284,715 of NW_004955467.1, read as the reverse complement.
AATTTATAGACCATAAATAGTTCTTAGTTGTGTTCATAATAAAAGAAAGTCTTATTCACATCTTAATGTCTCTGAGATCGGGAGGTATTTAGCGAGGATCAAAAGAAGCTATTCAGATAGGGAGAGAGGTATAATAATGCTCTCGTTACTGTTTATGAATATACAATGCTAGCTTTGTAAAAGATGCCTGTTTATTTTCCACCTCTCTTATTTGCCTTGGTAATAACACAGTTGAATTTTAATTTAAATTAGACTGTGCTTTGTTTCTTTAAGCAAATAGATACTTTCACTATGAAATTATTTGCATATTCAAGGTTTCTTTATCCTAATTTGTTTGCTAATGAAGTTTTTATAGAATTCAGATCCAGAAGAGAGAGTTACTTACAGCTGGTTTGGGAATTTTTATTGGTATTTGGGCAAATAAGTAGAGAATAGATCAAATTTGCCTTTGATAAAATTTGACTTTTTTGTATGGTTAATGATATTATTCTTTGTAAACTTTCCAAGGAGAAGTCAGATCTGGTTGTTTTGGTAGCTTCTCAGTTTGTTGCTGCTATAAATACAATTCTGGCAGCTGAAATACAATTCTCCTTAGCCCTATACTTTGGGCCACTCATTGGAGCTCCAGTTCAGTGTCTTTAACCAAGAACATCATTGTTTTTACTTTACTGTGTGAACAAATATTTTCGTCACATCATGGTACTTAGGAAAAAGGATTGGCAGTCTTGAAAAAATA
>NW_004955467.1:5266383-5283879 GCF_000276665.1 Chinchilla lanigera | reverse complement strand
TTTTTTTTTTGGTTTTTCTCCGGTACCGGGAACCGAACTCACGACCTTGCGCTTGCCAGGCAGGCGCTTTTGCCACTGAGCTAAATCCCCAGCCCCAGTATTCATTTTATTATGGGCAGTGGGAAGTTAAAACAGTAGTGCTAGGATATTAGGGGGTTCACCAAACAGTAAAATTAAATGTGTCCTCTGACCTGTGGGCATATAGGTTACTTGCTCGAGATAAACAAACCATTCTTCTGAGACTGTAGTCTTCTGCCTCCACAGTGAGGGGAGGTTGGAAGCCACCCCACGGGCTGTAAGGTGTTGATGGAAATCAGAACAAGCCTTAGAACTTCTACTGACATAGCTTTCATAAGTTTGAATATTGTTTCTTTCCCTTTTTTTCCTTCTTGCTTTTGTGATTGAACTCAAAGCCTCTTGTATGCTAAAGCCCTTTACCGCTGAGGCACGTCCTTAGCCTCTTGTTTCTACTCCACTCGAGATGGCTATCAAAAAATAATTTCTATGGTTGGTTTTCCAGAGACCCTAATACCTTGCTATTGATGCATAGGGAAATAGTAATTTAAAAGTCTGGGGCGGTCGTGATGAGCTTCATTAGAATGCTGAGGAGTTTTTTTTTTAGGAGACAGAGGTCGCCATAATGGCTGGTACATCAGGGAGGAGGATACGACTGTTGACTGTTCTATATAGAAAATCTTTTGGGGGTGGGTCAGTGTAGGATATGTGCCTCACTTGACTCTACAAGGCTGCTGCTGATCATGTTCACAAATCTGAGGCTCTGAAACAAAGTGCACTGTGGATTTGGTAGTTTGGGTGTGACCTGGATTTAAAGTGCTTTGAGCATCTAGATAAGGGATTGAGTGCCATTACTGACAGTTGGCTAAGCTGTAAACATTTTCTTCCTGGCTAAAATTCTTAAAGCCACGTAGAAAGAAGTGCTTCTCTGTGAATGGAATTTGTCAGGTGTGTAGCAGGTTAGGTCTTTGTTTCTGAAGAGTTATAGAACATGAGGCATAAGAAAACTTTAAATGAGCAGGGGCTAAATTAAGAACTCATAATAAAATAATCTTTTTCTTCTCTAAACTTGGGGTGGAGATAGGTGTTCACAGTATGGCTGTAACCATTTAGATATTTGTTTGGAATCTTGTAGGGGGACTGTATAATTGTGGACTTCAATTATATATTTCTTAGATTCCCATAGAGTCTACTTGAAAAATCATTGGAGTATAAAGTTGAGAGTTGGGTAATTGTGCTCGCTTAGTTAGCACATGTACTGAAATTGGAGAGTTGGGGAATTATGTTGGTTTAGCTGTCCCTATTTTATTAGGGATTACAATATTATTAAATTAAGATGATATGTTAAACCTCAAAAATCTCAAAAGATACCATCTGTGAAACAGTAAAAGATGATAGGAATATGGTAATGTCCGAGTTGTTTTAGCAGGTGTACGGAAGTGTCTATATTTGTATTTTTATGGCCACTCTCTGGAGATTGCCCCTGTCTGTCTGTCTATCTTTTGAGAAAGGGTCTCACTATGTAGTTCAGGCTGGCTTTGAACTCACCATGTAGCCCAGGCTGGCCTAGAACTTATGGTGATCCTCCTGTTTCAGTTTCTTGAGTGCCAGATTTACAGTCCTGTGCCAGTTGGCTAAGCTGTGACAGTTTTGCCAGCACACCTGGCAAAACTGAATTTAAAGAACAGAGTATTCCCTTTTAGAAAATTCCGAAATAAATAGGTGTGGTGGTAAACACCTATATTCCCAGAACTTCAGAGGCTGAGGCAGTAGGAGGATCACAGGTTCAGTTGTAGCACCTTGAATTAGTCACAGGTGACATTTTCAAGAATGGTTGACATAAGTGTGGAAATGATCATACAAGGATATATTTTCCTAAAATGATCATTTATTACTCATGTTACTTACTGCCCAGTTTAACTAATATGTATTAATGTTTTCTAGTGCTAGTAGTTTTTTCTTAATAAGTAATGTAGTATTCCAGTTATGGGTGTAGTATAAATATCACTGCTTTGAATAATTTTTTTGAATTTTTTTTGGAGACAGGGTCTCACTATGGATTTGAACGCACTATGGATTTGGACGCACTATGTAGCCCAGGCTGATCTTGACCTCAAAGCAATCCTCCTGCATCAGCTTCCTGTGTGCTGGGATTACAGGCATGTGCCACCATGCCTGGTTTGCATAATTTTATCTAGGACTTAGGCATGTAGTTACTGGTTCATCATAAGGATATTTTGAGATGTTTGACAGATACTGTTTCTTAAAAGTAGATCACTTTATATTCATAATAGTAATTTGTTCATTCACTTGTGTTTACTTGTTTTTCTGGCATCATTCTAGGCACTGAGGCATGTAAGAAAAAAAAATAGAATTTTTGTCCTCCTGTCACATAGCAAGAAAATATCAGGGAAGATAGATAATAATCAAATAACTTCAAATGTGAAAGTACAGCTGTGATAATTTCTGAAGAGGCTACCTGCTCTTTCATTACCTTGAGTGTTGAGGGTCAGCTTGACATTTGTGCTCCTTGGATTCCATGATAGGGCCTGCCTACGTTACTGGGTACTTTGGTTATTTTTGAGGGGATTGGCCTGTTTAGGTCTTGGCCAGAAGGATTTCTAGTGTAGCTTGAGAAAGTATATACTTGCTTGTTGTTATATAAAAGAAGTAATTCAGAGTCTGAGAGAGTTATTATTGGCTTTAATTCATAACTCAGAGTTGTGGCTACTTTGAGAGTGCCACAATGATGACAGTATGTGTAATTTAGGTAAAATTACAGGTGATTAGAGAGGGGCTAATAAAATCAACATCCGGGTTGGTAATTAGGTGAATCAGAGAATGAAGAATGAGTTTCTAGGTTGGGAGAATTTTAGGGTGTATTTCATTTCATGAAACTTAATAAACTCCATATGTATGTATGTATGTATGTCTTTTTGAGACAGGGTCTCACTATGCAGTTCAGGCTGGCCTTGAACTCACTATGTAGCCCAGGCTGGTCTCAAACTTACGACGATTCTCCTGCCTCAGCCTCCTGAGTGCTGAGATTATAAGCATGCACCAACACACCCGGTGAACTCCCCATTTAATATAGCTGAGCTGAGTCTACATTTTCTTTTTCCTTGTTAGATGTAACAGTCACTTTACAGTTGCTAGGACAAAATATTTGACATTCACAATTTAAAGGAGGAGAGATTTATTTTGGCTCATAGTTTTCAGAGTCCATGGTCCATGGTGGGCAGAAACATGGTGGAGGAAAACTGCTAATACCGTATGAGCCAGGAAATAGAGAAGGAAGAACCAGGGGCAGAAATATACCCTTCTAGGTCATGCCTCCAGTGAGTCACCCCTCCAGTCAGGTCCTAGCTCCTAACAGCACATTCAGGTACAAATATACCAGTGAATTAATTGATCCATTGATGAGTACAGTGTCCCCATGGTCCAGTTATCATTTAAAAGTCCCACTGTTGAACAGGTGAGACTTTGGGAGGACATTCTGCATCTAAACCATCACATTATGCCCCTGCCTCCAAAAGACTCATGTCTGTCTCATTATGTATAATATATTTAGTCTGTCTCTAAGCATAGACAGTCTTAACGGTTCCAGCAGAGTTGAAAAGTCAAAGTCCAAAGTCTCTTCTGAGACACTGGAAAACTCTTAGTGCTTAGCCCCTGTAACAACCAAAAAGAAAGTTAAATACTCCCAGCATACAGTGGGACAGGGCAAACATTCTTATTCCAAAAGAATAGAGGAATAGAAAGGAATTGGACCAAAGTTAGACCAAAACTCAGCAGAGTAAAACATTAAATCTTGTAGTTTTATGTCCAGCACTTGGACCAGTTGTAGTGAGATGTGAATTTCAAAGGGTTTGGGCAGCCTCACTCCTGTGGCATTGCTAGTTGCAGCCCAGATAGCCTCTCTGTAGGGCTGGCCCTGTTCACTCTCTGGCTTTCTTCAGCAGACCATTTGTATTTCTCCAAGTTCCTGGGGTTTCCATTGCATTTTTGGCTTCGCTCTCTTAGTCTCAAGCTTTGCCTTCTCAGGGGCACTTTGCTTGGCCTCCCTGCCTTCTTCTGAAATCTGGGTGGAAGCATCTGTGACCCGTAGCTCTTGCATTCTGCATGCCTAGAAAACCAGCACCCTGGTTGGTGCCAAGGTCTGTCACCAGGTTGAACAATAGCCTGGCCTTCTTGGATCACAGCTGTAGGTGCACCTCTGAGTGCCTGGATGAATGTACTTCGGGACACAAATCATTTAATTCTGCTTTTTTCCTCTTGATTCTCACTGTAGATCTACTAAAACATAACCAGCAGTACCATACCCTAGCCTGAATGTTGGGCTATCTTGAAATTTTGTCCTCCAACCACCTTTAAATTCAGTCTCATACAAAGTCTTAGGATAGATAAAACATAGATAAATTCTTTGTCATAATGAAACATACATGGCCTTTTCCAGCATAATTCTCATTGCCATCTGAAACCTCATGAGCCTGGCCTTTACTATCTGTATTTCTGTCAGAATTCTAGTCTTCTGAGTGCAATTAGAATTAACCTTTAAGCAGAGGTTACAGCATTCTAGGCCTTTTCTAGCTGGTACTTTCAAATTTTTCCAAATTCCTTCTATAAATCAATTATAAAGGCTTTTAAACCAAAGGTCAGGAACAGTCAGAGCCACCACCCCATGCTCAATTACCAAAATCTGTATTGGTTAGGATTCTCTAAAGAAACAGAGTCAATAGAAGGTAAATGTATAATTATGTAAGGGGATTTATCAGTTAGCCTTAAGATCAGAGGCAGGAGAGTCCATAGTGGCTGTTTGTAGGATCAGAGGTGGCAGAGTCTACAGTGGCTTTCTGTGCACTAGAGAGCTGGAAGATCCAGCAGATGCTCACTCAGACCAAGAAAATGAGACTGCAGAACAAAAGGAATCAAGAATGTAACACCAGTCCAGAGTCAAAGGCTGGGAAGCTCACTGGAGGTTGCTAGGGTGAGTGTGTGTTGGAAGACTGAAGGTGCTGGAGGTTGGTGTTCAAAGGGTTATGGGTAGTGTGGATAATATAGTTTATTGTTTTGAAAGCTATCAAACTTTTTTCTGGTTTTCCTTTCTGAAGAATTCAGTAATTTTCAGTTAGTCTTTAATTCAAGCTAATATATAGTAGTTATGACTTTTTCATACCAACTATTTGCCAACCATTGCACATTAAAATATACTCTTGCCACAACATTGCTACCAAGTAAAGAACCATTTTAATCATAATTTAGCGCAGGTGTAGATCATGGCAATAACTTTATGTTTTTAATGGCAATCATTTAGCATCTAGCAAAAGCATTTTTCCCCTATTCCTACTTTCTAGCCTCCTATTTTCACATGCCTTTTTAATATTGGTAGGTTGCCAAACAAAACTTACTCTAGGTAGATCATCTATCTTGTCCTTCTGTCTCCACTACCTGGTACAATAGCTTGTTTGGAATTGTGATATTGCTATACCTTTGTCTAGGTAAAGTATTACATTGGGCTTCCCCAGAAGTCCATTTTACATGTAAAAGTGTTAAAATATGCCAGAAGTTACTTGATTTCTAATACTTTCTGGATAAACTTAGAAAAATTCAGTGTCCAAAATGTTGAGTTGCATGGTTGAAAGACAGTGCCTTATGGATTTGAGTTCAAAGTTCTGAGTTAGATTTTATGAATTTTCTGATAATTTTTCACTGTTATGTATATCACATCAAAGATTGGAAAGGGGATGATGCAATACAATATAAGCTGGTAGTAGCTTACTTACTGCATGGATACATGGAATGCCTGATAATTCCATGTCTAGGACAGAATTGACAGAGTTCCCTATCTCATAATTCCGAGTCTCCCATCTTCTTTTTCTTCTACTTGCTTGATCACTCACTCTTTAAATTTTTATTTATTTATTTTTGATAATACTGGGGGTTAAACCGAACACACTGAGCTACAGTCCCAGCCCATTTTTAAGTCTTTAAATTTTGAGACAGGGCCTTGGTAAATCACTAAATTTTGTGGGCTGGGCTTGAATTTGGAATTTTGTCTCAGCCTCTCGGAGTGTTGGGATTACAGGTGTGTGCCACCACACCTAGCTTTCCCTCTTTTCCTTTTGAGTTTACAAAATAAGGTAGGTTCCTCATCATTGTAGTACTTTGGGGAGGAAAAAAAAGAAAGTAAATTCTTTTCTGTCACTTATTTTCTCATTTTCAAAATTGAGCATAAAGTTTCATGATTGCAGTTGTGTGCTACTCATGTGATAAGTAGTAATTAAAGGTGGCTAAAAAGTTTTCTGGGTAATCTTTGTGTTTTAAAAATGATGTCTTTCATTTAACTTCATAATTTGTGAGTCTGAGTTGCTCAGAATAAGAACAAAGGATATTCCTATGCCTCAATGAATATGGACCTATTTGGCCCTATCCCTGATCTTCAGAATCATGGTTCTTAATATCCTTGAGGATCTCACATTTGGCAGTGCTTTCTTCATGAGAACTGTGAGGAAGACCTTTTATACAGATGATGAGAAAAGCTTATTTGCATACTTCTGGGTGTTCTCCATAGGCAGAGGTTAGATGCCAGAATTTTGGGGGTGGTCCTGAGAGGTTGCTCCTCTCAGCCTTTGAAGTGGCTGGATTGGGCCTAGCACTGCTGAATTGTGTAGGCCAGCATCTGGGCCAGGTGTAATTCTAATCTTTCCAAGGAATTGAGCAAATGTTCTTTTTTTCTGTAGCCCATGACTGGAAAAAAGCTAAGCAGCGTTGCCTTAAAGGGTAGAGCAATTCTTGGGAAGTGTGATGAGGATAGATGTTATTTTCCTTATAAATCAAATTGAGTTGCACACAACAGAAACGGATTACAAAATTAATTTGTATTACCTGTTATTTAACTGGCTGGAGTTCAGTTGTCTGGTGCTTTGCATATCAGATTTATTCCCAGATCAGTAAACACTTGAATGTTTTCTGTAGCAGGCAGTGATTTTAGGTTGTAGTCTACAAAGAATCTCCTCACAGGAAACCTGTTTTATGTAAATAATTTGAGATGTTTGACCATGCCTGGTTTCTTTCCTGTTGTATTTCAGAGGAGGCTATGTTTATGTCTGTGGATTGGTTATTGACTACATGACAGTTCCACCAATGGACTCTGATCACAAATTTATAATCTTTTTTGATTAATCGTTTTAAATTCTGTTCTGCAGGTATTATTTCTCTTGTCACCTAAAAATCTTCACAGGCTATTTATTGTATCATTTTCTTATCTTCCAGTGAAAGTTGATTCAGGCTGTTAAAAAAAGAAAACTACACTAATGTCCTATTTCTTTGTAATTTTTATGATTCAAATATCAGACTTTGGGCTAGAGGTGTTAGCTCTGTGGTAGAGCAGATGCTGAGCATGCGCAAGGCCTTGGTTTCAATTCTGAGCACCAGGAAGACAAACAAACAACAACCTGAATACATAGTGGCAGGATTTGCTCAAGTTTGATCTTTTGGCCCCTTAAAAAAGTGAAACAGAAGAGTCAGCACTGGTAGAGATTTTGGGATTCAGAGAAAGGGAATGAGAGAGGAGGGAATACTAGGGTTGGGAGTGGAGGGGGAGAAGCTCTTGTGTGCAGGTAGGTAGCAACAGGTGCTGCTAACAGCCCTTACTGTGTGTTATAAAAGCCACTCTCTTTCTGCCTTCCCCGAATGTGTCCTTCTCTTGACTTTTGGGGCTTTTTCCTCCTCCAGACTACCTTGTGAATTCATCTTAATCTAATCATCATTTGGAGAGATGAAAATAGACAGTGTACACATGAAAATAGACAGTGTAACTTGGTCTTACCATAACTGCATTGACACTAGTTTTAGAATTGAGTTATGCTTGTTTGGAGACACTTTGAACTTATATAGAGTTATTTATTATAGTTTTTTAGAGAAATTTTGGGGTAATTACAAGTGTTTTTGAAGCATAGAGTGTGCTTAAAATCTAATTTATGTAAGTCAGTTTTGTACATTCCTGTGAAGTAAATGGCTCTAATTTTTTGGTTTAACTAAATGCAGTGCTGAAAAGGAATCTCTGTGTTTTTTAAATTAATTAATTAATTAAATTAATTTTGGCTTTATGGCATAAACTCTCACTATTTCGTTCAGGCTGGCCTTGAACTCACTGTGTAGCTTAGAATGGCCTTGAACTCATGGCAGTCCTCTTGCTTCAGCCTCCCAAGTGCTAGGATGATAGGGATGTACCATCATACCCAGTTTCTTTCTATTTTATTTATTTATTTAGTCTTTTTGAGACAAGGTTTCACTATACAGTTCAGGCTGGCCTTGAACTCAACTTGTAGCCCAAGCTGGCCTCGAACTAGCAGTGATCCTCTTTCCTCAGCCTCCTTAATGCTGAGATTACACGTGTGTGCCACCACATCCAGCTTCTTTGTATTTTAAATACAAATATTTCTTTTGAAGAAAACAGTTTGAGTAAGTCTAAACTTTAGTAATATATTTTATTATTTGCCTGCAGAGTTTACTTACTGTCTGCAGAATTGGGCTTTTGAAGAAGGCCTAGTATATTGTTTTTCTTTGGATTTTTGTTTTTACTGGATTTCTTTGGATTTTCATAGTGATTCTTTGTCCTAGCTTTGCTCTGCATATGATTTTATTATGTTTTGTTTTCATATGGAGATCATGGATGATGTACTGGTTGGTTTCAGACACATACATTATGACAGGTGATGCTCAGCTTTTGACTTGGGGATTTATTGGCTTTGAACTCATTTAGATTTAGGATTGCAAAGATTTTTAATGTTTTTTTGCATACACTTTCCATATAAATTAATATTCATAGATTCAAGGCATTGTCTGTTTGTCTTGTCACTTTTCTCTCGTTGCTGAGACAAAATACCTAATGCCCAAAATGAAGGAAGAAAATGTTTATTTAGCTCACAGTTTGTGGAGGATTCAGTCCATATTGGCTGGCTCCAAGGCAGAGTGGCACATGGCAGAGGGCAATGGTTTATGGTGGCAGAACAGCAAAGCAACAAGAGCAAAAAGGGGGGAGGGTGGGCAAGCAGCCTCTTCCACTCCCTTACATATGCAGAGTACCCGCCCCAGGTCAGATGAGGCACTCATATCTGTAATCAGTCAAACTCTAAAAGCCTGCCCCATGACCGCGTGAAACTTTGGGGGGACACCCACACACAAACCATAACACTGGTTTTGGGGTGCTAGGATCACCTTTTCAGAGGTGTTTTCTAGGTTTTTTTTGTCCCAAAGAATTGGTCAAGACAAATGCAAAACGTACGTATAGTAATGATGTTTTACATTTATTAAAGGTAGGAAAAGAAGTTTGCTCTGCAGAGTGCGGGACAGTTAGAAGTAGGAAAGGTGACATACTTTACAGGATGAGAGCAGACCACTGAGAAGAAGAGCACAGTGGCCAAGAAAGAGTTCAGTGGTGGCTGTCTTTTGTATCCGCCACTCCTCAGGGTAGCATCAGTTCTAGGTCATCCTATCAAAAACTTGCTTGCATTCTTGCAAGAAGAATTGAAGATAGCATTCTTTGATTGGTCCTGGGTGTGAGGTTTTGGGAATTTTTTTTCTGTGTGCTTCCTGGATGTCAGTTATTGATGGGTCACACCTCCTTCCTCAGCCTGTTTGCCTTGCCCTAATCTCCTGCCTTACAGGGATTAGGACCTGGTATCTGTGGGGGTACCATTCAGCCTACTGTAGTCTGCCCTCTGGTTTCCAAATACTGTATTCGCATGCATCCTCCTTCCAAAATGGATTCACATTACCTTAACATTCCAAAAGTTTTACCTTATTATACTGTCAACTCAGATCAAAATTTTACCTAAATATCGTCAGCCTAGAAGACCTCAACCTTACCAAAATCAGTTCTGTCCAGCAGGGATGACTCAGAGTGTTGCTGGGTGTGGTGTTGTATAATTGTAATTCCAGCACTTAGGAGGCTGAGACAGGAGGATCCTCATGAGTTTGAGGCCTGCCTGTGCTACATAGTGAGTTCAAGGTTAGTTTGAACTATGTAGCAAGACTCTGTCTCAAGGAAAGGAAAAAAAAAAAAAATAGAAAATACTCAGTGTATTACCCATTCAGAAATAATAATTTCTTTCCCTTTTTGGACCTAGACAGTAAAAGACAAGCTAAAGTACTTGCTTTCAAAACAATGGTGGAGTAAGTTCCAGACATTCTCATTAAAAACAGGAGAAAATTGAAGGAAGGACTCATTAGTGTCATGCAGTATCAGAATACAGTGCAACAAATTTGGTTAGGTGTGGGAATAATGCCCTGCCTTACAGTATTAAAGACATATTTCCAATAAGTAAAAGACCATAATCATTAAAATTTTTTTTGAAATATTGTTGAACTCTCATCATAAAATTCTTTCAATTTACTTTTCTGTGAGCAATTTATTATATTAGTGATTCTTCTGCCTAGTCATTCTGATCAGCATGGTACCTATAACATGGTACATATATACATTTCTATGTCTAGTATAAAAACCCCAGACTTTGCCAACTTCACATGAGCAAAAGTTTTAAAATGTTTTGGTGTTAATATCTTTTTATGTATTTTTTTCTAGTTTGTATGTTCATATTCTTGTCAAGTTTTTTTTTTTTTTTTGGTCTTTTTGAGACAGGGTCTTGCTATGCAGTTCAGGCTGGCCTTTAGCTCACTTTGTAGCCCAGGGTAGCCTCTAACTCGCAACAATTCTCCTGCCTCAGCTTCCCAAGTTCTGGGATTACAGGCATGCGCCACCATGCCTGGCCTGTTGTCAGGTGTTTTGTTCCTTGATTTGTGTGATGTCTTTGTATATTAGGAGTTAGTGATTTTGTATTATAAGGATTTCCCATATTTTAAGTTTGTAAACTTTTTTTGGTAATATATATTTTGTTTTTTAATACAGGGAAATCTGATTTTTCATAGAGTACCATTTGCAGATGTAGTTTGAATGTCCTTTATGGCTGTCAGATAAAATTTTTTTTCTGCTTAGAATTGAACTCAGGATGTTGCATTTACTAAGCAGGTGCTTGTGACACTGAGCTGTATCTCCAGCCCTAAAAATGGTTTAAAATACATGTTTGATATCTAAAAGGGTAGTCTTTTTGGAAAATTCATGGTTTACTGTCCTTATTCCTGAAAATGAATGTGTATAGTGTTCTTGGGAATAGACATAGTCCTAGATAGAAAGGTCTGTTCTTGATATCTGATCTGGGAGTTGTGGCATAGAGATCTGTGCTCTTATCCTTGCATTCTCCTCCAAGTGTATTCTGAATCCACTGAGGTGGGAAAAAGGATTGCAATTTTTTTTTAAGTAGCTTGATAACATATGTTATATTATGAAGCGTGAGTGCAGGTAAAAGTGTTACTAATGTGAACAGGAAGCCAAGATTTACTGTAAATCTTTAGAGCTCAAATTTTGTTACAAAGTATTTATATACATTCTAAAAAATGATTCTGTAAGATATATTGATAAAGAAATGTGGTTGATGAAAAAAAAAGTGTCATTGTTAGGCGTGGTGGTGTAGGCCTATAGTCTCAGCACTGAGGACGCTGAGGTGGGAGGATTGTGAGTTTGAAGCCAGCTTGCAGTGTATAGTGAGTTCAGTGCCATCCTGGGCGACATAGCAAACCTGGTCTCAAAAACCAACCAAGCAGCCAACCTCACAACAAGCAACTGAACCAAAAGAGAAAAGAAAAAACAGTGTCATGATGTACTTAAATTACAGAGAAAACACACATCTGTGTCTGTACATAGAAAAAAGTCTTTAGTAAAAAGTAAACAATGATTATTTTGGGGTAATTGGATTAATAAGTGTATATAATTTTTTAGAAAATGCTATGTATTATATAGATCTGTATCTATAAAACATGTATATCTCTTATTTTTTCTGGCTTTTCTATATTAAACCTTTACTTTTGTAACAAAAAAATATTGCTACCTCCCCTTCACACCCCAGAGAAACTGCTTCAAGAATTTAATTGTTTGGAATACCTGTGTTATTAACTTGAAGTTGACTGTACTATGTATTTAGCCCATTATGGTTTTAGAATGCTTCATTTCCTAAAATGAATTAATAATTTATATTAATCTTGAGGCAAAATAGTTTTTATTACTACAGATATTCAATTATAACAGCATTTTGTAATTTTTATAATACATGGAGGTACAGCATTTTATTACTACAGATATTCAGTTTTTATTACTACAGATATTCAATTATAACAGCATTTTATAATTTTTTGAAAGATCTGGTAAAAGAAATGATTCTTACAGTAACTGGTATTTTCCTTTGCAAAAGTGTAATACCTTTGAAAAATGTAAACTTAAAGCACTGAGCATGATTATCTGATAGATTGTAGTGTAGTGAGTGATTTGTGGTTAGTAACAAATTTAGATAATTTTCATAATTTTAAGAAATTCATTATTGCCTTTCAAAATACTGTCCTGTGTTGACTATTTGTTTAAGCAAAATTTTCTATCTTTTTAGTATGAATTCCTTATGCTATCAGAAAAATACTTCTTTTATAGTACTTGGAACTTTTACTTCTTATTTGTTATTTCTCAGGTAAACGCAAAGCACTGAAGTTGAATTTTGCAAACCCACCTGTCAAATCTACAGCAAGGTTTACTCTGAATCCCAATACTACAGGAGTCCAAAACCCACACATGTGAGTATTCTTCTTAATCAAATAAAAGGCTCAACACAAGCAAAGGATATTTCCTAGCTGAGGGATTGGTATTTCCATTATCTTATGAACAAGTAGGAAGTTACTGATTCTCTAGTCTTAAGTTGGTGAATGCAGTTTGCTCTTTTAAAAGTTTACTTAGGAACAAAGAGCCAAAGATCCAAGTACATGTATATATTTTTGATACCTCTTACTAAACTCTGAGATTATTGTTTATCCTTTTTCTTCTGGCTTTTCAGTTCAACTGCAAGTTGTATTTAGGGAATTTAAGTGTTCTCTACCTGGGTAAATCCTTACCGCTTGCTAATCAACACAGTATATTTCCTTCTTACCTACCTTCCCATGTACTTACCTACTTTTTTTGGTAAGGAAAGTGAGCCAAATTGTTTATTTGTTCATTTCTTCCATTTGAAGTACTCTTTGATGATATCCTTTGCCCTTTTTTTGCTGTAGTCCTTAATCAGTACACAACTGCAACCAACCACTTTACGGGGTTTTCCTTCTTGTACAGAGGCCCTCCCATTTTCCCTATTTCTTACTGCTGTCAACCTTAGTTAGGTTAATTTAGTGCTCAGCACAAAGGGCCACTACTAATTTGATACACACACGTAGGCTCATCAGAGTTGGTTGTAAGCATACAGAGTTGGGCTTAGTATAAAAATTCATTTCAAAATCCCAGATGCTCTTGCAACAAATACTAGTTTAATAGTCTGTATTTTATTGCAATGCTCGATTTACTGACTGCTAAATGAAATGAAGCTCTCCATCTACCCTTCTGTCAATGTGAAACTGACTATCCCCATAATCTATAGACTTGTCAGGGTGTTAAGTTTCATCCATAGAAAGAGTGAGGGGATATCCAAGGGATATCCAACAATTTAAGTCATCAATCTCTTTATTTTAGTAAGCTAAATTCCTGTAAGATTTCCATGTTCTAAGTAGTTAAAAGAATTGTGTGCATGTTATTTTATAGATGTCAGTGATTATGTTAAATTTATTATTGAATATTTTAAATTAGAAATGATATTGTAGCCTCTCACTGAAAATATTAGAAACATATTAATTTAAAATAATACCTTCAGAAAAATATTTTACATAAAGTTTCATTGAATCTAAGTGGTCCAATGAAATAATAGTTCTATTAGAGTAGTAACTCTATACTGATACTAATGATTTACAGGTAGTCCTGGCATTAAGACCTATAAAGCAAATGGCAAATGTATGATTAAAAAACTGGTGCAGAGTACATCATTTTATATTTTAAAGTAATTTCCCAGGAATTTCAATTCAAATTTCATTAGATCTCAAATATATTTAGTTTTCCTGGAGAGGCAGGCATTATATTTGCCAACACAAACAGGTTGTTAGAAGGTACAATGTCTTTTGATAGGGAAGCTTTAAATAATTTGTTGTTTTTAAAATAGCTACCTCTACAAGGGAGGAGAGTGTGTATGTGTGTGTATATGCTCATGGTTTTTACCTATAACCTTAGAGAGAATGAAAGACATTGTATGAAATCTTCAGTAACAATTTAGTTGACTAGGAATGCTGTCAATTTTATTAGACTGATAATTCATAACTGCATTTCTTATCAGAGCTCAAATGGAGTTCCAGCCTTTTTAGTTTTTTTGAAAAATCAGTGAGGAGCTACACTGAGCAAGAAACTAGAGCTCTAACAGCAAGGAAGTATTCTTAAAGAAACCTCCCTATTAATTTTGTAGAATTGCTAGTAAAAGCTACTATAAAATTAATTCTTAAACATAGTCCATTTGTTTTGCCTTCACTACTAGCTGAACTACATACTTGAAATCTAAGAAAGAAAGGGTAAAGAAGTAGTAATTATGAAACTTAACAGATCTGTCTACCTTTAAACCCCTTTGAACAGGAGAGTTAAATTTAGAACTAGAAAGACATTTACATATATGTATTCTTTTCTTTGTAGTTTCATCACTTATGGGGAATTCATGGACAAACTCTTTGTTTTTTTTAACACGTAGATGATTAAGGAACTTTTCTAAAAGTTTAGTTGGTTGGGTTTTTTGTTTTGTTTTTTAACTAGTGCTTTATAATAATGAACTATTTTGTTCTGTGTCTTCTCAGCAATTATTAACAGTTTGGGAGGACAGAATAATAGGTATTTTTGTCTTACAGTACACTCTTTAGAACTTGATCACGGTATACAAAAACTTTAGACCCATACTTCATTGGAATTCATTATTATGCAAGGCTATTCATCTGGATGAGGACTAGGCAACTACTGACACTGATACTGGTTAACGGTAATTGTTTTATTACACAGAGGGTGTATTTCTACTTCCCCATCCCTGTCCATAAGATAAGTCTTTTGTGTTCTCTCTTTCTGAGTTGCTTAGCATCAGCCAGTAAAAAGCGTTTCTGGGTGCTGTTTAGGATAAGTGCTTTGAAATTATAATTTATAACTTGTAGTTTATGGGAGCTTTCAAGTAACATTAAATGAAATAATCTCTTGCCATTTATGTTTTTCATCCTAAGATCTCCAGGAACTTTAGTTATGAATATAAATGTAAAAGTTGTTCCTGAATTTAGGGAAAAAAGAACAGAGTTATGTTACGGAACTAGTTTCAGGTTCATGTGATGTTTGACTTCTGGATGCAGTGGTCTTTGGAAGATTTAAAAAAAAAACCTTGCAAGACAGCATCTTTAGTTTGTGAGAGCCAACAGTTTAAATGAAATTCCAAGAAGTGACATTTGAGAAATAAGGCACTTGGGAGGCTGAGGCAGGAGGATCGCTGCCATTTGGAGGCCAGCCTGGACTACATAGTGAGTTCAAGGCTAAACTGGACTACATAGTGAGACCGTGTCTCAAAAAAAACACGAACGTACGCGTGTGCACACACACACACACACACACACACATATAAAATAGGGCATAAGGTAATATAAATAGAATGTCAAATGAAAGTTGTAGGGGACAAAAGATCATTTTTGAAAAAATACTTGGAAAGAAGTTTCACAGAGGATCAAGATCTGAGTTGAATTTTAGTGTTAGTGAAGGATAGGCTGAGGGAAGGGAGAGTGGCTTTCTGGTGAGTTCTGGGGACCTTTGTAGATCTTAATTGTAGCAGAGGGGTTATTTACAGATGACTTATTTTTATTTTTCATTGCAGATTTTTAGCATTGTTTCTTTAAATTGATGTTCCAGAATTATGTGAAAATATGACTAGGTGTGTGAGGGCATCTTTCTTTTACCAAACTCTTTCATTTTGCAAATTTGTGTATCTCTGTCTCTAAGAAAATTTCTGCAGGTTTCTTGCTTTACTTTTGATATATTACTTTGTGTTTTTCATATCTTTTCTTCTT
Organism: Chinchilla lanigera; assembly: GCF_000276665.1. NCBI lineage: Eukaryota > Metazoa > Chordata > Mammalia > Rodentia > Chinchillidae > Chinchilla > Chinchilla lanigera. The sequence goes on along the minus strand of NW_004955467.1, from coordinate 5,267,832 downwards.
TAAATTTGAGGTATTTGGATGAGGGATTGTCTGAATTCCCTGTTTTTGACTTTTTTATTTTTTTGTTTCCAGCTTTTTAATGATTTTTTTAGCTTTTTATTTTCTTGCTGTGTAGTTATATATATGTGTATGTATGTATTTTTTCTTTTCTTCTTTTTGAGACAGGGTTTCACTATGCAGTTTGGGCTAGCCTAGAACTCACTTTGTAGCCCAGGCTGGCCTTGAACTTGCAGTGATTCTCTTGCTTCAGCCTCCTGAGTGCTGGGATTACAGGTGTGTGCCACCACACTCAGCAAGTCTTTTATATATATATATATTTTTAATTTTAAAAATAAAAGGAAAACATTAACAGACAGACAACATTTTACAAAATAGCAAAAGAACAGTACAGACAATATGGAGTTACAAACAAAGTGGTAGGGAATTAACAATGCTTGTTGTATTACATAGTCTTTTATATTTTGATCCCTTGATGGAATATTCTGTTTTGGCAATCTATTTTATTTTTTATTTGTTTCTTTAAAGGTGATTCCATCATGTCATGATTTATTATAATTTCCAAAATGGTACTTGGGATATGTGAAAATCTTTTTAAAAGAAATTTTTATTAATGTATGTTTGGAGTACATAATGATCACATTTTTTTATGGAGAATTGGTACATGTCCATAACACATATCAGTTCTTTTTTCCCCCTCCCCTTCCACCCCCATTTAAAATTTTTTTCTTTTGCCAGCATCAGATTTATTTATTTTGTAAGTCTTTATCAGATTTAAATAAGCACAGACTAAGAGCTAAGAAGCCAAAAAACATAAAACACATAAAGCAATTCTACTAAATCAAGGTATACTTTAGATGCATTGGCCATGTTGGATTACAATAACTTTTTTCCCGTATCCCTTTTTTTTCTATTGTCTATCTTTTATTTTACACTTTCTCATGTGAGAGAAACCATTTTATATTTAAGCTGTCTGATTTGCTTCACTTAACATTATGGTCTCAAAGTGCACCCATTTTCCTATGACTTAAGTCTGTGTTTCCTTATGGCAAAGTAGTACTCCATTGTGTGTAAATATCACATATTCTTTATCCACTCATCTGTTGGTGGACATGTAGGCTGCTTGTAACATTTAGTTATTATGAATTGTGTTGCTATAAACATGGGCATGCATGTATTATGAAAATACAATGTCTTTAACTTTTTCTGGAACTTACCTATCTAGAAGGGGAATAGCTGGGTCTAGTTCTGTTTTATAGAGGATTTTTATAATAGAGATTTTTATGATAGAGCCTCTAGTTGCTTTTTTTGAGGATTCCTTATAATGACCTGCACAGTGATTGTGCTGTTTTCGCTCCCACCAGCAATGGAGAAGGGGTCCCTTTGCCACACAGCTTCGCCAGCATTTGTTATTGGTTGATTTCGATAGCCAGTCTTTTTGGAGTGAGATAG
>NW_004955467.1:5259158-5265165 GCF_000276665.1 Chinchilla lanigera | reverse complement strand
CAGCAGGAATCCTGCTGCAGACTTCTCCGGAGCTCCACCACTCAGTTTTGTTTTAATTTGCATATTTTGGGTGGCCAGTGATTTTGAACATTTTTTTCATGTATTCATTGGCCATTTGTACTTCTTCATCTGAGAAGTGTCTCTTCATTTCAGATGTACAATTTTTGATTTGGTTTTTAAATCTGGGTGGTCTTGAGTTTTTGGACTTCTTGATATATTCTAGGAATTTGTCCTTTGTCTGAGGAATAGCTGGCAGAAATTTTTTCTCCACTGTATAGTTTGTCTCTTCATTCTGTTTGTTTCCTTTATTGTGCAGAATCTCTGATTTGATGGGATCTTGGTATTATTTCCTGTGTCATTGAGGTTGTGTTCAAAAAGACTGTCTACAGCTATGTCTTCAAGAGTTGCACCCATTTTATCTTCCAGCAGATTGTTTCTATTTTAGCATTTAGATCTTCGATCTATTTTGATTTTAGTTTAATATATGGTTAGGTATATGGGGCTATACTCAGTTTGGGTGTGGATATTCATTTTATCCATTGTTATCTTTATGGCTTGAAACACTTCACTTCAGGTCCTCCTCACCTTTAAGGTTTGTGTTGACAAGTCTGCTGTAATTCTGGTGAGTTTATCTCTATATGTTATTCATTGCTTTTCTCTAATAGCTTTTAAGATTTTGTCCTTGTGGTGGATTTTTGGTACTTTGAATATTATGTAGTGTGAGGAGGTTCTGTTTGGTCATGACAATTTGGGATTCTATACCATTTATCTATATGTTTATTTCTTTCCCTATATTTGGGAAGTTTTCTGCCATTTTTGTGAACAGGATTTTTATGCCATTTGTGTTATCTTTTGATTTTTTCACTTATTTCACTTGCAGTCAAATCCATTTTTCATGTTCTTTTGTCACTTTTAAGGTATTTTCAAGGAGCTGGTCTCTGAAGGCAGCATTGTCTTCTTGTTCTGAAGTTCTCTTCTTACTTTAATCACTTGTACACCCATACTTTTCACATGATTTTTAATCTCCTGGATTTTACTGAAACCTTCTTAAGGACTCTAGTCCTTGCTAAACTAGTCATTCGTGTTGTGTACAGTTTTGTTTAGCTGAGGTAGTTTTTTGTTAGTGTCTTTGAAAGGTCCTTGATCATTTTGGTCATTACTTCCATAATTTGTTTAGTTATACCTGCTGTGATCCCACTGAGTACATCTTTGATTTGTTTCGTGACCTCTTCTGTTATCCTTTTGTGTAATTTGGGCATGTGCCTTATGCTGTTCTCAAAGGCCCTTGGATAGGCTTTGGAGAGTTAGGAGTTTTGGGAAGTATTTTGATACTGCATCTTCTCATGTTCCTGTTGTGTCTTGTTTTGTTTTGTTTTGAGGCTTGTGGAGGTTTATAGTGTAAGGACTTTATTGTTACATTAGAAATCTCTTTAGTTAGTCATTTTTCAGTGATATACTTCGAGTGTGCCTACCCATAGACCTTTGTCTCAGCTCCAAGATCTGACTACCTTGGTTAATTTAAGAGGGGAGGATTTAGTATATTTGACTCAACATTGAGTTCTCTGAGAATAATGTATTGTAGTACAGTGGTACCTCAGTTTACAAATTCATTTTGTTTTACCATTTTGGAGAAGATGGCTGTATTTGTGGTTATGTGGAAAAGATGGCCATGCCCATGTTTGCCATCTGATGAAGAGTTTGTGATTGGAAGCACAATGTTACTGAATGCTTTTGTTTGCAAACCAAATTGTTTATAAACAGCAGCATTTGTGAACCATACTGTATTTTTAATGTCACAAAGGTAATGAGTGGTGTCTTGCAGAGAAAAACTATGAATAGCAGTAATTATGTGACCCTGATAATATCAAATCAGCTACAGTAGTATTGTGCAAGACAGATTGAATATTAATGTACCATAGGAACCAATTACCTACCACCCTTAACCCTAGAAAAAAAATGCACATTTATGGTGTAGACATTAAGAAAACCCAGGCATTGACTTATAATTAGTATGTACTAAATGTGACTACATCTCCCCTAATGGTAGAACAAAATTCAACAGTAATTTTATAGAGTTAACTATCTAACGATTAATCAAACTTTAAAGATACAGGAGGTTGAAAAGAGTAGAATGCAAGAGGAAACCTTAAGCTGTATGATAGGAAGAGCAGGAAGAAGTGGTGAGGGCTTCTATTGGGGAATAGAAGTATGTTTATAGAATTAGGCAAAGGTAAGAGAAAATGCTAATGAGAAATAGATGAAAGAAGGAGAAAAAATCTATGGGGATTAAAAATAAGAGAATTTAAAAGGAGCACAAGTAAAAGGAAAAAGAAGAAAAAGAAATAAGAAGCAAAGAAAATGGACAAAAGAAATAAGAAGCAAAGAAAAAGTACCAAACCCTACTAAATTGGTGAAGAAGAAAGGAGGGAAGGAAATAAGCAAAAAGAAATAACAAAACAAAACAAACAACAAAAACAATGCACATAATAAAGAGAGAAGGGAAAGAAAGGAAGGAAGGAATGAAGGAAGAAAAGAAAGAAAGAAAAAGAAAGAAAGAAAGAAGGAAGGAAAGATTGATTTATCTTTGTGATTTTGAATTGTGGTTTTCTTTTAGGATCTACAGTTTTGGGACAGTGACCACTTCAAGATGTGTCACTGCTCACACTGGTAAAGAAGGCAGTCAGAGGATGTAGGGGTAGGACTTGTATGCTTCAGCTCAAACCCCTCAGGGTGTCACTTTCCTACCTAATCCCTGACCAGTGCTGTCTCCAGTGGCTGTTCTTTCACCCAGTCACTGTGCGAACATAATAGTGGGAGCCCTGAGGTGAAGCTGACCTGTGGCTGCTGTAAATCCTGAGTTTAAACAACCCATCACTGGAGTGATGTTTGATCAAGCACTGTTATGATGGGAGCTTAGACTGGAATTATTCACCAGCAGATGCCTATTGAAGGGCACATGTGGGGGTAGAATCCTGTGCTGTCCCTGGTGAACATAGCACCCAGTAGTAGTCTGTTCCATTTCTCCTTAAAGTCCTTTGGAGTCCTCAGCTTTCACTTTGTCCCTGTAGATTCTGTTTCCTTTCCTGTGGGCTACAAGATGGGAGCTGAGGAGAAAGTGTAGATTTTTCCTTCCCTTCTCCATGTTGTTTTCTCCCTCTTCAGTTTCTCTGTAAGTTTTAATTTTCCTGTCAGATCCTTTCTGATTCCTAGGGATCAACTTCTGTCTGTTTTCTTCCCCATGCTGTTTTTTCCCAGTGTCTGGATTCCGATACTGGGAAAGACTTCTTGGAGAGACTGAGTTATGGCTTACCAATCCACCCGTTTACCCTTTCTCTCTTTCTCCTTCCCTCTCTCCCTCCCTCCCTGCTGTTTTCATTTAAATCCTTGGAGGATAAAAATATCTCATTGAATAGGAAATTCTGGTTTTTAATTGTCATTGATTAAAAGTACAAATATTTCTTATAGAGAAAGTTAATATAATAGAGACTTGTACATATCACATAAGTTTAATAGATATTAATGTTTTGCATTTTGGCTTTTAAAATGGAAATTTAAGCTATATACTAAACAGTACAAAGGATGATCAAAGGAAAAATGCACAGCTACCATTTACATTTCCATCAGTTTTGGATTGTATCTGGCACTATAAGTCTTTTAATATACTGGCTGTATTCTTATAAATGTGACAGGCTTGTGCTCAAATCATGTTCTGTATATGTTTGACAAACACAAGTAGGTATTCTATGGTTATATTCTGTTATCATCATGAGTAATGGTTCAATGCTTTTAGTGTATTGACTCCTTTAAAATGTGTCCAATATCGTTGTTGTTCATAATGTATCAGAATTGTTAAGCAAAGAAATACTAGTTTAAAATTTAACATTGGAAACAGTGATGAATGTAGATATATCTTGGGTTTTAAGCATTTTGGAACCACATGTTTTAAAGAGGCTGTCTTTGTTGACACAAGAGGATTACTAGGGTCCTGTGTGTCTTTATTACATTTGAACAAAGCTGTTTGCTATAGAAAATGTAGGAATATTTTTAAATTTATCAGTTAGTGACTGATATCCTAAATTCCATGATGTGCATACTCAGTGAAGCATTGTCCGAAAAGGTAGAGTAGTAATTATGAATTATCTATCTACACGCTTACTGTTGGTTAAAGTGTGTAAACTTTACCTTTTAAGCTTTTCTATCTTGGAGTTAACAGCAGGTGGAAATTTAGAAGTACTTACTTCTGTCCTAGCATTGTCACTGTGTCTGTGACTGTGACTGTGTGACTTAGCTCTGATCTTAATTCAAGGCTTGCGTTTGGATAGTGACTTTCACTATTTTGTCTAGTGAATTAGGGAGGGAGAGAGAAAGGGAGGAAGAGGAGAGAGTAAGAGAGAGAGAATATTAAGCAGTCTGAATTATACTACTTCCTCCTCATGAGTGAGTTTGATAGGCTAAAAAGACAAAGGAGGAACTGCTCTGTGAGGTGAGAGAGGGCTTTGTAGCACTGTCTTCCCTTATTCTCCAAAATGTTGCCTAGGACATCTGTGAAGAGTTTCAAAGTGTGAAAACCATTGGTCTTTATGAACCTGGAAAGTATTTTTCCACCTCTGAAATTTCTTGAGGCAGTTGTGGTAATGTAGAAACTCTACATTTCTATGTGGAGTCTTTATACAAAGTAGCAGCAATGGTAGAGATATTTATAGGTATAAATTATAGGTGCAAGCAGTTGATATTTTAAGACGCTGTATGTGTTGAACATGTGCAGTACTTTTTTAAGAGGGAGAGCTCATTTGGCCTTACTGTTACAGACTTTTTTCCTTAATATATATAGTATGTATCACATAAAATTTTTTATGTTAACCATTTTTTTAAGGATACATTTCACTGTCATTAAAAACTTCCGTTGTTGTGCATTCACCACTATTCATTTCCAGAACTTTTGATATTCTCATATCTAATCTTGACTCATTCATTCCCCCTTCTCCCAAATCCTTGTTAACCTCCATTCTACTTTCTGTCTCTGAATATGACTAACCTGTGTACCTAATGTAATGGGATCAACAATATTTGTTCTTTTGTGCCTAGGTTACTTTATTCAAAATAATGTCTTTAGGGTTCAACCATGTTGTAGTATGAATTACAGTTTCCTGTCTTTTTGAAGAGTGAATAATACTTCATTGTGTGTGCATGCAACATTTTGTTTAACCATTTATCTGTTGATGAACATTGGGTAGGTTCCACTTTTTGGCTGCAGTGAATAACATTGCTTTCTGGATGTCTTTGGAAAGCTTGCATTGTACTTTCTCAAGTTATACATAGTTCAGTGGTATCATTTTGCCCTCAGCTGTACATTGTACCTCAGTGCCCTGGATGGTTGTGAAACATTTTTATATGTCAGTAATTCACTGGGGGAAATGATGCTCAATAGAGTGGCTGTGGAAATCAGATGATTGGAATTGATTCTCTGGCCTTCCATAGCTTCATGTTCAGGAATGTTGTTCTCTTCTAACTGGTCTTTTATTGCTGAGGTACTAGATGTTAATTCTGGAATATTTATTTGAAAAAATTAATGGCAAATGCCAGTAGGTTGCATATCTGCTAAAAATAAATTTAGTTTTGGTGTTATAAGTCATCTTTGTTGTTTAAATCAGAGACTCAGGTAGACATTAAAAAATAGCATTCGTTGTCTAGCCCATGGTTCTGTAAATGTCTCCTCTTTAAAGATGGCCAAGTGTGGTGGCACACACCACAATCTCAGCACTCAGGAGACTAAGGCAGGAAGGTCACTGAGTTTGAGGCCAGCTTGGGCCACATAGTGAGACCTTGTCTCAAAAAAAAAGTCTATAGTTTTTTTTGCTGCTACTGAGTTTCTTAACCATTTCTAAGCAGGCAGCAAGTTTTTCAGTCCTGTTTCAGTTCAAAATATCATGAGGTTCTTTACCTTTGTGTAGTATAGGCAGGTTTTTGGAAACTTTGATCTGTTATCAAGGACATTTGTTTTTTTTTT
>NW_004955467.1:5221056-5259058 GCF_000276665.1 Chinchilla lanigera | reverse complement strand
TTTTTTTTTTTTTGGTTTTTTTGGTTTTTCTCCGGTACCGGGAACCGAACTCACGACCTTGCGCTTGCCAGGCAAGCGCTTTTGCCGCTGAGCTAAATCCCCAGCTCAAGGACATTTGTTATATAAAGGAAATACATCTTTTCAGTGTTGTTTATAACTGAGTCACAGTATGATATTACTGTTCCTGAACAACTTTGTTTTCCTCAAAGTTAATTATTGCCTCCCTTCATGGTGTACTGAGTCTTCTCTCAACATGATTTAGTATATCAGTTGGTTCTCTCAGTTCTCCTTTTTGCTTGAGTCAGCTGTCCATTCATACTCTTGTTCTAATCTGTAGTAACTACACTTTGGGATGGAGTTCATGTTTCTGGCATTACATGTTTCCTTTTTCTTTTGATTTTTCTGTGTTTTTCCATTTCCACTCTTGTTTTGGTAGCGTATGCCTTTGAACTCTTCATAAGAATTCTTTCCTAGCAAGTTTTTTTGGCCCTTATATGCTGGAAAGTATCTTTATCCAATTAACCCTCATGTTAGATTAGCTATTTTATCAGGTATAGGATTCTGGAGCAGAAATTTGTATTCTGAATTTTGGATATGTTACTAGTGTTCCCTGCCTTCCAGAATTACTTTAAAGTGTCAGTTGTGATTATGATTTCTGGATCTTGGAGGCTGACCTGCTGTTTTCTTTGTAGTTGATTGTGGGGATTTGTCTTTTGCCCAATGTCTGAAATTTCAGTATATCGGCTTTCTTTTTGTTTTGTTTTTACTTCTCTATTCTGTTCCCTCCCCTTTCCTTTTTTCTTTCCTTGTGTCTTGCTCTTAGTGGATTCTTTCAGTTTAACAACCAGTTTTTCATCTAAGTAAACAATTTGCATACTATTCTCATATTCTTTTAATTTTCTCTTCTCTTATCCCTCCTAATGTAACTCTACTTCAGGGTTTGATCTTCTTAGTTTTTTATTCTAATTTCTCTTAAAGTGTTTTCCCTTTGACTTTATACTGTATATGTTGTTCTCTAGCTGTTTTTCTATTTCTCTCTCTCTCTCTCTCTCTCTCTCTCTCTCTCTCTCACACACACACACACACACACACACACACATACACAAACGGAGGCCACAAAAATTGATTGGAAGCTTTTAATTTGGCAGGATTTATATTGAAGTGAAGGAGAGGCACTGATTTTTTTTTCCTTTGGAGAATTCCTAAGTAATAGTATCTGGTGTCTCCCACTATCTGCACCCCATTTCCTTTTAAGAATAAGTATGCAGTTAAACCATATTTATGAGCTAAGATAATACCATGGGTTTGCCTGCTATCGTTCTGGTAGTCAAATTAGGTAAAGAAGGGAAGATAGAGCTTTGTTTTACAGATTTTTATGTAATATACATTACTGCATGTCTTCTGTGCCTGGTCCCTCTCTGTGGCCGTTTATGCAGAATATATAACCTTGGGTCATCTGCTGAGGCTGGAGAGAGACCAGCCCAGGTTGGGGTCATCTGTTACTTATACAGACTTTTAATAGTATCTATGGATTTAATCCCTACTTATGCTTAAGAGTTTTCATAGCCAGAATGGGTAAAATTTCAGGCTGCACAATCAATATCTTAGCCAAGTACATGGAGTAACCAGAATTTTCATGTATTTTTGGGGAAGGAGAAAATGGTACACTTACTTTGAAAATTCTTTAATAGTTTGTTATAAAGTTAAACGTACGCCTGCCTCAAGACCCAGCAGCTCTACTCCTGATTAAAATTTACTCAGGGTAAAAATGTCTTCAGAAACACTAGTAAGCAAATCTTCTTAGAAATTTTATTCATAATACCCCCCCTCCCAATCTTGAAAGAACCCAAATGTCCAGTAAAGGGAGGACGGATAAACAAATTGTAGTATACTCGATAAAATACTCTTCAACAATGGAATGGACAGTGTGCTGATGTCCAGACTGTATTGGTGAGTGTGAAAAAAAACTGTGAAGCAGCCAGACACGGAAGAGAGCACACTGTATAAATTCCAGAGTAGACAAAACTGATTAGTGGTAGTTAAAATTAGAACAATAATTACTTCAGGGGAAGATTGACAGGAAAAAAAAAGAGAACTTTCTGAGGTATTAAAGGGTTTTTTTCTTGTTATATCTTGCAAGATTTAAGGGGGTATGCATTTGTCAAAACTCAGTCACTGAATTGTATGCTTATGATTATGTGGACATTTTGCTCTATGTAAATAACAAATCAGTTACAAAAGTCCAGAAAGTAACAATAAAAGTTATATTATAGATGAGTTGTTTTTTCTCATTGAGTAATTGTGGTTTTATATCCTTGTTCTCAAAGCGTGTATGTGTCTCAGCAGTCACGTTGTGGATAAATGTACCAACACAATTTTTTTTTTTACTTTAAAGAAAAAAAATAGCAAATTAACAACAATGAAGATAAAAACAAAACACAACAATAAAAACAATACAGAATTTCAAAACAAGATGATAGGAATTAAAAATGGCTGTTACATTACTACTGTTATCTTCACCAAAGTTGCTCAGATTACCAGATGTAAGAATGCAAGGTTGATCAAACAATTAAAGACAATAAAAAGTAATAAAAAAAATGGGAAAAGATACAGAGCTTCATTAAACAAGATGGTAGGAATTCAACAATGGTTGTTATATTGCATATTGTTGTCTTCAGATTAGTTGTTCTGATTATCAGATACAAGCATGCAAAATTGATCAAGAAAAAAAATAGAAGACTAAATAAATCAGATTTAAGCATTAACTGTTCCTTTCAGTAAACCAGTAGACATCAGCAGTATGCTTATCCCAGCTATCCTTGTATACACACACACACACACGTAAATTCTTTTTTATTTTAAAAAGAACAAAAATAAAGTAACAAAAAGACATAAAACAACATAAAACAATAAAAATGATGCAGAATTTCCAAACAAGGTGATAGGAAATTAACAGTAGTTGTTACATTACATATTGTTATCTTCAAAGTGGTTACTCAGATAACCAGGTATAGGCATGTAAGATTGATCAAACAATCACACATTAAATGTTCCTTTCAATAAACCAATAGAAATTAGCAGTACAATTATCTTAGCTATCTTGTGTGTATGTGTGTGTGTATATATATATGTTTACACGAGTCTGATTTATGTCACTTGTATGATCTCTAGTTGCATCCATTTACCTATAGAAGCCTTAAGTTTATCTTTCTTTATAGCTGAGTAATTCTCCATCGTATAAAAATACCACTTTTTTCATCCATTCCTCAGTTGATGGGCATTTGGGTTGTTTCCAAGATTTAGCTATTACAAATCATGCTGTGGTATGATGGGTGCACTTATATCGCTGTGGTATGATGTTTTCAATTTGGAAAAATACCCAGGAGGGGAATAGCTGTGTTGAATGGGACCTTTAATCCTAATTTACTGAGGAATCTCAGACTGATTTCCACAGTGGTTGCACCAGTCTATACTCCCACCAGCAGTGGAGAAGGGTGCCTTTTTCCCCACAGCCTCACCAGCATTTGTTTTTGGTTATTTTTTGATGATAGCTATTCTTTCTGGCGTGAGATGGAATCTCAGTGTTGTTTTAATTTGCATTTCTCAAAAGACTAACAATGTTGAACATTTTCTCATATATTTATTTGCCATTTGTATTTCTTCATATGAGAAGTGTATATTCCTCTCAGATGCCCATTTTTGGATTGGGTCTTTGAGTTTTGGGGGCCTGTTTTTTTTTTTTTTTTTTAATTCTTTATATGTTCTAGATAGGAGTCCTTTGTCTGAGGGACAGTTGGCCAAAAGTTTTACACAATTTGTGGGTTTTCTTTTTACTCTGCTGGTGATTTCTTTTGATGTGCAAAAACTTCAATAAGATGAGATCCCAGTTATTGATTCTTTGAAGTATTTCCCATGCAGTTTTGTTTTTGTTCATGAACTCTGCCTACACCTATGTCTTCAAGATTTCTACCTACTTTCTTTTCTAGTAGATTTAGTGTTTCTGTTTTAGTATTTAGATCTTTTAAGCCATTTTGACTTTAGTGTGGTGCATGGTGATAGACATGGGTAGTGATAGATATGGGTCTAGTTTTAGTCTTTGGCATGTGGAGAGCCAGTTTTTCTAGCACCATTTATTAAAGAGGCTGTCTTTCTTCCAGTGAACATGTTTGGCCCCTTTGTCAAAGATAAGGTGGCTGAGTGTGTCTGTGGTTTTGGCTGCATCTTCAAGTGTGTTCCATTGATCTTCAGGTCTGTTTTTTTTTGCCAGTACCAAGCTGATTTTATCACAGTAGCTTTATAGTATAATTTCAAATCAGGGATTGTGATGCCTCCTGCCTTGCCTTTGTTGCTCAGGATTGCTTTTGCTATTTTGTGTCTCTTCTGGTTCCACATCAATTTTGGGAATGTTTTGTCTAGGTCTGTGAGGTATACTAATGATATTTTGATCAGGATTGCATTGAATCTGTACAATTTTGTGAGTATGGCCATTTTCACAATGTTGATTCTTCCTATCATGAGCAAGGAATCTTTCCATTTTTTCTGAAATCCTCTGCAATCTCTTCAGAGTAGTGTAATTTTCACTGTATAGATCTTCTAGTTCTTCTATTAGATTGATTCCTAAGTATTTCAACTTTTTGGATGCTATTGTGAAAGGGTATGGTTTTCCTAATTTCTCTCTCAATGTGTTGTTTGTATGCAGGAATGCTATTGATTTTTGAGTGCTGACTTTGTATTCAGCTATGCTACTGAATTTGTTTATTAATTCTAGGATTCTTTTGCCAACACAGTGTTTTTTTATTGAATTTTTTCCCTCATGCATATAGAATAGAATTGTGACAAATTTTATTTTTACCTGTTAGATTTCCTTTGTCCTGATATTTGAAAGAAACTTAGGATGAAAATGTGAAGAAGTTTATATTGATACCTTTCCAGAATTGATCTAGAGTAGTGGTGGCAAGTTTATGGCATGTGTGTTATTTGTTCCTCTTTTGAGATAAAAAGATGTTAATGTATGAATGTTTTGTGTAAACTAAAGCTTCAGTACTCAGATTTAGTTGTAGTGTTGGCACTTTGTGATACATAAGTGGGTTTTGGATTGCAGTTCGAGCACTCCTGTCTTAACAGGTTTACCATCACTGATCTAGAGTGTCTCTTACATCACATTAGGTTTATAATGCACCTTTAAATAGTTGAATTTCCCTAGGTAATGTGTGGGAACTTGTTGTGTTCATTGTACTTTAAAAGAACATTTTCAAGCTGGGTACTTTGCCATGTACCTGTAGTTATAGCTGCTCTGGAGGCTGAGGTAGGAGGACTGTTTGAGCCCAAGACTTTGAGGTGAGCCTGGGTAACATAGTGAGACCTCACCTCAAAAGGCAAAACTATTTATTAGTGTTTCTTTTCCTTTAATACACGAAACTATAAAGAAGAAAACCAAAATGCCCCATGAATTTACTATCTACAAGTTCATTCTACCTAAAAAATGAATGATACATACTTCTGTATTGAATTGGTAGAGAAAGTTATAAAATAAAAAGTAGTCTTCATGCCTTCAATATTTCTCTCTAAAGATAACCCTATTAAGTGTAATATATCCTTACAGTAAAGTTTATTAGATTTTTTGGGTTTTTATTGTGTTTTCTTTTGAGGTAGGGTCTCTCTATGTAGTTCAGGCTGGCCTTGAACTCAGTATGTAGCCCAGGGTGGCCTCAAACGTGTAGCAATCCTCCTGTCTCAGCCTTCTGAGTGCTGGGATTGTAGGTGTGCGCCACCATACCTGACTAGATATATTGGACTATATAGTAATTTAAGTCCTTAAAAATATTTATTGTAAGGAAAAGCTTTATTGTATACTACTTTATAGCTTGATATCCCCCCCACCCCCAGTACTTCTCACATATGTTTCTTTTGTCTTTTGCAGTACTAGGGATTGAATCCAGGGTCTCAGACAACTGAGCTACATCCCTAATGCATATGTTTCTCCCTGCTTTTCTCTTTCTTGTCTTTGCAATACTTTGTATAGAACCCAGGGAATCCAACCTAGGGATGCTCTACAACTGAGCTACATCTCCAGCACTTTTTATTTTGAGAAAGGGTATTGCTAAATTGCCTAGGATGCCCTTGAACTTACAATTCACTTGCTTTACCCCTGAGAGGCTGCCATTCAGATGTGCATTTCAGCACTCAGCTTTGAAGATGTTTCTGAATTAGCATATGCCCTCTTCTTTCTTAGTTATATACCAGTTGTTACATTATATGGGTGTGCTATATATTTAACTGGTTTCTTAGCAATAGCTATTGAGGTTTTTTTTTTTTTTTTAATTATAATAGTGTTTTAAAGAGCACCTTTGTGCTGGTGCAGTGTATTTTTTTTTTTTTTTTTATTGAAAATGTTTAATCCTTTATAGATTGGTACGGTTTTGGCTCTTTTCCTATTTGAGGAGAGACTGGAAATAGCTATCTTTGTAATCTGGTCTATGGATATTTTAGTCTAGAAAACTCTTTCTTGTGGATGTTTGGCAGTATTCCTGGACTCTTATCATTAGATAGATCCCAGTAGCACCTGCCTCCCCAAATTTTAACCAGCAAAATATTTCTAAACATTGCCAAATGGTCCTTGTGGTACAGAATTGCCTCTGGTTGAGGACCACTGCTGCGGAGAGCATTGCAGGTTTACACTGATTGTCACCAGCACCTCTTTCCTGAGGAGCTAGGGAAATCAGAGATAAGAGATGTGATTCTCCTTATCTAGGAGATTGAATGGATGCATAAAAGGGAGAGTTTGGGGGAATGGATATAGGGATATCTTACGGCGTCCAGGGGGAACATCCAAACTTTGGGAGAAACCAAAGCAACCCAGTATTATTTTGTCATGTATTCAGCAAATGTTTGTTGGATGTTCACCATCTGTTAATTACTGTGGCATGGGCATGGGTATTTCATGTTGAAAAAGGAGGTACAATTGCTACTTTACGAAATTTAAGCATTAGAGGTACACACAAACTGGGGTGGGGGCAGGGAGAGGGGAAGAATTTTAGAGGAAGAAGAGGGAGACAGTGAAAGTATGAACAGTGTTTGTGCTACTGAAGGAAAAGAACAAGATGCTATGAAAGACAAAAAAGGAGCTACATCCCTAATGCGTGGGATGAGGTGGTGAAGAGGTAGCCATTGAAGGGATCTAAACCTAAACGTTTTTATTAGATTTGTAGAAGGACGTGTTAGTGCCATATATGTGGAGGCAGTAGCATGTATTTACCAAGGTTTGAAGAATCAGCTTTTGATGGAATGGGAAGGATGTCAGTTTAGTTTAGAATGATTGAATGAGGAAGGAAAAGTAGATTTAAAATAAGAGTAGAGGGCTGAGGATATATAGCTCAGTGGCACAGTGCCTGCCTGGGAAGTACAGGGTCCTGAGTTCAGTTCCTGATACCAAAAAAAAAAAAAGAGCGAGAGAGAGTAGAGAGGTAGTCACATAGGGAGAGATAGGCTCATAGTCCACATAATATAGGGTTTGTAGATACAGATGGGAAGCTCTAGGAGGTTATAATCAGGTAAGGGAACTATCTGATATGCATTGTAAATTGATTATTTCGGCTGCTGTGTGGAGAACATAGTAAAAGGAAGCAAGAATGGAAGGCTAATAGAGCTGAAATATGATGGGTGATAATGAAGTGACATTAATGGCACTGGAGGTAGAGAGAAATGGGCAAACTCCAAAGAGAGTAGAATTAACACATACTGCTAATAATTTGAGTGTAGAGTCCATTGTTTGAGTGCTGGCTTACTTGCCATTATTCAGATAAAGACTACTGGTGTAGAGCATCTGTGGATAAAGGGATAAAAGAGCAAGAAAAAATTAGAGATATTTGTGAAATATTCCATTAGCAACACAAAGGAGGTACATCTATCTACTCCACACACTCTGGTGTAGAAATTGAATCTAGTGCCAGAGAAAGAGGTATAGATTTGAGACCAAAAGCTGTCAGCATATGGGTGACAAGGTTGCCTAGGAAGACAGTGTGTGTTTCGGTGAGAAAGCTCGATGGAAGGCTGAGCCCTGCAATTGAGAGGTTGAAGGGACCGGCAGAGAGCAAGTAAGAGTGGTGGGAACCAAACTATATGGTGTGAAATGATGGAAATCCAGCATTATTTCAGAGAACAGGTAGAAGAGGATTATGGTCAGCTATGTCTAATGTGCTAAGAGTCCTAGTGAGGTTACCTGTTGGTAGAAACTCCTGAGATATACTTTTAACTACTCTGAGTTTTTATATACACGCATGAAAAGGGATGAGGTTTTTTTTTTTTTTTTTTTTTTTTGAGGTAAACTTTTATTTCTTGGCTGACAGGACTTTCACATCCATGCTGCTCCCAGCATCTCACTCTGCCCAAGAAGCAGCGGCCTAGTCTGAAAGGTGCCGTAGCCAAAGGGGTTGGGGAGTCACTTCACATTCCAGGCTGGAGGAGCTGGGTTGGGGGGGACTTGGGGCTACTCCTCTCCCACCCCAAATCTTTGCCAGCAAGAGGCCATGACTCATCTCAACCCCAAATCCTGCCTCCCAGATCTCCACATCCAGTAGGATAATGACCAGACCGGATAGAACATAGGCTCTGAGCTTCAGCAATGGTGGCCCCCAATGCCGGCTACTGTCCATGTCACAACCCAGCCTCCCTCAGGGGGCAGCAGAGGTCTCTCCTCCGTGGTCCTCCTCGAAGCACAGAGCCCTCCACACCAGGTGGGACAGAGGCAAGCCAGAAGCAGCAGCAGAGGCAGGAAAGGAGCAGGCACCCGGACTGGGAGGCTGCTGAGGGCCCAGGGCTCTCCTGAAGTCGGGGGAGCAGTCAGTCCATGCAGCTCTGGGGCTGGCCACTAGGTGGGTGTGGTGAACTGTGACACAGGAACCTGGACACCTTTCTGTCCAGATGCTAGCTGATACTTGTCTTTGGCTGCTGCCTGCTCCTTGGCATCAAAATACCAGACAGTGATGGCGTACCTGGTGGCATTGGCTGGCTTGACTTCATGAAGGTTCCTTCGGTCAGACCAGAAAATGAACAGCCGGTCAAAGAGTGGCTCAATGTTGGCTACCACAGGCCGGCCCTCAGGGAAGATCTGCAGCAGGCCTCCATGCACCTTAATATCCCAGTTCTGATTCAGGTAATAGATACAGGTGATGCGGCGCCCATTGCCGTGGGGATTGTCAACATGCCTCATGTACCCCAGTCCATCGCCTGGATAACACGCCACCATGGCCTTGGTGCGCCCGTTGGTGACGTAGTTGCCCAGCCGCCCAGCACAGTGGCGGATTACAGTGTCCACGTGGGCCATGAGGGCACCGATGCTCCAGCAGCCTGGCTCATGACCTTCCACCCAGGCAGTCTGGTCCCCACGAATGCTACGCGGCGGGATGGCCCGCTGGCTCACTAGCTGCCCATCACACAGGCGCCCACCCCACCTCAGAGCCTCCACCTCGGCCAGCACATGGCAACCCAGTGCTGCCCCCAAGGAATTGTCCTTGCCGCAGATGCCATAGTACCGCATGCAAGGCACGATGTAGTCCAGGGCCAAGCGCTCAGGTGCAGAAGGCAGGGCTTCCTCCCTCAGCCTAGCACTCATTTCGCCACTGCTGCTGCTGCTGCTACTGCCACTGCCTCTGCCCATGCCACCCTCCCCTTCTGCCTCCTGATTCTCTTGCCTGGCCCAAGACTGCTTGGCTGGTGAAGGGGCATCCCCACCATCCTCTGCCCACTTCCGTTTGGGGCTTCAGGCTGGACACCCTGGGCTGCGAGTCGCTGGCACTCCTTGGTGACCAGTGCTGCAGCACCTTCACTCTGCAGCGGCCACAGCTCACCGCCATCCTGACCACCCAGGCCCTCCCACAGGGGGCTGTTAGCGTTGGAGGTGGCTGCAGTTCTGAGGGTCCCACTCCCCGCCGAGGCTTCACCAGGCTCTCCTGGACGGTGGCAGGAGGGCAGCAGGGTACAGGACAGGTAACTCTCCACCCCCATCCTAGGCCGGCTGGGCTCCAAGGGCTCTGACACAGACACCGGCAACTGAGAGAGAGACTGACTCAGGGCCTGCGGCTGGCACGGGCTGTCCATGGCAACAGTGTCTTCATCTCCTGGGCATGGAGGGCACGGCCCGGGCCCATGGTGCCACCCAGCTCCTCCTCCTCCTCTTCCTCCTTCTCCTCCTTCTCCTCCACTTGATGTAGCTGGGGGTCGCTGGACCTGGTGCCAAGCAGGGTGAAACAGCGGGAACTCCTCTTGTGCCCTAGGGGTACTTGGTGGTCCCCAAGTCCACTGTTGTCTCTAGACGCTTAGGGGTGTGAGCTTTTTCTCCGGCCCCGGCGCCGCCATTTGTGCCAGCCGCCCTGCGCCGCACAGCGCGCCATACCCCGACCCCGCCTCGCCCATTCGGGATGAGGTTTTAACCATACTGGAGATTGGGGCCCAAACGGAGAAAGGATCTTTCAAAAATATATAACCTGTTGGTTTAGGGCAGCTTTTCTGACCTTTTCTATGTGAAACACAGCCCAGGAAAACTAATGTAATAGTAAGCTTTGAGTACAGTTGACAGGTTCCACTCTCTTCTCTTAGGGAATATATCATCTGTAGCAGCATGATACAACCGTGAGTGTTTATCTTGTCTTCTTTAATATTGCTGTTTTCCTGGGGGATAAGGCCTTTTTTTTCTTCTGAAATCAGTATTGCTTCATATTACAGATGTACTTAATTTGTCTAGTATCTTCTCAGTATAAATATTATAATGAAAATTTCTGTCTGGAGTATTGGGGAGTTCTTCTCAGCATCTTTTTCAGTTTTTCCTTTTGCCTCATCTTAGATCTAGGCAAAGATTTTGTTAGTAGTGCCAGGAAGCAGGCAGTTTCCATGGTAACGGACAGCCGAGTTTACTGTGGAAATTTCCGGAATTAACAGAGCTGCATTGCAGAAGGATGCATAAAGCAGTATTCATCTAAAGATCCTAACAGTGTGGACACAGAAGAGAAGTGGCAGTGGTATGTAGGCTGTGTGTTGTTTATTTTCCTGTCTAAGGAAGGTTAGTAGTTTTTATGTATGTATATATGCTGAGGCGAGAGTAGAAGAGTTTGGGGCATTTAGTACGTTCTGGCAGGATAAACTCAGTCTTGCTAAGGGTGAAAAAGGAAGAGTGGTTTGAGAAGGAAGATACGCTAGATAGCATTGGGAGGACAGCAAGATAAGTGAGGTTGAAGAATATGGTAAGGAAAGGAGAAGGCACACTGCAAGTTCATTAGATAATAAAAGGTTCTAGGTACAAGAAGGTATTTATTGATCAAAGGAAAAGTAATAGGCATTAGCACGTTTGAGAAATCAAGTTCTTATGTCCAGGAAGAAGAAATCTGTTAAGGTAGTTAGCTGTCACCTGTGGAAAAGTACATAGCTATGACATATGCCCAGGGTGTTGAATAAGGAGATTTCTTGCCTTTTTATTGCACTTTCCTAAGTGATGAGAGAATCTGATAAGGCTTATCTGATCCCTTAGCCTACTCCCTGTTGATTTGTGAGGGATTTTAAAGAAAAAGTCAGAAATGTGTTTTGAGATTAAATTCTGGAAATAAAACTGTAATATATGAATAGATAATTGAGATTTCTTATAAAGCATGACTGTAAATTTAAGAATGAAAAAGGATACAGAAAATAGTTATATTTAGATTGTTTAAATGATAGATGTAATTTAGATTCATAAATATGTATTATTATGTAGTCAGCAACTGCATCTCATAGGCTAAATCTGACAACAGAATTTATTCTCTCACAGCTCAAGAGGCCAGAAATCTGAAATCAAGGTGTTGGCAGGACCATGCTTCACCTCGAGGTGGATCCTTCCTTCTTGCCCTGTTTTTCCTTTTGGTAGTTCTAAGCATCCCTCCATAGGTCATAGTGTAACTGTTCTCCTGCCTTCACCTTCACTTGACTGTTTTCCTTCTCTCTCTGTCTCTGCCTTCTCCCCACTTTTTTTTTTTGTCTCTTAGAAGGGCAGTTGTCATTGTACTACTTAGGGTCCACAGTCATTATGATTTCTATTTGAGAACTTTTATAACATTTGTAGAGATAGGGTTATTTTTAGATTCTGGATAGATGTAATTTTGGGGAGCTGTTCAATGCACTATACATGGTGTTGGAGAACTGGGTTTTAGTTTCTTAAATTATATTCTGTGTATGGGCAGTTCCTTGCAAGTTTGCCTTACAGACCTGCAAAGAGTATACTGTGCAGGACACTCAATCTGCTGAAGATCCTAAACTCACTTTTCAAGGAGAGAGTGTTACAAGCAAAATTAAGACCATAGCACATGGCCTCTGTGATGCAAACACAAGCAGGAGAGTAGAGGCGGTAATGGAATATTCACAGGAGGAAAAGTACTGAAATATCCAGAAGAAACTGATGAAAGACTAGTGCCTGACACTTGTATTATTTTTTTCTTATCATGTCCTATTTTTCTTCAACTTCCACCCCTAATAAACAACTAATGAATTTGGAATTAATGGTTGACACCAAATTAAGATTCAGAGTTTGGGGGATGGTTCTCATGCTTCAGTTATACCACTGGGGAAAATATGATTCAAATTAATCAGTGAGTGACAAGGTAGCAGTGTAGTATGTGTACAGACCAATGAGCTGAGACGTGGCTCTTGTTGAAGAACTTTTGTATCATTGTGGGAGTACACAAACTATTAATTTAGGCAGGAGAACATCTGTGATATTTCCTCTTATCATCTGAGCCTGCTTGTAAGGCATAGTAATACTTGCATTTTCTAGAAATCTCATTTAGCATATTTGGGTATATTCTGAAATGTTTAAAAAGTGATACATATGTATGGTAAAGAATCAGATAGTAAACAAGGGATTCAAATGTGGATGCTGGAGCTTTGGAGAAAAGCCTCTTTATGCTGTGATTTGATAGCCCAATGTGTGTATCCTCACCTGTGCACTTCAAAGTGAAACCTCTGCTGTAGACTCTGGAGATAAAAAGAGTTAAGCAAAAATGATTAGAAGTAAGTCCAAAATAAGGTTCACTAAGAATAAGCAGTACCAAAGTAGCCTAACATGCTTTTTGAAAATGTTACTGGGATTGCAGGAATTTGCCCCAGACTGGGTATGTTATGATCTCAACATATGTACAGTGTATGGATACAGAGGGAACACAGAGCCTAATCCAGGATATTTAGGGAGAGTTTCCTAGAAAGACAACACTAAATGAAGTCTTTGTTTTCTTTCTAATTAAATTCTGTCCGTCTATGACTACATGTATCCTCAATATCCAATTGAGATGGTAAGAAGTGATGACAGTGAGTGTTTTTCCTTTTAACCAAACATCTGTACATAGTGTTGAATTGTATGTGTAAGCCTAGATAGCTTCACAGAAAGATTGAAATTCTTTTACATCGAATTACAGTTATACTTTAACTTTTAATTTTTTTTAGAATCACACTTATGTCATATGAATCTCATAAAGAAATAGAAATCAGATTTAATGCATAGTTTGGTTTATAGTTTTGATTAAACTAATCACATTTCATATGTGCCAGCTAAAATTTAAGCAGTATACTAAAAAATATTTCAGATTTCAAGTTTGTACCTAATGTGAATAGAGGTATTCCTAAATGTGAAAATTATTTATATTTATAAAACCTTTTTCTCATTGACTTATTTGGATAAATGTCCCCAAAATAATTGATTCTGGGAATGATGACACATGCCTGTAATCACAGCTTTCTGGGATGCTGAGGAGGAAGAGTTCAAATTTGAGACCAGGCTAGGCAACTCAGTGAAACCCTGTCTCAGAATGAAAAATAAAAAGAGTTGTTGGTATAGCTCAGTGGCAGAGCACTTGCTCAGCATGCTTGCATGCCTGGACTTGATCCTCAGCAGCACACACACACACACACACACACACATGCATGCATGCACACACGCACATTACCATTAACTCCCCTTAAAGTACTACATCTGGCTTTGAACACGCTTATTTACCATTGTTGTCACTTTCTGAAGCAGTTCTGGAGGTCTTCTGAGTTTCTTTAGTTGCACTGTAGTGGCTGCCTCAATATCCCGAGTTGATTCAAAATATTTGCCTTTCATGGTCGTTTTGACTTTAGGGAAGAGCCACAGTTACACCATGCCAGATCTGTTGAGTATGGTGGCTGAGGACACACATTAATGTTTTTATGAACCTGCCTTTCTGTTGGATGGCATACAGCAGCAACATTAACCATATTTTTGATCATACCTTGTAAGATACTCTAAAATTTTTTCAAATTTAAACATTTACTCTATGTTTCTATCATACCTTGTAGTGGTTTCATACTTATGTGTTCAAAAATTAATTCACATAATAAAAATGTTAAAAACCAGCTGTAGGTTATTAATGGAAAGTAGTTGAGACCATTGGTTCTTAGTTGCTTCAGGAACTAAAGTTCTGGTTTAGTGTAAGGAATTTCAGGTTTGTAGTACAAAACAGTATATGAATAGAAGTATACTGCTAAAATACTTATTAAGAAGCAAAGATGAAAATAAGACAAGTTAAGGGCTGAATTTCCTGTAGGATCTCTACTACTTACACAGGCAGAAATAAAATTTTACTGAGGATTTTTCATATACCAGCAGAAACCACTTGATGAAAGGTGGCCCCTTCTGAGCCAATAGCCTCTAAACAGCATCTTTATCTTCTTTCATGCTCCTCTCCCTTATAGAAAATAACTGTCCTATTTTCCAGGGAGGAGAAATGGATATTGATGAATTTGGTCTGGAATTTTATGTGGGCATTGTGATTGAAGTGTTATAGGTGAAAGCAGAAAAAGATTAATATAGCAGTATACACTGAGAATTGTATTTTTCTGTCTCCTATGTTCAGAATATAATATTAAGAGAATAAGGAAATTGGAGTCAATGTAGCAGTGAGTTCTCTAACTGGTACTACACTGGGCCTTAAATATCTCAGATCTGCCTTAAAAACATAGGTATGTGCTATGTAAGTCTCTTTCCCAGAAGTAAAATGGGAACCAAGGGCTCTCACTCTGCAATTTTATTGAGATATAATTGGTTGACATATAATAAATTAAACATATTTAAGGTGTACGCTTTGCTAAATTTGACTTGTATAACCTGCAAAACTATCAGCACATCCAAACTAACATATATATGACTCCCAAAATTTCTTTCTTCTGTTAATGGTTTTATATTCAGGTATTTGATTTAGTTCTTGTTTATATATTCCATATCTCTAATGTATTCTGTGCATACTTCAGTTTATTGAACATACAGAATGCAGAGTTTCATTATCTACTTGTTCAGGAATCTCTGTCATTTCTGAGTCAGTTTCAGTTGATTTTCTCATTATTGGTCGTATTTTTCCTTTGCATACTTCGATGAGTTTGAATTACATGCCAGTCATTATTGGTTACTAGGTGTTTTTAAAATTTAAAATTTTAAAAATACTTTTGAGTTTTGTTGTTTGGTTAAATTACTTGGAAATACTTTGATCCTTTCAGATCTTGCTTTTTAGCTTGGATGACACTAGTCTAGAACTAGTTTTATCCCATTAGTTATAGAAAAATCCTAGTGGGGAGGGACAGGAGCTGTCTTTATATGAGTCTGGTGATATGTTCTTCTAATCCTTTCACTTGGCTCCTTTCTCTGGCTTGTGTAGGTTCCTTGCAGCCATGTCCTGATGGGAGAGGGCCTCTGTGTCTGTGGAGTTCTCTGTGCTGCTCTCCCTTGTTCAGTACTCTGCCTTGCTTACTTTAGTTATTTAGGTCTCCCAGACTCCCAGATCCATGTCCTCAAAACAAGGATGCTGCTTGGGCCGTCCTGGATCCTCCTCTGCACTATAGTCTGAACTCCAGGCCTTAAACTGAAGGAAATTTCAGGACTCACTCATTGTATTAACTGTCTCTCAGGGTCAGCTACCCTTCATTGCCTGATACCCGGTGTTGATATATACACAAATTATATATATATGTATATAAATATATATACACAAACACATCCTCCCCTAGTTGCTTTAGTTATGCGAGTTGACCTGTCTCCTGATACATAGTGGGCCATACAGAGGTGCCACACTGACACTAATGTGGGAGCAGGAATTAAGGAAGTAGGAATAATATCTTGATGACTTTGAGAAAGAGCATCTCTGAGTGAGATATTTTACAGGATTCAAAATAATTTTTTAAAAAAATAATGATTGGCATTCTTAATAGCATAGAAGAAGTCATGGCATTTATAAAGCAGGACTGAAAAATCTTGAGACCAGAACAGATTTCAATGACTAGGTGACGGTATTACTGAAAAGGGAAAAGAGATTGCTAGGAATCTTAACATGCAGTGGGAGAGTGAAATCCTTACTACATACAGATGTGGACATACATGATACTAAATGACAACAAAAGAAAAGAATGTGAAGGGAATGACTGAGAAAATACAGGTTATTGAATTATTTTACTTGTATAAATTTGTAGGTACACTGAGAAGGTAAAAAACAAATTGGAAAAATATTTGCAGAGCAGAACAAGGACTGGTGTTACAAAGAATTTGTTAGTGAAAGCTGCAACACCAAAATAAATACTAGAACCAGGAGGGTTGAAGGGTGCCATCTCAGCAGTTAATACTTATTCACTAAGTCCTATAAAAGTTTAGCTTTACAAGTAATAAAATGCAGTTGAAAAGAGTGACGATTATCATTTTTCAAACTAGAATGAAGAGGGAGAAGGGTGCCGCTGACTAGGCACAGCAGGCATTTTGGCTGTTGATGCTGCAAAACCAGTTCCGGTGCTGTACAGCCATTATGATAATGATGCAGATTATTCATTGACTACTATGTTAAAATACTTTACGTGCAATGTGTAAAGCAGTAACTAGTATACCATTTTTGTAATCTATACACATAGTGCAGTGGCAAGCAGGAACACCGAAACACACCCAAGATTTGGAGGCACATTTGTTCATGTTGACAGGCACTAATGGGGATCACTCCCAAAGTATCAGGCCCTGATCTCTGGTGGTCTAGGGCTTATATGGGATAAACAAGCAGGAATACAGAGGCAGAATGGCTTGTCAGTTGGGGATTGGATTTTGCAATACGCATCATAGTGATGAGCTATGCATCACAGTGAACAGCAGTTTCTAAGAAACAAAAGTAAGGGGAACAGGAACAGGAACACTAATCTGGGCAGCAGACTGGAGTATGCTGGGGGAGGGGTCTTCTGCTACAATAGAAATATATGAAAGTTTTAGGTTTTTTCTTGCATTGAATGCTTTTTATTTATGTTTATTTATATTTTCTGGGGCTGGGGATTTAGCTCAGTGGCAAAAGCGCCTGCCTGGGAAGCGCAAGGTCGTGAGTTCAATTCCTGGTACCAGAAGAAAAACAAAAACAAAACAAACAAACAAATATATTTTCCCTGTGTAGCTTTAGCGGGACTTTTGGATTAAGTAATATGGTTGGAAGAAGAAGTGTAAGTAGCTTTCTTGTGGGTGAGTTTGCAAAGGGAGATACAGTTGAATACAGTACAAGGTGGGAGTGAAAGTGCAGTATTTCTGAGGGAAAAAAAGTATATATATGCACACACACACACAAAGTCAGGTTGCTTTATTAGGCACGTTGGGTTTAAATACAGCTTTTTTCACTCCCCATCTAATAATGTTCTGGAACATTATTTCATTATTTTGTTTTATTTGTTTTAAAGTTAAATTTAATTTTGGGAAGTATCTGTAGGATTCCAAAAAATATAGATTTGTCTGGAAAGGAAAACTTAGGTGGAGTATCAAATAGTAAATGGGCCAGTTGGCCATTTATCTGTCCAGAAGATAAGTGATCAGGAAGGACTTAAAATACAAACATGTAGGCTCAAAGATGAGAGTTTTCAGATTTTTAAATAACTAGGTAAATCCCTGATTTCAAAATATAATATCTGTGCATTAAATTGTACTTTAGTAAGGCCTGTGTATAAGTATTCCATCTGTAGTTTTTTATGTGAATATACATATTTCACTTCCTTTGGTTACCCATAGTATCTGTATCAGTTGTTTTCTTCTGTATGAATGTGTGTGTGTCTGTGTGTCTGTGTGTGTGTGTGTTTTCTCTAGAATATGGAACTGCTGAATCTGTGGGAACCAAGGATTATTTATTAGGTGTGGGATTTAGTAAGGCTTTAAGAAATCTGGGATGCCAGAGTTAAGGATTCTGTTCAATGAAGTACTTTTGGCTGGAATAATCTGTGGTTTGAAGATCATTAGCATCATTGACCACCAGCCACTAAATACTGATCATATTTCCCAGTCAGTGTGATGGCCGTAGTACTGCCTAGTGCCCCGTTTCACCTGCCTTCTCACTTAGAGATTCTGGGATACGGGGTACTACCTTCTTTTTTAAGAACCACTGGGAAATAGCATTAGGTAATATATTAAATTAAAAGCAAGTTTGTTTACATATAAATGTGAAGGACAAAGCCAAATGATGGATTAAACCAGATAGTTTATTTCCTCTTTCCATAGATAAAACTGGAGAAGGCAGGCTAGGGTTGGCTTTATCTTCACACCATCCTCATGAGCCTAGAGTGTTTTTGTGTTGTCCCATCTTTCCTCTATTCAAGGGCATGAAGAGTGCCTGGAGCTCTAGGTGTTACTGATATTCCAGGCAACATGGAGGAGGATAGGGGAAGGGAAAGAAAAAGGCCTCTCTTTCTAGCTGTGTCAGTTCTTAGTACTACATTTATATTTGCTACTCTTAACTGCAAGAACAGTTAGTACCTTAGCTTGGCCTGCCATAAGGAAACAAAACAAAACAAACAACAAAAAATTACAGACTTGAGTAGTTTGAACCATGGACATTTATTTCCACAGTTGTAAAGGCTGGGAAGTCCAAAATCAGGGTGCTGCAAGGTAGGTTCCATTCTGAACTATCTTCTCTTGGCTTGCAGCTGGCCATCATCTTAATGGATGCTTATATGACCATTTCTTTTTGCATGTGGGAAGAAAATGAACTCTCCATTGTCTCCTCTTATAAAGACATTAATCCAATTGGATCAGGAGCCTACCTTTGTTAACCTTCATTTAAGCTTAATTCTTTATAGGTCCTAACTTACGGTCACATGGGCAGTTAGTGCTTTAACGTGTAAATTTTGGGTGGAACACAGTTTATTCCCTGGTAGTTGGGAAGCACTGTACTATAGAGCCTTTCAGCTGGACTTCTTGCTGCCCTGAACAAAAGAAGATCCATTAGGAAGGTTGAAGGAAACAGGGATATCAGGTGGCAGCTGGTGATTACTGCCACAGGTACTCTTCACTGAATTTCCCAAGGTGATAATGAGGAGCTTGGAATCAGAATCCTGTGGAGTATTCACTGACGGCAGACAAGGGTAATCTGTATAAAAGTATGCATAGAAGATGATGGGAAAAAAGATGAGCAATATTTAGGGCTTTTTTTTTTTTTTTTTAATAAAATGTAGTCTCCTTATCAGAAAAAGTGCTATCCCAAAATGAAGTCAGGTAACTTTATCTTTCTTTAAGAATGAAACCAGGAAGTTGAGAATATTGGGAATCATATAAAGTAGAGATGGTGAACCTTTTAGAGATGAATGCCCAAATTGTAAGCCCAGACCCTACTGTTTATCACACAGTGCCAGCACTGCAATTAAAACTGAATAATGAAGTTTTAATTTAGAAAAAAAAGAACTGATACATTAACGTCTTTTGTCTGAAAAGAAAAACAAAATAACATATGTGCCATAGGTTCACCACCACTGACTTAGAACCTGTCTGCCACAGGCCTTACGTTAGTGAAAACTTACAAAATATTGCCTCCAATTTACAATTTTTTTTTCTTTTTCTGGTAATGGGGATTGAATCCAGGGGTACTCTACCACTGAGCTATATCCTTATACTTTTTTATTTTGAGACATGGTCTTGCCATATTGCTCAGAAGGCTTCAAACATGTGATCCTACTACCTTGGCCTCTGCAGTAGCTGAGATTACAGGCATTGTCCCCTGCACTTAGCACCTAGAAGTAATTTTGATTAACTATTCAGCTACCCCAAGCTGTAGGCTGGTGCTGTATGGTGATTAACTTTAGCTGTGGAGATGGTATTTACTTGGCAGTGCTCATAGAACAATAGTCGTTATACGTGAAATTCCTTTATATTAGAATATTCTCTGGCTTAATCTGTCTACTTAATGAAAAAGATTACTGAGATAATTTCTGTTTTCACCTAGACCTGATTTTCATTTAAGAGATCAGTTCTGGCTTCACTACCATCTAAATGGTCATTTATGCCGCTGATTGCTGGGCTTCTTATGACTCTAGATGCTAGAGTATCAAATATTGTGGTAGAAGTATTTTGAACTGAAATGAAAAACCTTTGTATTAAAGGAGGCTAGTGTTATGAATTATAAATACTATGACTTGAGAATATGCTCTTTGGGTCAGCAGTTCGCCAAGATGTTACTCACACAAAGTGTACTAATTTTAAGACTATAACCTTGAGTCCTGGTTATTATGAGTATTACTATATATGATTATTGTGGAGAGAGATTTTAACATTCTAAAAGTTTTGAGAACCTTGGAAGTAGCTGCAGAAAACAATAATACTTATTAGAAAAAAATCCACAGTTTTAGAAAGAAGAAAATAAATAACCAAACACAGAAACTTTCCTTATTTAAGTTGTAAGATCAAACTTTAAAAGAATTGGTGATGCATGCCTATAATCCTGGTGCTCAGGGAGGTTGAGACAGGAGAATTCCAAGTTCGTGGCAAGCTTGGACCACAGTAAGACCCTGTCTCAAAATGTGTTATATATGTTACCAATCCCCTACAGTGAATGCAGTTATTATATACTACAAACATGTACTAATAAAAGTCAAACAAAACAGAGAAAGGAAATTCTGATCATTTAGAATATATATATATATATATATATATATACACACATATATATGTATATATATATTGCACTATGTAGATTGCTAAGTCGATACAGATTTTTCCTACACATTGGAGTGTGGAGTGCTTGCGTATGTGGGGGAAAAACATTGATTTTAAATTTTTCATTAAGTTGACTTTTATACAAATATGGTTAGAAGTTGATACTTTGATCACCAGTTTGGGATTCTGTAAGTGATACTTTATTTAATGCAAATTATAATAAAGTGAGCTCTTTTTTCTATGAGTAACTCACTTTCTGGTCCATTGCCCTACATATTGAAGGGCTGAAAGGTTACATTTTGAATAGCACATTCCCAGCAGAGCTAACTAACTGGATTTTCACTTAACTATTCATGGTATTACCCAGAACAGGACAATATATTAAGGGATAGTTCCCAGATATTGCTGGAATCACCTGGGGTTTTTGAAGAATACTGCTTTATGATTCCTGTCCCCAGATACTCAAATCTAATTGCTATGGAATGATACCTGCACTTTGGAATTTAAAAATGTCTCCCTACCTGCAACAAATTTTGGAAACAGCTTTACTAACTAAAGATGAGGCCCTGGAATAATTAATGTGGGACAAAATAGAAAATGTCTTTTTTTTGGAAATGAAATTTGCAACACCTAGAATTCTCACTGGATAATACATTTTTGCAAAGTTTGAAAGATCTGTTATTGGGGAATGAAAGCTGACCAACAGCATTAAGTTTATCAATAAATGGAAATTTGAGTTTATGAATGTCACTGCAGTTGTACCTACTGGTTACCTAAATTTAGGTCTTTCTTAATTCATTATGTAAAAATATAAGATGACACAAACAGCTTCAAAAACCTGAAGGTCAGACTAAGTAACTTATGAGAAAACAAATTTTCCCACACAATGATCAATATTAGCTAAAAGAAAAAGTTAAAACCTATTTAAAATGTGGAAAAATTGCTTCCCAATATTTTAACAGAGAAAGACTGAGAACACACAGCATTGAGTCATCAGGAAAACTGAAGATCTCCCCTGAACAACACTGGGATTTCACTGCAGAGGACTTGAAAGACCTTGGAGAAATTGGACGAGGAGCTTATGGTTCTGTCAACAAAATGGTCCACAAACCAAGTGGGCAAATAATGGCAGTTAAAGTAGGTGATGCCATGATTATTTTTGGTACTTTAATCCATTAGGTGATTTTTATTTTTATTTTTGTGGTGCATCAGTACCACTGTTCTTTTCTTATATTTCTGATAAATATGGGTGTTTCAGAAACTGCTTCTCTGACTTCCTTCAGGGTGTTTGTGTAGAGGTAGTCTTATTTGTGGTACATTTTCTCTCTCTGGAAACATGAGTGTATGAAGTGTGCATGTTCATTGCACTTGGCATGATGCGTTAACAGGTTTTAAACTTCGGGCCCTTCCACTGCCAAGGTGAGTTCAGGCTGGGCGGCTGCACCCCTGGGAGCAGGGCAGTGCTGCTCTAAGCCAGGCGGGCGCTGGAGGAAGAGGCAGCACACTGGGCGGGGCAAGGTGCGGGGCTAGGGCTAACAGCAGTCTTACTGAAGGTTTCCTGGAAACCACACACATGCTGTTGCCACTAACCTCAACCTTACTCGGTCCTGACCGGCTCGGCTTCTGTTTGTTTATTTCATCTCTACTCAGTACTGCCCTGTTCCCTGGTTTTACAGTTGTATTAATATGCAT
This sequence comes from Chinchilla lanigera, assembly GCF_000276665.1. Classification (NCBI taxonomy): domain Eukaryota; kingdom Metazoa; phylum Chordata; class Mammalia; order Rodentia; family Chinchillidae; genus Chinchilla; species Chinchilla lanigera. The sequence goes on along the minus strand of NW_004955467.1, from coordinate 5,236,413 downwards.
ACCTTGTGATAATGCTGTCACATTCATTCCTATTGTGTCATGCCACTTAATGTGTTTATTTAATTTAAAAACAGAAAAAGGCCAAAATGGCGATTGGGCTTTTGTACCCAGCAGGCTTGTTAATATCTATAATGAACTGATGGTGCCCATCTCACTCCTCCTGGGTTTTTATAATTGTACTTTACTTATGTGCTTGTACAGATGTTTAAAAAATATTTGGTCTGTGTAAGATATGTCAGGAAAATCAGCAGTGTGGGGGCATTTTAAAAGGAAAAAAGGGAAAAGTCAAGATGTGACCATACCCTCACTGAACTTAAAAATTCCTATGTGAACAAGTAACAACCTCAGTTTATAGCAGTTGAGAACGGTTTTGCAGTCTCTAAGTTTGCTAATCATGTGCCTGTTAATTGTCTATCGCGAGTGTTAGTCTGAGTGGCTTGAATGAGAGAAATGCCCCCAATTTTTTATTTGACATTCGGGAATGGGTTTCCATCATAGTAACCTAAAATATTTTCTGTGTAGTGGTTGTTGTGAACAAAATCTTATTGTAACTGTTTAATCTCCTTCATGGTTGAGCATTTTTTCTTTGCTGCTGGGCTATATAAAGTCATGTTAAATTAGTGATAGGGAAAATCATATGATTCTTTCTGTAGGTTTTTTTACTGTATATTTCCAATATGGTAGGAACTATAGACTTTCCTTAGAGGATGATTTAAGTGTGCACAAAATTTTGCATGCAACCTGTGTGTGAACCTTTAAAGATGAACCTCTACTCTGGATTATCTGTTGAGAAAGAATGTTGTTTTTCTTGGAATGTGAAATGATTTCTATGATATTTTGTGTTAATTGCAGTGTAAATGGGAAGAGTCGTGAGTGTTGCGTTGTCCTTATGTGCTATCTGTATACCATTCAGTTTCAGTTGACTATGTCTAAAGGGAAAATTTTCTTGCATAGATAAAGCTCTAAACTTTTCTCTTAAGTACAAGGGAATGTAACTTAAATTATTTCCTGCTTTTTTAGTTTGTGTTTGTAACCACCATAAATTATTTTAGACTTTGACCATACTTAAAGGTTTTAAAAGTAAAAAAGGTACTTCATTTTGACATTTAATACAGTTTTTCTCAGTGATTAATTTGATTGCATTTGGAGTTTGATAATACTCAAGTTTTGAAGGAATTTGAGTGAAAATAGGGAATTATGATCCCACATTCATAATCTGATTTTATTGGTGGCTACCATGAGAGCCCCTATTGGAAACAGTATCCTATAGTGGTACTATCTTTGTTTATTGTCTTCAATACTTGAGCCAGCATAGCAGTTTGAGATGAGGAAGGGTGGCAGTACAGTATGTCAGTCAACATGTAGGTTGTTCTCTCGTTGGATTCCGTTAATACTAGAAGTGCCTTGATACATGTTACAGTTTGATACCAGTTTATAACTAATGTATGCCTTTCCTTATGAATTTAAAAATGTATTTATTATTGATTGCTTCAGAGAACCATAATATTCCACCATACTTGAGAGCATATATTTCCTCATCACATAGGCATATAGATGAGCTTGACAAGTATAATTATACAGAAGCAGTGTGTAATTCAGGAGAATTTAGATTTGATGTGTTACGTTTCAAGGAACTGTGAGACAAGTGGTTCACACAGGTGAGATCTTTCCGTTTCTATTGGTGAAATGAGAAAACACAGTATAGCTCTGTGCTAGCATTTTAACATCCTTTATGGGAATGTAGGAAGACTATTAGATGTTAAGCCTATCTGGGAAATTATTTTTAAGATTTATTTGCAGTAGCTGTATGAAAGGGAACTACACAGTTAGCCTATTCCTTTTGTGGTTCCTTTGTTTAGTTTTGTGGAAGCCCTTTCCCAAATTTATTTTTGCACGTACAAGACATATTTGAAAAGATAATTTTCTTAGCTACCCGAAATAATTATCTCAAAGACTTAGTCACTTTAGATATAATCAGATTCAACAAGATAACAGCACTGTATATGTAAAATACTCAAAATAATTTCTTCATGTGTAGCCTGAGAACAGTCTTCCAGGTTGCCAGTGAGGTTCTGTGTTAGGACCTAAGATGTGGACACTTTTCTCCTCTCGGTTTTAATTGCACATACCTAAGAACAAAGCTGTTGCTCTGGGGGCATGGATACTAGTAGGTTATCTAACTGGGAGAGAACTATAGGTCTGCCTAGGACAAAGCTATAGTCACTCCTGTGTCTCCTCAAGCTGCGGCCCGGGGCACTGTTAACTTTGGCCAGATAGTTGCTTGACTTTGATTATTATCCTGTATAAGTAACACTTAATGTTTCATTTTAAAATTTAAATTAGTTTTTAACAACTGATACATGAAACATTAAAATATTTGCATTTATAGGTAATGTCATGTTTTGATACATGTAGACATTGTATAATAATTAAATCAGGTTAAATGTATCTACTCAAACATTTACCATATCTTTATGGTTAAAACAGCCCAAGTCTTTTAGTGTAAAGTACATTGTAGTCACGCTGTTGTACAATAATGCAACAGAACCTCTTTCTCCAGTCTAACTCTAATTTAGTGCCCACGATATGCCTTTCTTCTTCTGTCCCTCTCCCCTTTCTTTCCATCTTTTGGTACCATCACTTAACTTCTATGAGATTAATTTTTTTATATTCAACATCTTAGTGAGCTCATGTGGTACTATCATTGTGCCTGGCTTATTAACATAATGATCTCCATTTCCATCCATATTTTCATGACACACAGGATTTCATTCTTTTTATGGCTGAATAGTATTCCATGGTGTGTATGTGTACTACATTTTGTTTATTCATTGATGGATACTTAGGTTATTTCTGTTTCATAGGTATTACAAATAGTTCGACAAATAGTTGGATTCCGTTAATACTAGAAGTGCATGAGGGTTAATGCCCCATTTTGCATGATTGTAGGGTACCTGCTGAATGAAAAAATGAGACATAACTAGTCACTGTCCTCTAAAAGTTAAGTAGGTATCTTTGTGTATTTCTATCGAAGGGTTAATTATACTGTGGCAAATTCAGGATTCAGGCCCAGTGTTTGAAGAAGTAATCAGGATCAGGTTTCTGAGCTAGGGTTAAAGCAATTCAGGTCTGGGAGAAGTGCCCAGAAGCATTAGAATATAGGTGATCAGAATTAGGATATCAAAGAAAATCCTGGGACGTTATTGACAAGAGAGAGAGAGAATAGGTGAAGTGTCACAGTGCAGACCTGCGGGCTGAAATTGATTGGAATTAGAAGCACAGATTGCCAACAGAAAGAATAATTGCCTGTGTGGCCTACACCTTGTCACAGGGCTGGGTCTGAAAGGTTCTGAATGCTGAAGTAAGGAATTTACCTCCCTCACCTCCCTTTGCATTATACATTTTCAGGTTCACTGAAGCCCATTGCAGAAAGGAATTTTCAGGATAAGTAGCACAGGAAGAGTTTATCAGGCTTAGTAGGATGCAGTCAGGAGTGAACTGGGGCATTCAGAGCAATGACACACATTACCATTTGGAACTGGGAATCTTTGTGTGCTTTTGGAATGAAAATCTGTATAATTTGATAATCTATCATCTTGGTCATATCTACTAGGTGGGGAGTGTGGCCCACCCAGAGAGTAAGATCATCTTTACGTTTTGATTGGTTGGAAAGTTCATCTAGTCATAGGTGGAAGAGAAAAATTTGTAAGCAAAAAATGAAATGGCTGAATCCTTTGCAAGTGAAATGGAATTGTCTAGGCTCCTTATGTTCCAGAAGAGAAAAAATGAACTGGGCTTGTGTTCTGAGGCTGCAGTTTTCATTTCTAAAGCTATGATTTTCCTTGTCTCCTTTCTGCCCAGTTTTTAATTCTTCTACCTACCTCAACCTGAGTCTGCTTACAATAAGTCCTACAGGCTTAGTGTTCCTGGTTTTTTGTTATTTTCTAACAGTCATGTTATTATTGGGTAGCCTGCTTCTAAAAGTGGCTCACAAACTAAATGTTACTGGGTTCTGGGTTGCCCACTTCGCACTCTGGAGTTAGATTCCAGGTTCTTCTCATCTTGAACAAGGAATTGGATGGCACAAGCAAAAAGCAGTGACAAAGTGTGTTTGAGAAAGTAAAAATGAAGAGTGAGGAAGAACCTGGCTCTGCAGAGCAAACTTGGGTTGACTAGAAGGAGAAGAAGCGATGAAAGAACACCCTGGAGAAAGCAAGGCAATCAGGGTGAGGAAAGTCACCACAGCAGGTTCTTGTTGTGTGTGACCTTTGTAGTGTCCAAATCATGAGGAAACGCTTGAGAACTCCTAAAGACAGCGTACTGAGAGGCAGTGCTAGGATTCCACATCTGGTATAGGCCATCCTGTTGAGAATCCGCTTGAGTTCTCATGAGAAATCCATGTGCAGGGCTTTGGGAACTGTTCTGTATTGTAATTAACAGATCATGCCTACTTCCCCAGCCAGTTTTGCCACGCCCTAATCTCCTTATTGATGGTATGCATTCCCTTTCCACGTTCGTAGGCTATGAAAGAAAAATAGGTAATTGTGGGAAGGAAGAATGAAAATGAGAGGGAGTATGAGGGAATGAAGTCATTGTTGCTGAAGATGGTAGCCAGTGGAGTCTGGATTATTACTTGAAGGGTTAATGCTGGAGTAAAGCTTTCATCTCATTGGAGAATGGAACTCCTATTTGGTAAGTAGGTAAAGATGGGAAGATGTTATGTTAAGGCTTTTACTGTGGATCACTATGATGACTTTTATAAGTCATCGGGGTTAATAAGAATAACATTGGTTGTTTAAGTGTTGGCATTTAGGCCAGATTGAGTCAGTGATACGATCCTGTATATGAGGGCTTTCAGCTGTTTTCTCATCATTGATGATCTTTCTCATTTGTCTTATAACTTTAACTCTCAGCTGTACTCTTTTATCTCCCCTCATTCGTTGGTTTAAGTGTTTCTGGGCCTGCCTGGTCACTTGATCTGTGATGGGGATTTTAACTTCAGTGTCCTTGACCTGAAATTGAGACTTAGCTTAACCCCAGTGGTTTATGGGAGGGAGTAGATTTTGCTGACAGTGTCAGCAGCCCGCAGCCCAGCCCTTCTTTAAGTGGTATTGGGCTCTCTTCTGTTAAGTAGGCTTCCTTCATACAGGTGGTATGGAAGTACGGGAAATCAGGGATTGGGAAAGTGTAGGTTGGCTCATTTTCCCACCAGTGTAGGTACCTTGCCACTTCTGTCAGAAGTTCCAGTACTGAATGATTTTGATGGGGATTGTAATGGTCAATAGTGATTGGAGGAGATTCATTTTAGTGTGTATATATTGATTTTGTGTATTGTTCTGAAAACACTAGAATATTTGACAGAGTTGGCTATAACTTGGAAAAGCTTCTTTTTGATATAGGGTGGTTTGTTAGGCAACTGAAAGACCATAGTGATGATTTTGGATTGTTGAAATTGCTGTGGAATGTAGAAGTCATGGCTCTGTTTTTGAATAGAGACCAGATTCCATTATGTTATGCTTTTGTTTGATTGGCTGGGTCATGTGGTTTATATGAAACCAGCTATGGTTTCATATAAAAAGAATGAGTGGAGCAATACCAGCAGTGAGCAAATTCCAAGGATATGGCACAGCTGCTTTGCAGTTATCCTTGGTTTTGAACTTTACTGTTGCCCTGGGTTAATGATTTTCAGATTTTGGATTCTTTGTAGTTAACAGAATTGTATGTGGAACCAAATAAATAAAATAGATAAAATCAATACTATTCTGCTTGATGAAGAGGGTAGGAGGTACTTGGGATGTAGCTCAGTTGTGGAGCATGTGCTTAGTATGTATGAAGCCTAACGTTTAGTCCTTAGCATGCACTCACGCACTCACACACAGAATTTAGTAAGCAAGATCCTACCCATATGTGAAGCCAGCACCAGCTTAGAGAAAACATTAGGGACCTAGATAGAACAGTTTGGAAATGGTTGCTGTAGGTGAATTTTAGCCACTATTTGCCTCTGAACATAACACTGGATATCTAGCTTTTGAAACCTGCTACCATCACTTGGTTGACCTAACTGAATTGTGACCCTGCCATATAGTTGTATAGTTATCTGGAGGAAAACTGGCTTCTCATACCTTATTTCTCAGGGGAGGCATCTGAACTAATATTTGACATATTTCCTGCATATTTTCTATCATTGGGTGTTGTTGTGCCTCTGACATTGGTTTTTTATCAGATTTGTACTGTTGTTTCTTTTTATTGTCATGGGCACTGAAGTGAAGATCTGTCATTTGTGATTTTGAGCTTTAAAATTTTGGCAAAGACACAACTGGGAATTCATTAAATTGATTTTAAAGACTTGGATGACTTTACAGTTAAGAATCTTTCTTTTGGCCTTAGTAAAATCATGTGCATTTATAATTTAAAACAATCTACCGAGCGGATACTGTTATTTTTAGACAGCAAATTTGGCATCTGATCATTCCAAATACTGTACTTTGCTTTTGGGTTTTTCTTTGTTGGTTCTTTTGTTGTTGTTTGGTTGGTTTTTTGGAAACAGGGTCTTGCTGTGTAGTTCAGGCTGGCCTTGAGCTGTGTAGTCCAGGCTAGCCTCAAACTTGCAGCAATTGTGCTGCCTCAACTTCCTGAGTTCTGGGATTACAGTCATGCAGCGCCATGTCCTGCTGTACCTTGCTTTTGTTTTACTATTTGTTGGCTAATACTGCCATCTGCTTTGACCTTAATGATACTATCATATGTGATGGGAATTTTTGTTTGTGATCTGTGTGTAAGACTCTAGCAGTAGGGATGATCTTCCTGTTTCTCTAGGTATAGAATCTTTGTTCACAAATCAGGAGAAAGAGAATTTCTAAAATAACCCCATGGCCCAGAGGAAAGTGATACCATTTATTGATGTGCTGCCGTTGTTTCTGGGATTGTCTAGCTTACCTTAGCACTAAATTCTGGATCATTTGTGCTGGGAAAGCAGCATATTTATTTGTAAGGGTCAGAATAATAGGGACAATTTGGGATCTGAGTGTGTCCTCTTTTATATTCTTTTAACAAATGCTAGCTTTAAGAGGGGAAGGCATTTTATCAAGGAATTTTTAATGAACAAGAGTGTGTTTATTGCATATTCAATGGTGCCTGTAGATTGCAGGAGCTATACACCTTTTTTGTTTTTGCTTTTGCTTTGGTGTTAGAGATTGAATACAAATAAAGCCTTGCACATGCTAAGCATACACTCTAACTCCTAGCTACAACCTTAGTTCCTGGAGTTATCTTTAAAATGTCATTATTACAATGATATTAAAATAATGTTGTTCTTTTCATCTTTTAATCTTAAATGGAATACTGTTGTACTTTTGAGCCTTTACTATGTCACTGTTTTCTGTGGAGAGGAGTTTCACAGAAAGTTCCATATGATATGTTTGCTCAAGTACCAGTTCTAGGATTTCTGCATGGGTCATGTTTACCAGTATCCACTTAGCGTAAAAGGTAAGACACCTATTATCACAGGGAGCTTTTGTTTTGTTTTGTTTTGTTTTTGTTATGAGAGTGGTTGTCCTAGCCATCGTGCTAATTTGACAAAGTATTTGACAATTGCTTGAAATATAGAATACATATATTCTGGTAGCCTTAGATGACAGTGGCCGCTTACATAAAAGTGAGCTACATGCCCTGAATATGAGCTTGAGCTGAGTGATAACAGATTACCCATAGCTTTGCTGAAGAGTAAATTAAATATCTTCTGGTGTTGTGACTTTGGTTGGTGGTAAATTGAAATGACACTTTTTCTTGATAATGGATGAATTTCTGGTAGTTTATATCATTTTATTCTATATCAGATGTTTTAATCAGTGCCTGGAGTAATCTCTAAAGCCTGTCACTGATTTTCTCTATAGTTATTGAATCCATCACTCTGCAGAGTTTCATTATATTCATGCCCTAATTTCAGATCAGGGAACTTGCCTCTCTTTCACTTTGGAATGCTCCTGTCTTAGTCTAAGCAGCTAAGGATATACCTGTGCCTCATGCAATATGAGTATCCTACTTTACTCAAATTTCACTGTACTACCCTCTACACCCTCAGTTGAGCCATACAGAAACTTTACGAAAATTGATGGTGTGAGGATTTAGAAATCTTACCTGCTAGGACTGTGAGCATGCCTTTCCGCAGTAGTTTCCCCATTTGTTCTTTTTCTGCATCTCATCCCCATCCCCCATACATTTTCTCCATTTCGAAACCAAAAGTATTAGCTTGAATTGACAGGTATTTTGTAAATTTATTTATGTGCTATTTTCAAGTCTGTGTACTACTCCACTGCTTAGTAAGCCTATTCTTGGGTTCCTCAGTTCCTAATTCCTGTTATGTTTGCTGATGACTCGTATCCTTTTTGTTTGGGATATTCGGATTCTAGGAGCTGACCTCTGTCACACATACTGTGGAACTACTGTTTTTCATCGACTCTATATGGCTTGTCATCAGTTTTCTTAGCCCTGAGTTTTTGAATATGTAATCACTTATTTTTTTTTTTCTCAAAGCAGGAATGGGATCAGGTAGCCCAAATACACACACACACACACACACCACCACCACCACCACCACCACACACACACACACACACACACACTCACACCCCGCTGTTCAAGAGATTCCGTCTGCTAACCTTTTCTGATAGCTTGATTTTGTAGGAAGAAAAACCTCTGGGTTGATCTGCTGAGTCAGTAGTTGTCATATCAGGACAAGGGGGAGTCATCAATGATTATTTCAGGCTGCCTCCGGTGCTTTGTTATATGGTATGTGCCTGACCTCTCTGGCAACTGAAAGCTGAGAACCCTGGAGCTGTAAGCCTTACCTCTAAATCAGTGTGTGTGGCAAGGACCACTATCAGCATATGTGGGTTATTTGTTCAGCGCCTAGGCAGAATGCTCTTTGGTGACTTGATTTTTAGGACCAATCCTGTATGCTTTTCTTGTTTTGTTTCCTTTGTAACTGTTTTTAGTCCCTGCATTGTCAGCTTCCTTTCCTTTTCTTTTTGAATATCTTTATACCCCTGAAAGTGATTGGTACATCTTTTCCTTTATTTTCTCTCCCTATATCTCTTCACCCCTGAAAATAACTTTAGGAAAGCAAGAGGGGGAAATCACAATTATGTGTTTAGTCATTACATCTTAGTAAGAAGGGGTGAACTTAGTTTTCCTTGAGAGTATACCTGCTTATTACCGTCTTCCTATTCATTTTTTCCTCGCTGCTCTTCCCATCCCTAAGTTCTTCTGGGGATTTAATTTTATTAGTTTCTGTAATCCCTTTCCACTATAGCAGTGTGCCTTAATCTACTTGAAAGTTTCTTGTACTTGCTGATATTAGTTTTGTCAGAACCATTTATCCCTGCTGAGTACCAGCAATTTGCATATGGGAGTTGGGGTTGGCTGGTTTGGACATAAGTGTAGAGAATCACGTCACCATGAAGCAAGAGCTGCTCTAGAGATGCCAGTGTCAAATTAGAGGACATTTAGAACAGTGCCACATTTATATAGGTGTTCAGTGCAATAAAATAATAAAAATACTTATACTTTAAATTCAAGCAGTTAAAACTTGAGGTATGCTACATGAGGCCAGGTGATAAGTTGTCAACATTTAAAAATACCAATAATTTCTTCATGTCACATTGCCCAGGAAAGAAGACAGTAACCCTTTAATAAATTGGGATTCGAGCCATTTCTGTATGATTGGGATTATTCTCAAAAAGTGGACATTCCAGAGTTTTGAAATGAGGTAGAAGAGAGCAGGAGGATTATTTCTGTTTGAAGATTTTTAGCTTGTCCTGTGGGACTTGTTAACTTTTTATCACTGTAGCCTAGTCCATATAGAATTCCCAATGAGTGAATTTGTGTTTATTCCAACTGGTAACATGAGTTAGACTGGTAGTTCTGAAAAATAAAGCTTTATTTTAAAAATGTAATCATATGTAATACCAGTGCTAAAAGCAGAGAACTGGGAATTTGTTTTTGTGTGACTCTAGGTGGAGTCCTTTTGGCATTTTTGATGCTGTTTTTGTTGGAATTTACCTACTTTTAAAGCTTTATTAGGCCTACAAATGTGGGCACTGGATGTGGTGGTGCATGTATGTAATCTCAGTTACCTGGGAGGCTGAGGTAGGAGAATAAGTTCAAGGCCAGTTAGGCAAGTCAGCCAAGACCCTGTCTCTATAAAAACTGAATAAAAGATCAGGGAAATAGTTCAGTGGTAGAGCACTTGCCTAGCATAAGCAAGGCCCTAGGTTCCTGTCTCACTAAATGTTCTTATCTTTAAGTGTATAAATGTCTTCACTGGAAAGCAGTACTGAACTATATCCCCAACCCTTTTTAAATTTTATTTTGAGACAGGGTCTTGCTGAGTCACTAAATTGCCCAGCTGGACTCGAATTTATGATCCTCCTGCTTCAGCCTACCAGAGTGCTAGGATTATAGACATGGGCCAACACGTTCAGCTTTGTTTTCATTTTAAATGTTTTATCTAATTACATTCAAATAAAGTAAAACTAGAAATAATCCAAAAATAATTTTCATTTTCAGAAGAGGTGGATTTTTTAAGGAACACCATTTCACTTGCCCTGAGAGTATGAAGTAATTTAAGCTAGTAATGTGTGAGAGCCCAACCCTATAGTGAAGAAAAATAATGGTTTTGAGTGAGTTTTGATATTGGGCAAAAAGGAAACTTATTCAAAACGTAGAATTCTTGAGGTGACTTTGAAAAATGTTTTATGGTCTCTTGTGGACTTTTCATCTATTCTATGTAAAAGAGAAAAAAGAAAAAAAAAGTTTGCTGAGTCCAAATATAAGAAAGCCTTACCTAATTTAAATTTGTGATATAAACAAATGACAGTTTCTTAGGCATTAAAAACATTTATCAATAAATTTGATTTCTGACCGTTGTGACTATCAGAGAATTTTAAACAACATAGTTACTTCGTCTTTGCACTTTGATAAACCGGGCTCCTTTATTAAGCACATATAAAGGGGAGGGAATTATGTTCTCATTGATGATGAGTTCAGTTTTATACAGTTGTGCTACTGAACATTAGAAGATCCTGACCTCACTTGTTTCAAATCTTAAAAGTCATTGCTGTAGACACTGCTTTGATTTTCCATTGGAAAAAAAATTCCGATAGTGATTTTTGTTACTATTTACTAGTTTGAGTCATTGATTATCATTATTCTTCAATTTGAATTATTTGAAGTATGGAGTTAGAGTCATTAACTTGATATTACTGTTACTGTAGGTGTATGTTTGCAGTTAACTTCCTTTGGGAGGGTCCTTTAGGCCTTTTGAATTAGTTTATTAAGTGCTCATATATGATAAATGTTATAATCAAGTTTTAAAACTTTAGCATATATTTGCTCATTTCCAAATATTTCAGATGCAGTATTAGCTGCTAGCTGCTTTTCTGTGCACTACGAGTCCCTGGGCTAGAATGTTTGGAGAATATGAGGAGGTGTTAATCTGTTCAGAAGCATTCAGGAGCACTGTCACTTTCATCCAAGCTGTTCCATGTTCTATGTTGTGCTAGAAATAGCATTAAAAAGCCTTTCACATGGTATAGGTTTTCCTGCTGTGTGATCTCAAAGACAACAAGGATGCCAGGAACTCTCTACATTCTGGCTAATAACAGTTTTGTTAGGGTTCGTCTCAGTAATAGGTATCAGTCAAAAGCAGGGATTTCTAATGGGTGCTATAGCATGTATTTCCTTCCCATAGCTACAGCAGGGTCTTTAGAAATTGGCTTCCAAAAGCCAAATATTGATAACTGTTGAGTTTTTGACTGTCATATGCTTTCATAGGGTTGGAATGTAAGCATTTATAGACAGATAAGTGTAGAAAACCACATAAACAGTTTAGGAAAAGAAAAGCTAGCAAAAAGGGTACCTTTAAAAATAAATGCATATGTTAGTATATTTGCATTGATACATAGAAAAACTACTGCCTTTTTTAATGTAAAAGAGAAAAATTTTAAGTAGTTGGTAGAAATTTTCCCTAACCAAAAGTCATTTGCACTTGTCTCTAAATACCAACTGTTTGTCTTTTAAATTTAGAAAATACAGATTATTAAGATCCTTAAAAAAATCGCCGCTTAAATAAATATTTTCACAGCCATACTTTTAAGGTTATGTTATTAAAACAGGAATAAATATATTTAGAATGATTACAGAAATTATCAGTCTCATGTTTTGAACAAACAAAAATCAACAGGTTACTTTAACTTTTAAAATATATCCTTTTTGAGCAAACATTATGCTGCTGTTGATTTAGAACAAAATGACTAATTCCCAAACTATGAAAATTTAGAAATGAGATAGAAAGAAAGGTGAAATTTTCTTAACTTTAACAGAACTAATCTTCATTTTCTTTCTGTTTTTATTCTTATTTTTATCCTTGTATCTGGCAGTGATACTTAAGGTGAAAGTTTAAAAAAATCAGTATATAAGACTGAAGCCAGTTAATATTTATTGGGTATGAAATAGTAGCTAGCAAGCTATAAATTTTAAGTAGCAGAGTTGAATTCATTTATAGTTGAAGTGTATGAAATTCCTCATTTAGTGTCAAAGAATGAAACTGGAAGAACCTACTTCTGTTCTTTAAATTACTACCATTCTTGCGTCACCTGGAATCCATCTTTTGTATCTCTCTGTGCTCTGGCTTTTCTTCTATAAAATGGGCTCAAGAATTTAATTGGCTTCCTTCCTCCCTTTCAAGAATATTGAGGACAGACACCTGGAAGTCTTTGGAAGACAAAATGCTACCTTATGTATTTTTTGATACTAACTTGCCTTGTAAGTATGTGCTATGTATTGTACACAGTGGCGCGGTGTGACATTGTGAACTTTTTATGAGAATAGAAGTTGTTTGCATGCTTTAATATTAAAATACAGATTTATTATTAATGTTTTACATCTTTTCTGAACTTGATTTGCCTCTTGTCTAGCTAGGAGAGTAGGAACTGTGCCTGTGAATACACACAGCTTACACTGTTCCTGGGTTGGGAGATGGGCGGTGGAAGGACTCATGTTTCTGGAAGTCTCTTAGAAATGTAGGGAAGCTGTGTACAGCTTGGTTAGGTGCATAGTGCCAGGGTTGTAATACAGGGGAGTGCCTCAGTGTAGGAGTACATAAGAACAGTCCCTGTTTCTTCAGTTGTAGGATTTTTTCCACAGATTTATGCTGAGCTACATGTTGACGCAGGAGCTAGAGAGTCAGACTGAAGTTTTTGTTATTAATGTATACAGTGTTCTGTGAAGGAAGAGAGTCCTAGTGCTACATTTGCAAAACCTGTATTTTTGTCTGTGTATATTGCCCATAGTCTACTACTGACTTTTTCCTGCAGTGGACTATTTCCCATAGCTAATGAATGATGTTGTGGTGTGAAGATGCTAGGGAGTATAAACTATCTGCATTTTCTTGCACTGGATATGTAGATTCCATACTTCTGAAATGGTGATTTAAGATATATGAACCTATTTACAGTCATGAAAACTGTTGTAAATTGCGATTTTCTTTATATTTGCATGTGGTTGTTAATTTTAACTATCCAAGAATTTTGTTGCATAACTCCCCATATCATTCATGAATGTTTTTGTTTCAAAAGTCCTGTGCCCTTTAAAGAATTCTTAGGTGCTATTTTGTTCAGTATTGTATGATGGAGATTATTCTTGTAAAGACAAGAAAAAGATGACAAATTTTATGTCTGGTTAGTACTTGTGAAGTTTGATAAATTTTCACTTTTATGGTAAAGGCTTAATGCAAGTTTCTGAAACTGTTAAATGCTTTTCTGACATCCATTGTCATTTTTTTTTTTCCAGAGAATACGGTCAACGGTGGATGAAAAAGAACAAAAACAACTTCTTATGGATTTGGATGTAGTAATGCGGAGTAGTGATTGCCCATACATTGTTCAGTTTTATGGTGCACTCTTCAGAGAGGTAGGAATAAATTATGTGGGTTTTAGCCAGTGAATGAATATGGACAGTGAATGGACAATTAGAGGATGGCAATATTAGACTAATCTTCAGCTAACTGCCATATGTGGGTAATAAGCTAACATCTCACTATTATAGTGTATAGTCAGTTAATCTATACATTAACTCATTGTTCCTTTAATTAATGGATGAATCTCCCATATGTATCTTTGTATGTATTTCTGGCTGTCGTTTGTGAGTTTCATGATTTTTTTTTTTTTTTTAGTTTACAAATACTGTGTTTTTTAAAAACCTGACAAATTTAAGTATCAGTTTTGTTACTAGAAGTTCAGGTTCTATTTCTCTTGCTCCCCCTTAACTTTTACTGATTTTTGTCATCATATGTATTTATATTTAATATAAACATTTATTTTTCTCTGCCCATAATCTTTAGTTATACTCATTAGATATGCAAATTAATAATTACAGTAGAAACTTTTTTCTGATTCTGATACTTAGATTTTTGTGTAGAAACTAATACTCTTTATTTCTTGTTCTCATGATCATATTTCTTTTGGCCTCTGGTTATTCTGTGTCCCAACACACCTCTGTCAATCCACACACTTATTTCTGGTCCTTCAACTGCCTAAAACCATGAAGTGAGTTATGAACAGGAATAAAGCTGGAGTTGTAAGTGAATGTAAGTCATATACTTCATGGTATCCTAGACTATTGTCAAAAATTGTGCTATGAGCACTAAACAGAACAAGTCATTTCATATACTCTTAAAAAATATTACTAATGAATTTTTTATTAATACATGTTTGTAATACACAATGATTACATTTATTGCAGGGAGTTTGTATATGTACATAACAGATAGTCTTTTTTTATCACCCTGCCCCTCCCACTTTTAGCAATATTATTCTTACCTTGAAAATGTTAAAAGGTGAATGTGAGGTTGTTAGGAACTGTAAAGAAAAAATAACTTCCTCTTCCTCTCCTCTTGGAAATTGGATTACAAGGAGTGTAACATCAATATTTTCATTGTTACTTGCTTAAAATTTAATGTTTCTTTTAAACAGAACTGAACATAGCTGTCTTGGTTACTTTTTTCTCGCTGCTGGGACAAAATACCTGACGCCCAAAATTAAGGAAGGAAAGGTTTATTTCGCTTACAGTTTGTGGAAGTTTCAGTCTGTACTTGGCAGATTATAAGGCAGAGTGGCACATGGCAAAGAGCTACCTCTCAGGGCGGCAGAACACAGCTAAGCAGCAACCACACACCAGACCGGAATGGGGGAGGAATGTACCAAGCACTCTTTTCCTCTCCCTTACATATGCAAACTATCCACCCCAGGGTGGGTGTAGCTCTGATACCCATAATTAAACTCTAATAGCCTGCCCCAGGGC
>NW_004955467.1:5076554-5220956 GCF_000276665.1 Chinchilla lanigera | reverse complement strand
TTTTTTTTTTTTTTTGGTACTGGTAATTGAACTCAGGACTTCACCCTTGCTAAGTAGGCGCTGTGCCATTGAGCTATATCCCCAGCCCAGAAGCCACTTATTTCTTAACCCAATTTTGAAATTTATATTTATTTGTCCTAGTAAATAATTCTAGGAACTGTAAGAGTGCTGCTTCATGATAGATTCCATTTCTTGGTTGAGTCACTAATTGTTACTTCTACGCTCTTGTACTTACGTTCTATTCTTTGTACATTTTAATGACCTACTCATTTTTATGACCAGCTCTAGTGAATTTATTAATTTTTTTTATCTCACATCAGTGTTACAGCACAGGCATGTGTGTACATGACTGTATTGTGGGCCTAAATATTATATAATATCTTACTGTTTGTAAGATTACAAAACTGGAATTTTCTTCATTCTACAGAAGACTGTTGTCCTTTCCTTTTCCCTTCATCCCTACACTGTGAACTTATTTACTATAAACATTAAATTCTCTGGTCACTTGACTCTTTGTATCTTAGAATACTTATTTAGGTACTGAGGTAGATTTTTAAAATTTCTAACTGTATTCCATAGTTAGGTATCTAGTCATATCGACTGGGTAAAGATCTAATTCCATAGTTAGGTGTCTAGTCATATCGACTGGGTAAAGATCTAATTCCATAGTTAGGTATCTAGTCATATTGACTGGGTAAAGATCTAATTCCATAGTTAGGTATCTAGTCATATTGACTGGATAAAGATCTAATTTAATTTTTTCCTCCGGAAGACCAGTGTTCACAACAGCATTCATCTGAATAAGCCATCTTTTTGCCACTGTTTGCTTTGTTATATCTGTCATATATCAAATATGTGTATGTATGTAGACTTGTAAGCCTATTCAGTTGGTAAAATGTCTTTATAAAATGTCTTTGTCTAGTAGGTCAGTCTCTCTTTCAAATTGTCCTAGCTACTCTTTTTTTGTCTTAGCTACTCTTGGCTCTGCTTTTCTATAAAACTTTAGGGTCAGCCTGTTGTCCACTAAACTTTTTGTTAAAGCTCAGTTAAATTTTTAGGTTGATTTGGGGGGATTTTGATATCCTTATGATGTGAATTCTTCATGTCTGTAAACATTGTCTTCTTTATTTGGTCAGGTTGATGTTGTGACTCTTAGCCACATTTTGCAGTTTTTTTCTTAAGGGTTTTGCCTGTTTCGTTATGTTCTTGGGTAGCTTATTAAATATTGTCTTAAATAGTGTATTTTTTCAGCATTTTCTAACTGATGATTGATGTTATATACCTATTGGGTTTATTTGGAGCCTATATTTAGGAACCATAATAGTTGGGTATTTCATCATCTTTCACTTTTCTTTTTCAGGAAATCTTTGTTCAGAAATTTCTTCAGGCATGTGATTGTCCTTTTTTTGTTTGAACAAGAAAGTAGGGTTGCTATCACTAGCTTTTTCAGGCAATTCTGACCATTCCATTTCTGTCCTTTTAAATGTAGTTTATTTCCATTACTGTCAGAGATAAGAAGTCTATGTTAGGTTACGTTCTTTAAAACTAATAGGAGTCCTGTTTGGAGTGAATTGTTCTGCTGTCTCCCTCAGCAGTTTCTTATCTTTACTCCCCCTGCTCCCAAATCTTTCTCTTTTGTTTGCCTGTTTTTCCATCTCTTCTTCCTTTAATTTTGCAAGTATTGTACAGATTTTAGCACCTTCCAGGCATTTTATTTTATGCTTTGTGTGTGCTAATTCACTTGGCCCTTATCACAGTCTCTGAGGATGGTGCAGCAGTCATTTCAGATGAAATGAGGAGGCCCAGACTGACATATGTAGGAAAGCCTGGACAGTAAGTTAGGGCTCTTAGATTCTGAATGTAAGGGATCTTTCCACTGTTGAGGTTGTGTTCCTTCCTACTGGTGTTTTAAGTGTCTTGTAGTTTTCTCTAGTAACAAACTGTTGTAAAACTATTGAGATTATATCTTTAGTTTAAAATAAATTGATGTGTTTTGGGTAGAGGGTGTTAATCTTTTCTGTGTGACATTTTCCAAAAACACACTGAAGAAACAGAGACTTAGAGTATAAAGATTTACAGAAAATACAATCACAAATTCACTGTATCAAGGATGTTTCATGAAAACATATTCTGTGTTGTCCGTTGACTATATGAATGTTCCAGCAGGTCATTCTGTTGTAAGAATGTTGTTTCTCATCCTTTTATTTGTCACAACACTTGCTTTTCTTACATGTAAGTTAAATGTACTTGCATTGTAAGTGTTGATTGAAGGAAACAGGGAATCTGGATTCTGTTCATGGCACTGTCACTAACTAGTCAGTTCATGTTACTTAGTGGGCATCTGCTTCTTTAGCCGGTGTAGGACAGGCTTGAGGTGTAGGAGTGTAGTGAGTAGGAAGTCTTGGAGGATATGGCTGGATCCATAAATTAATAACAACATAAAATTATTTAAGATAATTTTGGTTATGATCTTGATAATATTTTTGCTTTTTGTAAGATACTTCGTAGTCCTTATTCATATGCATGCAAAGTTTTACAAAGTAATCACGGTACCTGCTTATCATGTCTCCTATGTACACTTCTCAAGAACTTACCGTTTTCAAGAAATTTAATTATAGATAACTTTTTAATATTGTACCATACCCTTTGGTGCAATCACTTGGTGGTTTTTAGGTTTGTTTTTGCTTTTGTAATTTATGGGATATTTAAGTTACATTTCCACTCATGAGATGATTCTGTCAGATACTGAAATGTTTGTAGTTGTCTTCATCTACAGGAGGTACATTCCTGAACACCCAGTGAATGTCTGGAGATCTCTGATATTACCAAACTCTGTGTATACTGTTTTTGCCTATATATACATACCTATGATAACATTTAGTTTTTAAAATTGGTACAGTAAGAGACCAGCAGCAATAACTAGTAGTAGAATAATTATAATACTATAGGGGTTGCTTGAACCTACGTGCTGCAGTACTGTGGCAGTTGATATGACAACTAGTCCTCAGGTGGGTAGTGTATACAGAGTAGATATGCTGGACAGACGAATAACTCATGTTCTGAGAAGGATAGAGCACGATGGGATGAAATGTTTATCCTGCTGCTCAAAACAGTGTTCAGTTTAAAACTTAGCAATTGTTTATCTCGGAATTTTCCATTTAATATTACTGAACTGCAGTTGAGCAGAAGTAACATGCTGCAGAAAGTAAATCCTTGGCTAAGTGGGTACTATAGTATTTTTCCTGTCTTATTGTAAAATTGCTGTCAAATTGGATTAAAACAATCTATAATGCTTCCATCAGTGGTGGAATGATTTAGTTCATTATAGCCAACATTCATTCCTTTAAGAAAGATTTACTGAAGTCCTGTCCTCGTAGAGGGGTTACATTCTACTAGGGAAGGAATGATCAATATAATAAATAAATTTGATCCCATTTTAAAAGATGGTAAGGCTTGCACATCATAGAGAAGGGTAAGGTAATGCCAAGCAGAAAGACTTGTGCTTTATATTAGTTGAGAGTAGTCCTCACTGAGAAGGCAGCATTTGAGCAAGCTGTTTTATGTATTTTTTTTGCTAATTTGAGAAGTTTAGTCTGTCAAGATTATTATCTGTCATCTCTTTGTTAGTGAGAATGGATGGTTTTTCCATATATTTCTGAATACTGTGTTCAGTTATGCCAAAACTTTAAATTTTTATTAAAGAACAAAACTTTCCTATGTAAAACAGTCCCTACCTATACAATTGAGTGGGTAAAATTGGCTTCGATCACATAGTTTGTGTTTAAACCCAGGGATAGATAATACTCTTCCCATGCTTTAATACAAAACCAAAAATTATGTCTGACTTGAAGTTTAATATAAAAAAGAATAAGGTTGCTTTGTTTCTAATTATATTTCTGTTTTAAATAAAGGCAAGGTGGTTCTTAATATTAAGACATGAGAATAACTGATATTTGTTATTTTATAGGGTGACTGTTGGATCTGTATGGAACTCATGTCTACCTCGTTTGATAAGTTTTACAAATATGTATATAGTGTATTAGATGATGTTATTCCAGAAGAAATTTTAGGCAAAATCACTTTAGCAGTAAGTACTTGGTTTTCAAATTGTTCATTGTACGTATGATTATATAAAGAAATGACTAGTGTTTTAGATATACATATCTGAATGTCTTTGTAGAGTATTAGGACCTTCCTAGAATATCATTTGTAATAGTATAAGAGACAGAGTCACTTCTGTGGGGTGTTAATACAACAGGCCACAAGATCGTTTGTCAAAATTTGGTCTAGGTAAATACTAAGAGTTATTGTTTCCATTCAGATGCCAAAGAACAGTAAAGGATTGTGCTGTAAAGAAGACTATAAAAAGCTATTTTTTGTTCACTGTTCCTGTTGCTTTAACTATTTTTAATTGGTTATATTACCACTCTTAATCCTAAATTAATCAGAATTGCAGAAGTCTCTTGGAGGCCCCTTCATTGCAGTTTTAGATAAAGTATGTTTCCTGTGGTTTAAAGGTTGGGTTATCCAGTCTAAACTGTTTAAGGTGTTGACTAGGAATTTTAGGAACCAGCATTACTGTTAATTTAGTCAGTTGATTTTACCAGAGTTATCAGAAAAGAAAAAAGTACTGTTTTTAATGTGTTATAGTTCCAAAAGTGAATGCATGATCACTTCCTTTGTAGTTCTGAATCTTTTAGTTGACAAATGTTTACAAATTCTTTTTTATTTTGTCTTTTTGAGACAGGGTCTCACTATGCAGTTCAGACTGGCCTTTAGGTCACTGTGTAGCCCAGGCTGGTTTTGAACTCTCAACGATCCTCCTGCCTCAGCCTCCCAAGTGCTGGGATTACAGGCATGCGCCACCATGCCCGGCTTACAAATTCTCTTTCAAAGTGAAAGCTAATTTATTTTTAATAAAGCAAAATTACTAAGATTATTAGAAATTCCTGAGAATCTGAGCCAATGACATATCTTTGGTTAGTTGATATAAACTAAATTATTCAGAAATTTCTAAGATATATGGTTGCATGTAATTTTCTTTCTCTTTTTTTGTATGCGTCCTCTCCCTCTACTATGATCTACCAATTGCCAGTTTACCCTGGTTAATCATTATAAGTTAATAAGATTGGTTAAAAACATACTTTCTAAACCGTATTTAGTTGTGAAAGAGATGTGTGTATTTTACCAACTCTGTTAATTCAGTTAAATTGTGGTTGTTTTATCCTGTTAAATCTTACGTTAAAATTATTGCTTTGACAAATTAATGATTAAATATAAATTTTATGAACTAGCTAAGTTTTATTTAATTTAATTTGTTTTTGGTTCCAGAAATGGAACTCAGTGCCTGTGCTTGCCAAGCAAGGTGCTGTGCCCTGGCTTGAACTAGCTAAATTTTAATGTATTATCATTTTATATAATTTTATAAAAAAGAGCAGAATTAGACTAGAAATTCATTCAAATGAGCCCACTGGATTTTCTACTATTTTTATTCTTGCAAAGGTTCCAGTTGTGAGAAACATGATACAACTTTTATTAAATTGTAAGCTGTTTTTTTTTTAAACTGCTAAAGAACAGCATGTAAAGGCAGCTACATTTTCTTTTAAACTGGTAGAGAATAGCATGTAAAGACAGCTACATTTTTAGATCTAAAAACATTTAACATCTTCAGTTAACATAAATATGATAGACATTATTGAAATATTAAGCAAACAGCTACATGCAGTACTGGTTATGATGAACTCTTCCACTGTTTTATTAAAAAGAAATACATTTTTTAATCCTGTCCTTTTTTTCTCCTTAGACTGTGAAAGCACTAAACCACTTAAAAGAAAACTTGAAAATTATTCACAGAGGTGGGTATAGATTGCATCTTATACAGTAGAAAATAACTTCTTAGTAGGTTCCTAGGCAAGCATTCTGCCACCAGGCTACACTCCCAACTCCTACCCTCAAGCATCTTAAAGCTATCAAGTGTTTACTTACTTTATAGGATATTTTTGTGAAGTGGGAGAGATGTTTTACTTATGGGACATAGTAAATTGGAATTTTTCTAAAGCATGATGTGGTTGTAAAAATGTTGATCTTCACAGATTCAAATTTAAACACTTGATGTAGTTGAAAACTAACTTAGGCAGCGATTCTGCAGAATTCCTGAATTTAATTCAGCAAATAGATTAAATACTTGCTGTGTTTATTGCTGCAGACTCAGTAGTCATCTGGTAGCTTCGAAGGTGCACACAGAGTCGCTACCCTCAGTAAATTTGTAATGGACAAACTTAAGGCAATGCATGGCAGTATTGAATTCAGCCTGATGATGTAGGGCCAAAAGCAAAGGTCAAATTCATACGAGTGAAAAAAATTCTTGAATTCTAGGAAACTGTTTGTAGAGATTAAAGAAATTAGTAATTGGGCTTTTTATTTGAGTTTAGTCATGGTTGACATTGGACCCCTGAAATTATTTAATCCTGAATGTCAGAATATATTATTAAATTTTACCTTGTTTATTGCTTGTTCAAGATAATCTTAAATCAACTTACTTTCACTTGTGGCTTACAATAATGTAGTTAGGTCCCACAAACAAAGTTGCTTGTCCCTTTAGTAGTTGATTTTTTTCCCTTCCCTCTCAGCCATGTTGTATAATCATAAAGAATATTTGACAATACTCATTGAGCTTTTTATAAATCTTTTTTTTTCATTGGGCCCCAGTGGTGACAATGAGATGATATAAGAATTGCAATAGGGATGGAAAATCAATGAGCAAAGGGAAAATGGACCAGAGAGCATACTGGCTTATACTGGTAGTGAGTGCTCAGTGAGGAAGCGATTTGGTGTTGTCCACTTTCAGGGAAAATGCACATTCTGCTTGTGGTAAAAATGAGAGTGATGTCTCGAAGATGAGTCCAAGGAAAACACTGACTGGGAAAAACTGGTTGAAACCATCTAAGAAGACAAAAATAATCTCTTAGTGAGAAAAAAATGAAGTGGCTGCATTTATAGAATGGAAATTGTTCATGTATGGAATATTACTTTCCCCAAGAAATAAGGCTGTAATGAAATTATGAGTTCATAATTTGTATGCTTTGTATTTAGTTGTATAGCTTTTGAAATTTATTGTGGATTAGCTTTGTATTATCTGATAGATTAAGTCTATCCCACCTCTTTTGTTATGTAAAGAATTTGAACCAGGTAAATGAATAAAAGCCTCTTAGTACAAACAAAGGAAATATTTTAGAATGCTAAATTCCTTGAGTTATGTTTTGATATTTAGTTTTTAAGCATTACCTTACTTTTCTCTCATTGCTGAGTACCTGGTGCCCAAAATTAAGGAAAGGTTTATTTAGCTCACAGTTTGTGGGTTTCAGTCCATTATCAGCTGGCTCCAAGGCAGAGTGATGTGGCAGAGGGCAATAGTTCAAGGCAACAGAGGACAGCAAAATCAACAAGATCAAAAAAAGAGGGGAGCGCAAGCCTGTTTTTCTCCCTTATATTGTAAGCAGGTTACCTGCCCTAGTGCAGGTATAGTACTCACACCATCTCCATGCCCTCCTCTTGCATAAGCCAAGGATATTTATAAAGTGAGGGCTCTTGCCCCTGCTGAGTTGCTTAAACTTCTCAAGTTGACACAGTGAATCAAGCATTACAAGCATTGACACTTTAAAACTTTTTTGTATTTGTAATAGAGAAAAACTATAGTTTTAAGTTTGTTTTTTAAATATGAAGATGTGAACAGAACATCCACCCATATGCTTTGAATTAAGATGTTGGTGAAATAAATTTGACTTTGTTTCATGTACATAATTCTAGTCATTAAAGTTATTTAGTTATGTATTTAAAACCTGATTGTGCTAAATGAAGATGTTTTCCTTCTTACATATCTGATTTTAAGCACTTAGCCACTTATGTTCTCTTAATGTTTTTTAATATTTTTGCTTTAAGTACTTTTAGAGTAGCTCATTCGTTTAATTTTATGCAAAATGCTGTCTATCTCTTGCAGATATCAAACCTTCAAATATTCTTCTGGATAGAAGTGGAAATATTAAACTCTGTGACTTTGGTATCAGTGGACAGCTTGTGGACTCCATTGCCAAGACAAGAGATGCTGGGTGTAGGCCATATATGGCAGTAAGTATGAAGTCCAAGCTTCTTTCTTAGTAATCGTTGCAGAGAGCCTGTGCCCTTTGGTGCTGTACTTCTAAGGAGTCTTCTTTGGTCAGGCATCTTCACCATAATAGAATACATTCTGCTTCTCTAAGTCTGTGTTCAAGGTCTAGCTTTTCCATGAACCTTTGCTAAATTATTTCAGTGAACTCCAGTATTCTTTTTTTTTTTTTTTACTCTAGTCCTTATTAGGCGTTTAGCATTTATGATCTTTCCTGATAATTATTTTTATTATAATCTAATCAACCAGATGATTGCATTCTTAAAAGTGTCTGTGTTTCTAGTTGGCTATAGGAGATAATCAGTAGATGCTGAGAGTGTATCCTGGGCTACTAAAGGATGCTGTCTTCAGTTACAGTAGAATAGGAAGATTTGAGTTCCTAGCAGAGCACACTAGGTTCCTTACAGTCTGAAGCTATGTTTGAATATTGTCAGTTACTTCTTCAGAAGTGGATGAAGCACACAGAGTGCAAGTGGGGAGGCTTTAGGTATTTTGTAAGCTTTGTAAAGCCTGTATTTCCTAGGGTAGACCGGGGTACACTGTCAGAGATATCATGCTCATCTTACCCCTGAGTCTTTGCACATACTATTCCTATAGCCTGGATTTTGATTTATATATGAATTAGAGTCTAATGTCTATATTTTAAGCATTTTCCTCAAGTTAATGTCTTCCTTTAATGTGTTTTTGGTTCTTTGGAGACCAGTGTAGTTCTCTGAATGGTGATGCATAGGTTTTGCCATTGTTTATTGAGGCATTCCTGCCAGTCTGTTTAGTCTTTAGTGAGTTTTCTAAACTAAGGACTTTTGAATACAAAACCAGTGATGTGGGAAATAAACAATTTTTCTCTTATATTTCAGTATATAATGTAAAAATTTTTCACTATGACACTATTTTAGAATTTTTGTACTTTTAGCGCTGCTTTTAGTTTTGTTAGATCTTTTCATGTCACTCTTCCTAAAAGTGAAAATGCGAGTGTGTGTGTATTTTAAGATGTAAAAAGACCTTCAATAATCAGACATGAGAAATGTCATAATGTACATATTTGAAGGACAGAGAATTAACTGAATATTTTACTGTATTAGTCCATTTTTGTTACTTATACTATGACAGAATATCTGTGGCTGGGTGATTGTAAAGAAGAGAGGTTTATTTAGTTACCAGTTTGGAGCTGAAAGTCAAAAGTGATCCCCTCTCTTGGTTTCTTTTGGGAACCTTCTGGCTATACCCAGCATGGCAGAGAAACTGAAAGGAAATGCTGCATTCCAAAGGGCCTCCAGGCACTGATGGCCTTGTGTTCTAACAGTCTGCTGTCCTGAGACCTAACTTGTAAGATCAGCATTGGTCCCTTCCAAGGGTGGTGCTTGCAGTGGCCTGATTATCTCATGGTAGGCCCTGCATCTGAATGTCCCACCACATCTTAAAACTGAATATGAACTCTTGAGAGAGAAACTGTAGCTCTCTGCCTCACGGGCTAAGAATTATGTTTGATTAAAATAATTACTCAAATAAATTTTAATTTAAAATGTGGATGTGGCTCAGAGCAGAATATTTTAAATTCAGGTAACTTTTGAAGAAATAGGCGGACTTTCTGGTTTAAAAATAGGCACACATGAGAACTTCAGTTTGTGCAAAATTTGGTTGGTTGCTATGCTTTGGATTTTTTCCTCCCAATATTCTCACAAAGTTGTTTCTAACCATTGTTACTTAGCTCTTACTGTCTTTTTGAAAGGTAATCCCATGAAGCTACCTACTTTGATGTCGCTGACTGTCATTTTTAATGATGACAGGGTACTTTTACTCTAATTTTTTTTAAAGAACTAAGAAATAGAGTACTTAATAGCTTTTTCAAAATCTTATTTCTGAGTGAGATACATATTTTGTGAAAAAATTTTCTATGGCCAAAATTTGAAATCATTGTAGGCCAATTAAAAAGTACTGAGAAAAATCACAATAATGAAATTATTTTTTCAGTGCAGATTTTCCAAATATTTGCCAATAGAACCTCCTTTGCATTTGTGGCATCCTTATTAGTAACCAGAAGAATTTCTGTTTCACAGAAATAATTCATGATTATCTAAACTGGGTCTTTCCATTGGGGAAAATTTTCCTTTGGTATAATCAAGTGAGTCCTACCGTAATTGTTTTTACAGCTTTTGTTATCTCAGTGCCAGTTTTTTATTGGCTTAAAATTTAATTTTAATTAAAATTATAAGTGTTACCACAATGAGATACCACTTTATACCTATGTTGTCTTAAATCAGCAAGTCAGATAATAACAAATATTGGTGAGAGTGTGGAAAAATTGGCATCCCCATACACTTCTGTTAGGAATGTAAAATCATGCAGCCTCTTTGGAAAAGATTCTGGCCATTTCTCTTAACATTTGCATATAGAGGTAGTGTGTGTTAGGACCTAGCATTAGCACTCCTGCTTACATACCCAGGAGACGAGGAAATATGTATCTACCTAAAAACTTGTATGTGAATGCTTGTATAGTAGCATTTGTAATAGCTAAAAGATAGAAATAAGTCAGATGTCTATGAGTGAGAGAACTGATAAAAATGTATGTAACCCATACAGTAGATTATTGTTCAGTGATAAGAAATGAAATATTTTTTAGTCATAGTATGTAAGTTGTGAGCTTTTAGGTCTCTGACATGTTATGTCTTGAAATTGTAGGCTTTCCTCCCTTCTCTGTCTCTCTCTGTCTCTCTGCCTCTGCCTGTCTCTGTCTCCCTGTCTCCCTCCCTCCTCTCTCTCTTTTCCTCTCTTTCCCACCCCTTCCCCTTCTGTGCTGAGAGGGTGGTACATGCTAGGCAAGTACTCCACCAAGCCAACACCCTCTCCCATTTTTGTGGTCCTGGAAATTAAAGCCAGGGCCTCGTATGTGCTAAGCAAATGTTCTGTCACTGAGCTGTATAACCCTACCCTGTTTTTTCTTTTCAGTTTCATTTTTAAAAATCCTACTTCTGTCAATACTAGTAATTATCAGAGGCAAGCTATAGAGTTTATCCTTCAGTTGACCAGCTGAAATTTTAAAAAAATTATCTGCTCTTTCATACTCTATTTCTTAGAATTAATAAATATCCTTATACTTAAATTCTTAGACATAGAAATGTTTGTGACTTTTTTGCTGTTAATTTTCTATGTACCTTTATAAAAAATATGTTGGAATTTCATTGGCTTTTCATAAAATTTATAATTATTTCTGTTTTATACTATTGAGTCTTCTTACTGAAAAAATATATTTCCGTTCATTTAAGCTGCCTTAATATTGGTTGTTAA
The DNA here is from genome assembly GCF_000276665.1 of Chinchilla lanigera. NCBI lineage: Eukaryota > Metazoa > Chordata > Mammalia > Rodentia > Chinchillidae > Chinchilla > Chinchilla lanigera. Next base: position 5,209,510 of record NW_004955467.1, on the reverse strand, counting down.
ATATTTTTCTGGTGGGCTACACATATTTTTAAAATTACATTTATTGTCAACTCCAAGTATCTGTTAGGCCTGCTGTCTTCTACTTTTTCTTATTTTTCTCAGATCCATCTTAATGGGTTCTTTTATCCAGATCACTTCTTTTTACTATCATCAAAGTAAACACTATCTTCCATGTTGCTGAAGTCAGTGATCAGTTCTAATTCATAAATTTCCTTAGTTTATGTCTTAGTAGTTTCTTTTCTCGTTGTTGAAACAAAATACTCAACACATAAAGTTAAAGGGGGAAAGGTTTATTTAACTCATAGTTTATAGACATTTCAGTCTATAATCAGCTGGCTCTAAGGCAGGGTGCATATGGCAGAGGGGCAACTATTCATGGAGGAGGAAGACAGCAAAAGCAACAGACAAAGACCCTTTCTGTCCCTTATATTGTATGCAGGCTACCCAAACTAGGTTGAGTGTAGCACTCACACCCTTAATCCCAGGACCCTTACTCCCTGCATTGTACTACCATTTGATCACATAGTATAGATTCAGCCACCTCCAAAAAAATGCTATGACTGCATGAGGCTTTAGGGGACATCTAGATACAAGCCATACCATTCTCTCTGAAATCTTTGAAGTGCCATATTCGTGAACCATTTTTATCAGTTGGTTTAGAATGTTACCCCTCTTTGGCTACCTCTCTGGCTGGTCCTTCTCTCCCCTGGTTCTCTGCTTCTCCTCTTCCTGATTTCTTCCTGGTGTGCCTCAGGGTGGAATATTCAATTCTCTTTCTTGTCTCTGCTACCCAAAATCTTTTACTTAGTTCATCTAGTCTTAAGGATTTAAATGCTCCCTGTCTCTTTTGCTCAGTAATGTGCTGTATCTATCACTTAGTAGGTACTCTGGAAAATGATGAGTGCTGGTGATCTATGATTTTTATTTCTTGACTGCACTATACATATAAACTGAAAAACCATGTTTCTAGTGCTTCTTAGATTCTACTAGAAAAGGCAAGTATAGCATGTCCAGTGTAGAGCTCTTGACCTGTCTTCTCTTCATTTCCTGCAAAATCTGTGAGGTGCTTTCTGTTGCTCATTTTTCCTGTTTTTCAGTGAGCTGTAACTCTTTTTCTTTTCTAGTGTTTTAAAACAAAACTTTGGAGTTGGGCCTTACTTCATTCGGTGTTTGTACTGTATATCTAGTCTGTTACCAAATACTGTCTAGAACCTATCGTTTTTTAAAAACTACTAACATTCATATGTCTAGCATTTCTGATTTTTTGGTTTTTAATTTTTTTGTTGGTTTTTTTCCTGGTACTGTTTGAACCCAGGCCTCTCACTGAGCTATATCTCCACCATTTTTACTTTTTGAAACAGGTTCTCATTAAGTTGCCTGAGCTGGGCTTAATCTTGTGATCATCCTGCTTCAGCTTTTGACAGTCCTGAGAGTGTAGGTATAACTGCCATACCTGGATCCATTACAGTTTTTCACCTGCCTGTTACTTACCTCCCTGCTTGTATCTTTCCTCTGCTGTAATTTCTTGGCAGTGTGGTAACCAGAGTAGACTGTTAAAAGCATCAAGTGAAAAAGCCTGATACAAGTGGTGTGCCCTTATCATTCCAGCCACTTAGAGGTTGAGCCTGAATTGGTGGAGCCCCTGCAATTTGGGGCCAACCTGGATAACATGGCAGGACTTTGTATCTTAAAAAACAAAAAAAACCAAGCAGACATAAAGCAGTAGCAGCAACAGCAAAAAAATGAAAGCATCAAGTCAGATCATGTTGGTCCTCTGCTAAACACATTAAAATTGTTTTAGTGCACCTGAAGGGTTCTAAGTGATCTTGGCTGTCAGCTGTATTTCTGAGTGTTTTCACCGTATCTTCCCCACTGTTCAGCTCGAGCTTCCACACTGATTTCCTTGCTTTTCCACAGATAGATGGAGGATCTTCTCACCTCGTGCTAGTTTTCTTTCTTTCTCAAAGTTCTTCCTTGTGATTATTTTTAATGTGCTACTTTTACTTCAACAAATGTAACATCCTTAGAAAATCCTTTCTAGGCCACTAAATCACTTTCTATCTCCTTACTACTACCTTGCTTCTTGTTTCTCATCACCACCTGTTCGTGTTGTCATATGTACCTCTTGTGTAGGTTGTGAGCCTTATTAGTTACTTTCCTCTTGCTGGGATAAAATACAGTACTTTACACTCAAAGAAGATGTTTATTTTGGTTTATAGTTTCAGTAAGTCCAGTCCATGGTAGGCTGTCTCTGAGGCAGAAATGACATGGTAAAAAGGCATGGCTGAAGAAATTTACTCCACCTGTGGCAGACTGCAGAGAGGAAATGGGAGAACTGGGGACAAGAATACACTCTTCTAAGTCATAGCCTCAGTGATTTGCCACTTAACAGGCCTCATCTCCATATGTGAGACTTTTGGGGGACATTTTAGATCTAAACCACAATAGAGCCTTTTGAGACCAAAATCTCTTTATTTTGTTCACTGTTGGATTTGTGAGTTCTTTGTCAGGTTTATATTACTTTGAATGGGATGTATTTTTCTGAAAAATAATTGGTAATGAATATATGCTAAAACTTGCTAACAAAGCTATTTAATATGTGTATTTTGTAACTAGTGAAGTTACTGATCTACTTCTAAAAAGTAGATTTTAGATGTATTCTAACGATCATGCTGCAAATAATGTTTGCCTATTATATTTTTATACATTTTTACTCTTCAAATTTACTTTTGTTGCTTTATCTAGAACTTCTAGATCAGTATTAAATCGTAGAATTTGTGTGTACTATCAATAGTAAGATTCCTATTTCAGCAATGAATGCAGATGTTGCCTGATTATTTGTGTTCTTTTTTCTGCTTCTGGTTTACTAAGAGTGTGTGTGTATGTGAGGGTTTATGTGTGTTTGAGGTAGAGAATAGGAATAAATCAGAAATAGCTACTAAATTTTAGTAGATGCCTTTTTGGTATCATTGAGTACATGATATGTTGCTATACAGTTTTTAATATAAATCATAATTGCATATATTTCCTCTGATTGAACTGTTCTGTGTTCCACAAATAATTCCTGGCCCAGGATTTGTATGTTTAATATACTTTTACATTTAGTATATTAATATTTATGGTTTTAGCATAATATTTAAGTGACATTATTTATACTTTCAATGGGTTTTGCTAGCTTTAAAAATTGGGAAAATTTGTTATTTTATTCATGTTATAAAAATTATTGATTATATAGTGACCAAAAACTAATCTTGGCCTTCTTGGGCTCAGAAATTTACCAGTCTTCATGATAGTTGGGGTAGCATAATTTTCTGCTGCTGCTGCTTCTTTTGTTTTTTTCTTTTTTGTACTGGAAATCAAACTCAGGACCTTGCACTTGTAGGGCAGGCACTGTGCCACTGAGCTGTATCACCAGCCTGCTTTTTCTGCTTCTTGAAATTGCATACATGAGACACTTTTTTTGGGTACCGGGGATCGAACTCAGGACCTTGTACTTTCTGGGCATGCACTTGTGCCACTGAGCTATATCCCCAGCCCTGCTTCTTGAAGTTGGAGTTCTTCTTGGCCAGAAGTCTTTGGGAAAGGATAGATAATTCTTTGATAACTATGATGTTTTACTTTTTCTTTAGGACTTGTGTATGTGTGCGTGTGTGCATATGTGTATATATGCTTATATATTTTTTAACTATCTTTATTTGTTTAAAATATTAAGTATAAAAGCTATTTATAGGAGTCTATTTTTTTAATATCCAACTGTGTTGTGATTCTAAAATTTCTTTGATAAACTTTCCTTCCAAAAGTACAAAGTGACTACTTGAGTGTGGATTGAACTTGGTGAACTGCTTGTAATGAATCCTAGGTACCAGAAAAGACAGTGTGTCACTTTTGAGAGAAGTCACAAAAAGGTGATGTTGCTTCTCTCTTGCTCCCTCTTGGATTGCTCATCTTGGGGGAAGCTGCGTTGTGGGAATACTCAAGCATCTTTTTGAAGAGCCTCATGCAGTGTGGAAGCATGTTTTCCTGCCAGTAGAATGAGCTTAATGACAAGTCCTCCAACCTCATTACTTTTTACCAACCTAGCTCACATCTTGATTGCATTCTCTTGTAAGACACTGAGTCAGAGATGCTTAGGTAATGAGTGGTGACTGACTGAAACCATGAGATAAGGAGTGTTTGTTGTTTTAAACTGTTACATTTGGCACAGTTTATTGTACAACGTAGCTAACTAATGCAGTGTGTCAGTTGATTTTCATTAATTTTGTGACTTGTTATTTGCTTTTAAAACATTTTAGCCTGTACAGTTCTGCCTTTTAAAACATATTGAGATCTTTTTGTGGCTTGAAAATGATCAATTAAAAAATGAAATATCAGAAATTATGCTACATTTATCAGTACTTCTTTTACCTCTGTGTTCTAAAAAGTTTAAGGAAGACTTGTTAACATTGTGATTGTTAACTTGTCCTTATTCCTTGGTTTTTATTTTGTATATTTTAACACAGGCTAAGTTGAGTTGTGTATTTATTATAAATTATGTAATTTTTCATATGAAACGGTTTTGAGTATTTTGCTGTTTCTCTTGTTACATGTTCAGATCTCTAAAGTAGGACTTGCCTTTTATACTTTGAAAAGCTTTCTTTTTAAAAATTTCTATATTAAAAAGTGACAATTTTTTATGTGGAACAAAAATCTTGGGAAGGTGAAATTGGACAAACCATTAAAATAGAAATACTGTATAGTGCTTCAAGTGATCCCCATTGTCCTGCGATGTCCTTATAAACAGTCTCCGAGGCAGCACTAGACACTGGAACAGTCTTGAACAATGAACAGCGACCCAGGGCCTCTACGCGACTTCAGGTGGGAACACTTGTGCATATGAAGCAGCAAGGCCGATTGCTTTCTATAATCTCCCGCTTCTGAAGCATGGCACCTCTCCAGCTGGGTGCTCAATCACAGCATGCGAACGGGTGTCTCTTGATATCTAGTGCAATTCCCAGAGTGGCATGAAGGCAAACTGGGCATCACCTAGGACTTCTCAGGGCCACCCTTGGAGCCTTACAAAACAGTAGTTAAAAGTTTCAGAGAGTCGGTTCCCGGTACCGGAGAAAAAACAAAAAACAAAAACAAAAAAACAAAAAAAGTTTCAGAGAGTATACCCCCTTGCCAGCGATGGGATGTCTCACAACAGCAGATGTCAAGAGTTAAAATTCCCTGTTTTTGAGGCTGTATTAGATAAGAATCTTTAATTATTATTATAATTATTTTTCTTTTAAAGACAAGGTCTCACTGTATAGTTCTGGCTGGACTCTATGCCAGGTGTAATAGCTTAAAACAACAAACACTTGTGATCGTGTGGTTTCAGTGAGTTACCATTCAGGAAGTCCAGGTTGGTGATCCTCTTGCCTCAGCCTCCCTAGTGCTGGGATTATAGGCATGCACCACCACGCCTGGCTGGTCTTTAATTAATTTTATCAAAAAATGTATATTCTTCAAAAATAGTTTTCAGAATATTAAAAACATTGTATATACAAACAATGAATGTCTCTACATGTACTCAAATCACTCATGAGAGTTCTACATAGGATAATATAAAACTGGCTCAAATTTGATTAACTCAGTATTTATGGTCACAGAAGAAAGGAGGTTAGAAGAAAATGGCTAGATTATATATCTAACTATTTGATAAAACTAGTGATTATCTCTAGTTCAGTAAAACTATAACTTTTGGAGTTATTGATAGAATTTATTTGCATTCCTACTGAACAGAAATATTGAGGGTATCATGTAATGTAAGTGTCTGGACTCAAATGAGTAGTAAATAATCAAGTAAAACAAAATCCTTGGGAAGGCTTGCTAGATGTTTCACTGTGACGCTGAAAGGAAATGGAATCCTCCTACCTTATTTTCCATTGTGTAAGTTTTCCTAGTGCATGCCATGCTAGAAATTCTAGCCCTCAGTGAGATAGACAGTTTTCTAGTTCTCAGTGACACAACAGTTGCAGAATGACGATACCAATAGAGTGAAAATTGATAAGTCCCCATTTCAAGTGTGCTCTTTGCCTGTTAGCAGATGTACTTACTCATGTAATCACTAAGTCAAGATGTAGACCTGCCAGTCACCTGAAAAACTTCCTTGTGTTTGCTCCCAAGTATTCTGTCTTCCTGTGGCTCCCCACCCCTGCCTACGCAAACATTGATCCTATTTTCTGTAACCATCAGTTTTTGTTTTCCTTGATTTTCACACGAATGTAATAATGCAGTATGAATTTGAGTCTGCCGTTTTTCTTTTAGCATATTTTGAAGGTATATCTATGCTATTATGTGTGTTAGTGGTAGTAGCTCATTCTTTTGTACTGCTAAGAAGTATATCTGTTCACTTGTAAATAGTGTGATAGTACTGAGCTTTGTTTCTCTATTCATTTAGGTCGTACTGTTTCAGCAGTGTTTTATAGTTTTCATTGTGGAGCTTTTAAGCACTGTTTAGTTGTTCCTGAGGAATTCATGGGTTTGATATTATGAATAGAATTTTTTTTTAATGTGGCAACTAGTTTGCATATGTTGAAATTGCTGACTTGTGACCTTGCTAGTTTAGTATCAATGTTCATTTTGGTGGAATTTCTTGTTAATGAGTACGGTAGTAGAAATTCATGTTTGTGAATAAAGGCACAACTCTTTCCTTTTTTGTACTGGCTAGAACCCACTATAGTGCTGAACACAAGTAGTGAGAGTACACATCTTCGCTGTGTTACCAGTAGTTAACTAGGAACACTTTTGTATTTTGCCAATAATTATGATATTGGCTTTAGATTATTTTTGATGTTTTTTAAGTTTCTGCCTTATCTTACTATGCTGAGAGTTGTTGTGATGTCTATTTTAATAATATGCTGTTGTTAATTTTGTCACATTAATTTTACATCTATAGATAAGATTGTATGATTTTCTTCATTATTCTGTAAATATGATATATTACATTATTTTTATGTATTAAGCTAGTGTCATATTCTTGAGAAAAACTGCATTTGGTTGTGATACATCATTACTTCATGTGTTGCTCAATTAGATTTGATCATATTGTGTTAATCGTTTTGGGTTTTTGTCTTTAGAGGATATGGTCTTGCAAATGTCTTTGTTAGGTTTTCATAAATGGTTATGCTGGCCTCGTGAAATATATTGGGAAGTGTACCATCTTTAATTTTTGAAAGAAAATGTGTAAGTAAGATTACTGTTACTTCCTTTTTACATACTTGAAGAAGTTCACCTGCAAAGCCCATTTGAGTCTGGACTTTTACTTGTGGGAAGGTTTTGAACAACAACTTTATAAAATAATGTAGTCCTAATGTTATTTACATTTCTGTGTTATTCTTAGTAGGTTTTCATTTTCAAGTAGTGTGTCCATTTCATTTCTTTCACACTGATAGTAATTTTCTGTCTAATTTTAGTAATTTAAATCTATTTTTCCTTTTCTTGGTCAGTCTGGCTTAAAGTGTGCCAATTTTTTTTTATCTTTCCCGTAAATCATTTGGTTTTACTGACTCTTCTCTATTGTTTTTCCATTTCTATTTCAGTGCTTTCTGCTTGGCTTTTTAATTCCTTCCCCCTGCTTGCTTGCTTTGGGTTTAGTTTGTTCTTTTTTCTGATTCCTTAAGATCTACAGTTAGATTATTGGTTTGAAATGTCTTCTGTCTAATGTAGGCATTTAAACCTATAAATTTTCCTCTGAACTGAACTTACATTGCATTCCTTAAAGTTTTATTACTTCTTGACACTTCTTTGATTCAGTTGCTATTTAGAAGTATGTTGCTTAATCTTCAGATACTTGCAGTATCTTTCTGCTTTTGATTTCTAGTTAATTATTTTGTTTTCCGGGAACAGGCTTTGTACAATTTCCATTCTTTTAAGGTAAGACCTGCCCCAGATCATCACTAGTAAATGTTTTCGGGAGTTTGGCAAAATTGTCTATGCTGGTGATACTCATGTATTTTCTGTATGGTTTAGTAACTGGGACTTTCATATAATGGGACTCTTACTGCATAAATATATTTATAACTAAAAATAAGTAGCTTTCAGTGAATATTTATGCAGCACAGTAATTATGTTCAAATTAAAATATATAAGTCTCCAAGGTGTTGCTGACATGCAGAGAATATGATATCATCCACTGTTAGGCTTCTGTGGCCATTCCTTACACAACAGTAACTGTCTGCCTTAGTAAAGGGTCCACTGTCAACAATGTGCTGCTGATATCCTCTTTTCTTCTCTATTCCTGACATACTATATAAATGATGGTGCCTGATTTCAAGGAAATGTAAAGATGTTCCTGCACAAAAAATACTAAAAATGATCATTTTTGTTTATATGATAGGATATTACTTTATTACAGTGCTTCAAGTTGGCTATAAATGATTGATAGACAAATATCTTTAAAGATAATGTGTAAGTGACAAGTTTAACTTTATCATGAATGGGTGGAATAATTTAATGAATTTCGTTTATGTTTTGCTTTTGTATCTCAAATGTCTTGTGGTACATTCTTATCTATGAAAAAAAGACTGGTAAAATCAGACGACTTAGTGTTTTATTTTCCCATTTACCACTAATTGCTACGAATCTGACCTTATAATTCTTCATTTCTTCCATTTTTCCTGTTTTCTCCCCTTTCCTTTTCTGGCCATTTTCACCTCTAGTTTTATAAATGCTTTGGATTCTTTGGGGGATAAATTGGAAGTGTTGCTGTGTGTGCCTTTTATGGAAGTAGCCAGTGGGTTGAATTGGGTTTGAGATAGGTTTTTTTTTTTTGTTTTTAATATTATGATGGCTTTCTGTTACTCCCAGTCTGGCCTTAGCTGTAGATTCGTCTAGTAAGATGCTGGCACACTGGCTGCCTACCCTACTAGTGCTTTCATTTACCTATTAAGAGTAAGCATGATTAATGACCTTGATTTGTTCTTGTGTTCTAGCCTGAAAGAATAGACCCTAGTGCATCTCGACAAGGATATGATGTCCGCTCTGATGTCTGGAGTTTGGGGATCACATTGGTATGTTTATAGTCAACGCAGCCTTGTCATAGTAGTATAGTATAGTAGTAAGAAATTTAGAAGTGAAACATACTGAGAAAGAATAATGAGAAACCTACTAATTTGCAACAGGCAAGTACAAATGAACTTTTTCTTACTTACGGACTGTATTGAAATTTTATCTGTGTTAGTGTGGGCTGCTTTCATAGAGTATTATAAGCTGGGTAGTTTATCAAGAACGGAAATCATTCTCAGTTTGGGAGGCTGCGATGTCCAAGTGCAGGGCACTGACAGGTTTACTGTCTAGTGAGCCACTTCCTAGTTCATAGATGACTGTCTTACTGTGTCTTCCTATGGCAGGCAGGCTAAGGTACCCACCTGGGGTCTTCTTGGAAGGGCCCTAATACTGTTCACAAGGGCTCTGTGTTCATCACCTACTCACTTCCCCAAAGCGCACTTCCTAGTATTATCAATATATACATTTGAAGGAGACACACATTCTTTAGCAGTATCTTTATGCACTTATTTCTTTTTTCTAATTTTTATTTTCTTGTGCTTGCTGTTCTATTAGACTTTACTGAGATTTTTCTGATTTTGGTACTCTTTAGTTTCCTGTACACTGTATGTGGATTTTCTGCCTCAGATGGGACTATTATATGAGGCAGGATTCCTAAACCTTTTCCTTCCATTTTCCTCTTATTTTTTATTTCAGCCTAAGACCCCACAGTCTGGGCATACACAGATTCAAAACAGTGACTTTTTTTTGTAGTTTCATAAAGAATCTCTGATCATATCCATGTGGTTTTAGAATTGTCCTGTGACCAGAGTCTCATACCCTTGTTATTTATTCTTGGTGAGTGAAGTTGCCAATCTAATGGATTCTCCATATAGAGGTTAAATCTAACAGTTCACCTCTGCACAGCTATTTTTTTCTTGTCACCAGATACCATATATGAGAAGTCAACTGGCTAAAGAAGAAGGATCCTGGAGCTTGTCTCAAAAACTGTGGCACGATCTATAGCTCCCAGCAAGGCAACTGTTTTCATATTACAGATACTTGCAATTCAGAAGTATTTATCTGTAACTTAAGTAATTATGTTTTAAAAGCAATTATATTCTTCTAGACAAAAATAAAATTTTGCTTTGTGAAACTTTTTTGTTACTCTTCACCTCCACCCAAGGCTGTGAGTGTGCTAGGGAAGTGCTATACCTCTGAGCTGCATCCCCAGACTTGTGAAATGTTTTAGCATAGATTTTTTTTTTTTTTTTTTGGTTTTTCTCCGGTACCGGGAACCGAACTCACGACCTTGCGCTTGCCAGGCAGGCGCTTTGCCGCTGAGCTAAATCCCCAGCCCCAGATGTTTTTTTTTTGAGATGGGTCTTGCTGTGTTGCCCAGACTGAGCTCAAAGTCAGCTATCCTGCGGCCTTAGCCTTCTGAGTAGTTGCGATTATAGGCATATGCCATCATGCCTAACAGTAAACATAGAAATTTTTAAAAGCAAGTTCCTTAGCTAAATTTTATTGTTTAAAAGCAAGATATTCAGATACTTTTAAAAGCAAGTTCCATTAGCTAAATTTTATTGTTTAAAAGCAAGATATTCAGTACTTAAAATTGTTTCATAATTTATTTTCCGTAGGAATAATCTTAAAAAAGTATGAAATGAATTTCTATAATCCTAATTCCTTATTTTATGATGTGCAGCCTACTTTTCCTTTCTCTTACTAAATTCTGTTCTTAAGAGTGAATTTAATAAAGTTATTCCTCACTCTATGAATAACCAGTAAGTCTTTTAAAACATCTGTACTTTTAACAAAAAAGAAACTGTGGGCAAAAGAATGAATCTCTGTGTGTAGTCACGCCCAACTTCTTGCTTCCCTGGGCACTCGAGTATAAGTGGAGACAGCAGTAAGCTGACAGGTACTCTTTTGGGAAGGATACGGAATCACTTTTTTGAGATAGCCACCCGCCACTCATATGTCATTTTCTTCTCTAATAAGTTTGGAACCTCATCCTTGTGTGTGTGTAAGGAGAGACAACAGTGAGCTAGGAGATGTTGTTTTGAGAAGGAAACCCTGAATCAGTTTTCTGACGTAGTACCCCTCCCCCAGTATGCCATCTTCCTCTGTATTAGAGTTGGAGCCCCATTCTTGTATATCATTTATACAAAGCTATAAAAATAAGACTCATTGTTCTATGGAGTAGATTTAAATATATTTCTCAAAAGCGTAGTTCTTAGTTTTCATTATTTTCAAAACAATGGGGAAAAAGTAAGAATAATATTTTTGACCCTTGTTGAATTGGGACATATGTTTGTTAAGTCTTCAGACTGTTTTGGTATCATTTAGAGATACCATCCTAAGCCCTTTAGGGTTGACCTTAACTTGATAGTAAAATCTGGTTGTGGTTAAGTTGTAACTACAGAGCAGTTGTTGGACATTCTTTTACCTCACTGACGAGTTTGACTACTGTTCTGGACCATAGAGCATAGCCTTCCATTCAGGTGACTATATATGATGTGGAATGCCTGTACTAAAAATGTTCTAGACAGAACCTTGCAGCATTTCTTACACAAAAGAGTCAGAAGCAAAGGTTGCCCCGGGCATGCATTGTGGGGCATAGTTAGGCTTAAATTTGGTCCTTAGCTTTAGGCCTTCATGATTCTGCAGATACCACCTCAGCATCATAAGCCATCTAGTATAGCTTGGAGTTTATATTGTTATCATGGCCATTCTAATTAGTAGGAATAGTAAATAATCCTTAGTGTATTTTGCTTTTTTTTTCTTTGTTCTCTTTAGTATGAGTTGGCCACAGGCCGATTTCCTTATCCGAAGTGGAATAGTGTATTTGATCAGCTAACACAAGTTGTGAAAGGAGACCCTCCACAGCTGAGCAATTCTGAGGAAAGAGAATTCTCCCCAAGTTTCATCAACTTTGTCAACTTGTGGTGAGTACTTGGTTTGCAAATGCTTCAACCCTTGTGGTGGAAGCTAGAAAGTTACCTAAGTTTAGCAATATTGATACTTCATACAGGTGAGGGGAACCTTTGGTCACACCTCGCTCTGTCCAGGCTAGCAAGCTGGATGACTGTGACTGTGTAGAAGGCCCCATTTAGCCTGAAGAGGCAGCACCCTCTTACTCTACTATTCAGGTATTGGGGAAAGACAGCCATGGGTGGTGGAGAAGCTCCTGCCTCCAGACTTCCAGTGCCTTGTACAGGAAATACCAGGGTAAACCTCGAGGCGAGACTGATGATCTTAATTTTGATGCGATTCTCACAATGACATTTTGCCAGAATCATCTGGAAGCTTTTATTAAGTTAAAAACTTGCTCTGTCAGACTTTCAAGGGCAAATCTCTTCCTTGTAGGACATAGGACATGTTTGGGTGTATGTAATAGGGTCAGGCCCAAAACTTACTGGTAGCTCTTTGAAACTTTGTTCCAAACAAGGTGTGAAATTCACACCTGTTGATTTGTCTGTCTGCTTTTTAAACATTTCTTTTCTTGCGCATATAAATGTGTAAGTGACACTTTAAAACATCTGTATACAGATAAAGCAATAATATCATCATGGTTTACATGGTTGCAAGATCTTACTATTTTTTAATGTGGTGCTGGAGATGAACCCTGATACCTTATACATGCTAGGCAAGTGCTTTTCCACTGAGCTTCATCCCCACTCTCTGTTTTATGTGGAAGCTTTTTATTTAGAAGCTCATGTTTTATTTAAAACCTTATCATTTGAATACCTTTGATAATTTTTCATTTAACACAATGTAAAGGTACATTTTTTTGAGCAAAAAGTCAGACCATTTAATATATCTATCATTCTTAAAAATATATTATTTCTCATAATTACTTTCTGCCAGGAATACTTTCTGTGTACTCTGTCTTGATTTTATAAGATGTTATGTTTCAGGATCTAACGTCTTCTTTTTAAAAAATTAGAAAGCATTTACTTGATTGTAGTTTTTGAGCCCTTTCACCTTCTCTAACCAAATTCTCCTTTTGTGTTGGTCTTTTAGAGGGGAAAGAAATATATCAAGATTTCCTAGGTAGAAGGCCATGTGGATGACTCACATTGGCTGTTTTTTCCTTTTTAAAAATAATCTTTTTTTTAAACTAATTTGCATGTGAAATTAATGTGTATAATTATGATTATTCTATTCCATTTTATGAAATATTTGCTTAAAAGGATCTTAATAAGTCATAAAGTATAACATCTAACATGATCACTTGTGAAATCATCAGTATTAGTTTCTTTTTAGTTACTAATCTCTTCATTGAATTTGTTTTATATAAGTGTAGTACTATATTTTTCATTTGTTGGTGCCATAATAGATAACTAACTGTTTTGAATATCAATATCCCATTACCTTCCCTGGATATGTTTGTAGTTCATCTCATTCCAAATCATATTAAGGTCTACAGGTGAAGGATGTCTGTTTCTATGTTGGGCTTATGTTATTTATCCCTACATTTATGTATCACTGTCACTATTTTTATCTTAGACATTGTCTTTCATCTCTTAACTTGGGCCATTTAGATTTCTCATTGATCCTCATGATTCAGTGTTGCCACAGGACTCTTGTATACAGACTACATAAAAGTTACAAAACACTTTGCATGTGTGTGTATGTATGTGTCTGTGTTTGAGACAGGGTCTTGTATGTAGTCCACCTGGCATTGAATTTGCTATGTAGCCCAGGCTGGTCTCAGACTCTTGAATTCTGGGATTATAGGAGTGGACCATTACACTGAGCTTACAAAACAGTTTTAAATATGAAAGTGACAACCAAAAATAGGAAAATACTTAAAAGGTACTTAAAAAGATAATATTCATATCCATAAGCATATTAAAGGGTTGCTCACTCAGCATTATTAGTCATCATGGAAAAGCAAGTGAAAACTACAGTGAAATGCTACTTCAGTCTTCAAAATGGTACTATTTAAAAGACTGACAGTTCCAAGTATTAATCAGGATCTGAAGCACCAGATTATATAAAGAATACTTAAAATTACAGGAGTATAGGGCTGGAATATAGCTCAGTGGCACAGGCACCTGTCTGGCAAGCACAAGGTCCTGAGTTCCATTCCCAGTACCAAAAAAAAAAAAAATTCTGTCTAAAATTACAGGAGTATAGATTAAGTATACCCCATGATTGCACATTCCAAATCCCAGTTCTATACCCAATAAAAGCATGGATATCAATACACTAAAAGACACATTTAAGAATATTCAGCAAAGTATAATTGTCCAACTGTAACACACAGTTAGAGAACTGTATAAATAATAGGACAGATAAATGTGTTACTTACACTGTGGTACATATCAGAAAATATTGAACTTTTCTTATACTTAGCAATATGGAAAAATCTTACAAATGATGTCAACTGATAAAAGTAAGACAAAATAATGTGATTCTATTTGCATGAAAGTTAAAAGCAGACAGAATGAGTATATGGTAATTGAAGTCAGAATAATTTTTCCACTTTTACTTTATTTTTTGTTTTGTTCTACATTTAGGAATTGTGTTTTTGATTGTATCTTTGCCTTAGTCAAAAGTTTGCTGAAAGAAAAAGTGCTGAAGATGTGGTTCAAATGAATATCTTAGCTCACATCTTCAACTCTTGCCCGCATTAACGTCTTTCTTTCAGTCATCCACCACATTTTGGGGGTGGTGATGGAGTCTTTGTCTTCCCAATGTTTCATACTTGAGGAAGTTTTGTGAAGCCATATAGATAAGTCTGAATTCAGGAATGGATTGATTGACTATCCAGAATTTGTCATATGTAAAACGTGTCAGAAACATAACATAATACTTGTAGACAACACCCTGGAATGGGACAGAACCTGGAAGAAAAGCCAGCTTGTGGAACAAACAGTGAAGAAGTAAATCTCAATCCAAAATATGTGTGAAGGCAGTGTTTGTAAGATCCTGCACACAGCTGGGATTTTGTGGCAGTAAAGATCGAGTATCTTTTACCTGCAATGCTTAGGACCAGAAATGTTTCAGATTTTCAGTTTTTTCAGATATTGGAATAGTTGTGTATGTACAATGATACTTTTGGGGGGATAGGTCCCACGTCTGAACATGAAATTCATTTATGTTTCATATATGCCTTGTACACTTTGCTTGAAGGTAATTTTATAGATAAAACAGATCTTAATATATTTAATCATTTTAAAAATTAGTATATTTAATTAGTAAATTTATTAATTAAGTTGGTATATTTAATAATTTTATGCATAAACAAAATTTCACGGTGTGAAAGTTTGCATTTGTGGCATAATGTCAGCACTCATAATGTTTTGGATTTTGGAGCATTTCAGATTTTCTAATTAGAGATCCTCAATGTACACGCACTCCTTCCTGCCTTATGCCCAGCAGGAATGACCTTTAAAGAAAAACGCAAGCTTTACTGAAAGCACTTTTAACAAGGGTGCTTGTGTTGGGGAGGGGGCATAGTGCAAAGCGATTAAAACCATTTTAGAAAACAGTCCCCTTTGCAAGTGATAATGTTGTAGTGATCGCTGTATTTCTGTCACCTAAACCAGTACCTGAAATCAGCTTGTGATATTTGATAAGCTCTGATGCCCTTTAGGGTTAAGAGATAAAATCACTGACAAATGAAAGCAGTGGTTCAAAGAATTATACCAGAATGAGAAATTTGAACACATATTTTCTCATGAAAGTGTCACTAGAAAAGTCGAGGAAAAATTATAACAAGGGAGCACATTGAATTCAGGAAGTGTTGTCTTTGGGTGGTAAACATGATTTCTTAGTTAAATGGGGGAAAATGTCTGTTGGTATAGAGTAGATTGGGTATTGCTGGTTAAAAAATCTGTGAAGTAGGTAACATCCTTTAGTTAGACCTTTCAGAAGCAAGGAATGAAAGGTGAACACATGGCAGACGAAAACACAGACGAGAAAATTCAGGGGGTTCTATTATAGTGATAGTATGCAGAAAAGGAATTCAATAAAATGCTTTACTTGAAGACAAACTTGAGTCCTTAAAATACCAAATCAGATGAGCTGAAGACATTGAGTCATATATATAATTTGAGAAAAGATAAAGACCTTACAAGCTTTAATTTAAAACTTACACATATAAATGTATACATCAGTGTAATAAAAAAATACCTGAAGAGTAGAGAAATAACTCTAAGAGGAAATATATAGCCATTTCCCATTATTTTAGAGGATTAGCTATCTTATGCAGTACATTGGCATTTTAACCAGTTTTGTAAAATGTATCAGTCATTATAAAACTAAATTCATAGAACTACTTGAAATAAAACATTATAGAAGATAAGAGAGTGTCAAAGTAAACCTGAAAATTGTAGCCCACCCTAATGTGGGTTTGCTGTCTGATAGCAGAGTTATTACCAGCAACAGAAGTTGCTACAAAAAAACTGGAGTCAGAGCTCCAGAATGGTAATGGAAAATAACTATCGGTGTAGTCCTAACATATTATACTCACTTAAACAGTATTCAAAATAATGAAGAAGTATGTTTTCAGGAATGGAAAGACTTAAGACTTTGCCATTTGTAGATTGTTTTAAAAGGATATACTTGATCAATAGGAAAAGTTAACCCAGAAGAAAGTATCTCAGGTTTGGTCCTGGAAAGCCGGTTTTAAGATAGAGGTAGCAATGCAGGAATTTAAGTAGGTAGTGATCTTGGGGTCCACACCAGTAAAGGGAAGTAAGCAGGATTGGGGAGAAGATGAGCTACAGTGTAATCTCATTGAAGACCTTAGTCTGCTGTTTGGGAAACTTGTGAAGCTGGGGTGGTGCAATAGGGTTCACCTGAGCTGCAGTGAGGGGCTTGGATTTTTATATCCTCTGATGGATCTGTCATTAGAGACACACTGTACTAGGAAAGGCCAAAGTGACTGTCTTCAGCTGAGGTAGTTTCAGAGACGCCAAGAAGAGAAGGCTCTCTGCTGCTGTATGCTCACAGTGGAAGAATAAGCTTCATTCTTAAAAGAGGGAATTTATGCAGTGTATTGCAGCATGAAACACAAAAAGTATGGGATATGGGAAACAGCAGTGAGTTAGAGTAGGTGAACTATGTTGTCCATGTTAATTAACTTTTGATAGGAAAAAAGAATTCAGTTGAAGTTGAGAGTGGTGATACAAGATACAGACGAAGGTAGGTGAGGTTCTGATTACACTTTTTACTGAAGTAGAAGTCAGGCAAATTTCTGGACCAAAGAACACAGCATGTATTTTGTACTGTACATGGCACAGTACAAAGAATTTTAACAACTTAAGGCTGTATCGATAAAATTCATACCTCCCAGGGTTGCTGGGAAGTATAGATAACACACATAGGTGTGCATATATATTTAGAAAAATATTTGTGCATAGACAATTTTACACTCACATATACATCCATGTGTTTATGTAGTATTTGCTGTGCAACTATGCCATGATTCAGTCAGTTCCTACAGTTAGGTTTTTCCTCATGTTCCATTAATGATTCTTGATTTTCTGATTTTGTGCGTATATTTTTCTGTGTTTAGAAGGTTGTCTGCTTTGTTAACTTTAGGTCTGAAGGAAAAAAAGTTGTTTGATTCATTGTAGTAGTTCATTTGTAAACCGAAAAATATTTTGTAGATGTGTCTCCACTTTAATACTGTTATTTTTATGTTATTTTAGCCTTACGAAGGATGAATCCAAAAGGCCAAAGTATAAAGAACTTCTGGTGCGTATAGAATTTTGGGAATTTTAAATACATCCTCACCTCAAATCCTCTTAGCATTGCTGGTTTACTAAGTAAGCAGAAGGCCTCTTTGTCAAACAACTTAACCTTATTGAGTGTTTTAAAAATATTTTTAAATGAAGATATTTGGAAAAGGAAAACATTTTTTCTACTGATTTACTAGCTAAATTCTCATGGAAAATTTTTATCCTACCATGTTATAAAATTGTGCCCAAAGAATTCCAACTTTTATGAAAGGAGCCATTTTCTGTTGCCATATATCTTAGAATATATTTATCCTAAGAAAAAAATTAGTAAAAATTTATTCACTGAACTTATTCCGCCTCTATTAAATGCTCACTTGAAAATTTATATCACAGGGCCAATTGACATTTCTTTGTAAGTTTTCATTTATTGCATGGAACTTGGACGACTTGAGTAGTCTAGTGGGTGTGATGTTGCTCAGGTTAGAGAACCAAGTCCTGTGTTAAAATGTGAGAATGTTGTAGTAAGAGGTACACTTGTTTATTCCATTTAGCTTGTAGCTAACCAAAGATGTTGGGTCAGACTTATGGTCAGCCCAGAAATGATTATAAAGATATCCAGCCAGTGGACTTAATAGAAACTATGGAGAAAAATACTGATAGCAATGGAGTACAAATGGTTAGTGAGGCAGATAATGGGCCTCTTTTAGAATGAAGATCAGAAGGATTGAAACTGAAAACCTTTTTAAAGATCTGCTGCATATGGAGGACATGGAAGAGTGGGATTTATGCCTGTGTCCTAAGAGCATAGCAACTAGTTTTCATGTACTTCTCCTTGGCTCTCAGATGGCATGGTAGAAGCTCAAGCTGTATTTTGTGCTGAAGAACAAACACTCCACTCTGTGCCTCAAAAGTATTCCCTAGTGTACAGATAAGTTCCCAAATCTCACTGTCAGGATGATGCCTCCAAAGCAAACCACCGCGTGTCACATGTAGGCACGCCTACACCCACTGACATATCTGCACAAGGTAAACGCTGTAGTTGCCTCTCCAGCAACAGCCTGCAGCTGTATGTGTTGTCAGCCTGTAGTTCTATGATAAATAAAATTTGAGAAAAGTTCAGTTTGGGCTTTGATAAAACTTTTGATGCTTTTCTTTTGTTCTTTGAATTTTCTCGCAGAAACATCCCTTTATTTTGATGTACGAAGAACGTACTGTTGAGGTCGCATGCTATGTTTGTAAAATCCTGGATCAAATGCCAGCTACTCCCAGCTCTCCCATGTATGTCGATTGATACCGCTGCTACATCAGACTCTAGAAAAAAAGGGCTGAGAGGAAGCAAGACGTAAAGAATTTTCATCCGTATCACAGTGTTTTTATTGCTCGCCCAGACACCATGTGCAATAAGATTGGTGTTCGTTTCCATCATGTCTGTATACTCCTGTCACCTAGAACGTGCATCCTTGTAATACCTGATTGATCTCACAGTGTTAGTGCTGGTCAGAGACCACATCCTGCTCTTTCGTGATGAACATATTCATGACATGTGGAAGTCAGTACGATCAAGTTGTTGACTGTGATTAGATCACATCTTAAGTTCATTTCTAGACTCAAAACCTGGAGATGCAGCTACTGGAATGGCGTTTTGACAGACTTCCAAATCCTGGAAGATGCAGTGATGGATGTACTATGTCTGAACCTAGAGACTCAGGTTTGAGTGAGAAAAGCTTGCACAGCCAGCGAGACATATTGCCTTCTGGAGCTGGGAGACAAAGGAGGAATTTACTTTCTTCACCAAGTGCAATAGATTTACTGATTTGATATTCTGTTGCTTTACAGTCACAGTCGATGTTTGGGGATCGATGTGCTCAGCCAAATTTCCTGTTTGAAATACCATGTTAAATTAGAGTGATTTTATCTTTACCAAAAACCATGTTGAGTTTAAAGAGGTGAACATTAAAATACTGAGACAGGACAGAATGTGTTCTTTTCTCCTTTACCAGTCCTACTCTTCATTGGAAGACTCAGGAGTCTGCCACTTGTCAAAGAAGGTGCTGATCCTAAGAATTTTTCATTCTCAGAATTTGGTGTGCTGCCAACTTGATGTCCCACCTGCCACAAACCACCAGGACTGAAAGAAGAAAAAAGTACAGAAGGCAAAGTTTACACGTGTTTTTAATTCTAGTATCTTATTCAGAACAACTTGTAGCAGCTATGTATTTCCCCTTGGCCCCAAGCCTGATACTTTAGCCATCCTAACTCATTAACAGGGAGAAGTAGCTAGTAGCAATGTGCCTTGATTGATTAGATAAAGATTCTTGTAGGCAGCAGAAGACCAAATCTCAGTTGTTTGCTTCTTGCCATCACTGATCCAGGCCTTCAGTTTCTGAATCTTTTTCCCTTTCCTGTGATCTAGTACCACTTCATGACTTTTACTTACTCCAATATTTTACTTTTTACTCTATATTTAAAAGAAAAAAGCCCTTTGTAATTACAAGGGATGTTCCTTTCCAAGGATTTTTTGCCCCATATCTTTGCTATGCTCTAATGTTTAAAAGGCTGAGAGAAGTGGCCCCAGCTGATGTGGTAGGTGATGAAGAAGCATCGTGTCTGAAATCATTATTGATCAGAAGATCAGAAACGACAGTCTTAGATACATTCATACCCTGCTAGAATGTAGTGATTCACCATCATTTCTTGGAATTGGAATCCTACCAGACAGGAAACAGATTAACAAAAAAGCAAAACAAAAGCCCGGAACAGTGACAAGAGGCCATTTAAATCTGTTATCTTTTGTGGTTTGCCTTTGCTTACCCATTAGCCAAGCTATCACTAGGTTGTGCTCCAGCCTTTGTGGCACTGAACATTGGGCTTTGTAGAACAGTTAGCAGCACCATGAGTGGTTCAAGCACACTGGAATACAGAACAGCCATGGTCTGAGATGAAGATGATGCCATTACAGAACCAAGTCATAGCAGGTATTGCTGTGTCTCCCCAGAGTGACAGTCATAAATACTATACAATAAAGGGAGAATGGTGCTGTTCAAAGTTACATCCCTGTAAATTTCAGAATTAAAAAATGATTTGTTTGGTCCACTTGCCTAATTTCCCTGTTTCTTGTTCCACAGCATCCTATACCTTAGACTCCCCAGTGTTGTGAAAGAAGGCATTGCTATGTGTCTTTTTCCGACCATACCAAGCCATCATCCTCCGTTGCTCCCGGGGACTCGAGAGGAATTTGTTTCTCTGCTGTCAGCTTCCTGTCTGGCTAAGCATAGGGTCACTTTGCCATTATGCAAATGGAGATATAAGCAATTCTGACTGTCCAGGAGCTAATCTGACCGTTCTATTTGTGGATGACCACATATAAAGGCAATTTTAGTGTATTAATCATAGATTATTATAAACTATAAACTTAAGGGCAACGAGTTTATTACAATGTATCTTTATTAAAACAAAAGGGTGTATAGTGTTCACATACTGTGAAAATAGTGTAAGAACTGTACATTGTGAGCTCTGGTTATTTTTCTCTTGTACCATATAAAAATGTATAAAAATTATCAAAAAGCTAATGTGCAGGGATATTGCCTTATTTGTCTGTAAAAATGGAGCTCAGTAACATAACTGCTTCTTGGAGCTTTGGAATATTTTATCCTGTATTCTTGTTTGAATTCCTCCTCTATTTAAGATATATACATGGAATCGAAGTGTTTATGTAATAGTTCTATCCTTTTGCCTGCAGGTCAGTTGTAATAAATCTAGGATGTGATGATGTGTCTGTAATTTGATTTTTTGAAATCAGGCACTTAAGAGGGCAACGTCAGGTAAATCACATTAAATATGTGTGCGTGTCACGTTGGGAAAAGTGATCTACTTCCAGTAAGTGTTCGTGGCTTTTTCTTCCTCCTTGTGGTGGCTCTCTGTACTTACTTTCAAACCCAAGAAATCAGACTATCCCAAGAAACAGCTTTGCCTTCTGTTTGAGCAGACATGAGGCAGTCTCTTAACTTCACCTCTTTCTTTGCCCTCACCTGCCAAGCTTCTTAACGCTAAAGGAAAGGGGTGTAGTCACCCTGTGTGATGGTAGAATGGGTAGATTTGGTAAGAAGTCAGTCTGCCTTGGCCCCATGGTATCGTCAGTTACATTCTGTGTAATGGTACTAGAGCCACCAGGGGATTAGTAGGTAGTAGATGTTTAGTTAAATGTTGGGTTGTGATTCCCTCATTACTACTTGACAGAGATGGGTAGGGAGGAGATGAGTGGAAGAGAGTACCATAGGTGTCAGGGGATTTATAGATAGGAGAACAATGCTGCTGAACAAAAAGCCATGGGTCCAGGAAACATGGAGAGCACTGCAGCCCCAGCACTGAACTTCTGTTGTGTTACCACTGGTCATTGGTCAAAGGCTAACCCATTGATCATGCAGTAATTCAGCACCTTGCCCTTCCTCCATGCTTGCTTCTAACTGGACCTGAGATACCATTACAGAAGCAGATGTGGTAAGTATCAAACATTCTCCAAAGAAGATTGTGACTGGAGGGATTCTGGTCTCTCCAGCTAAGCTTCAACTACTAAGGGAAAGGGCACGCCAGGCAGTGTCTGCATCCCAGCTAGGTGCCACCTGCGTGCAAGACAGCATGGCACGAGAGACAGACTGTGCACTGTTTCCTGGGAGATTGCCTTGTACTCCTTTCATTTGCTGCTGAGTGCAGCTTACTAAAATCAGGTGATGGGGTCCACTTTTGGATAGGAGATCAAGACAAGGCATAGAGAAGCGAAGTGTTAGTGTAGGCCCCAGGAGGGAGCGGAACCGAGACTCCCATCTGAGGTGGTAACATACACCAGAAGAGTGTTCATTAATCTAAAGCAGTACCGTTGAGAAAGTGCTACGGAGTTGAAGAGAATGCGTTATGTATTGGGATACTGTATTGATAAACCTTACCAGGGTGTCTTTTGTAGTCTTGGAAGTGAAGGAGAAGTTCTGTGGCAAATGCCATATGGTAAATGGTTCAAACACAGTGGTGGTGTTACCTTAGAACTAAAGGCAGTTCTGGGCTTGAGTGTAAAGTGCAGTGCCTGAAAATGCAGCATAGTAAATGTCTAATACTATTGTGGTGATATTTATGTGGCAATCACAGGAAAGCAACTTCAGTTTTTTCCATTAGTATTAGTATTACTGCTTACTGATACTACCCAAGTATTTCGACAGTGGAAAGACAGAGGAAGGAAACATGGGTCTTAACCCTTGGAGTGCTGTCTACCCACCCTGCCTTGGAGGCTCAGCAGTGGTTTTGTCTCCTCTAGGGCAGTATGGACTAGTCATCCCTTCTTTGTTGCTTGAAATGTAAAGGATAGAATCTAAAAACTTGAATTTGTATACTTTGTTCAGTGGTTGAAGGAAAATCTAAGCAGCAGCAGTAACTCCTCCACAGATACACTGTAAAAATCAGATATAATGGGATGTTAATATTAGACTGTGTCATATAGGAAACACCTTTAGTACAGTGGGGGAAACATTTAGCTTGCCTATCTTTTAGGAAGTTACTGCAGACTGAAGTGATACATTTCTTAGATCTACCTATCTTTCACAGAAATGAGTATCTCAGAGTTCATGTTGTCTGGAAATCACTGTGATAACATTTCTGATAGGCCAGACGTGTTTATACTTCTTAAATGTAAGTAGCTCTGCTATTTAAAACAGTCTTAATTGAGTAATCATAATGTGCAGTGAATCAGATTTTTATCTACATGTACAGGTTGCTAACAACCTGTAATGGGACTCCTAGATTTTCATAGTACTTAGGCACAGATTTAATGTGAACATGACTTCGAAGTAGATGGGGAAAGTATTGTCTCATTCCAACATACAAGGTAATAGCACGAAATAATTGGGCTATTTGATATTGTGACAAAATACTAAAAGAGGAAAAGTTTTAGGTTCGTGGTTAACTGGCTTTTAGGCTTGTGGAAGGCAGAAACATCACAGTGGAAGAGTGTGGCTGAAGAAAGTGCTCACCTAGTCAAAAAGCACAGAGAGAGAGAGAAAGAGCTGAAGAACAAAGGGCTGGGAACCACATGTAATCCTAAGGTCATATCCTTCACCTAGACCCCCACCTCCTGTTTCCATCAGCTGCCAGTCATGTCATCCAAGTGTGATCTAATCAGTGGATTAATCTACTTGACGATATTAAAATTCTGATAGCTGGCTGGCAACCACCCTCGTAACACATGAGTTTTAAGGGACATCACATAGCATTAGTAATTGGCCTGAGGCAATACATCAGTGGTGTATGCAGGAGACAGGTCTCTAACCATTTGATTTCACTTTTCGATGCTAGTATGAACAGAATTGTTTTTCAGTTTTGTTTTCAACATTCATTAAAGTGTAGATATACGAAGTATGTAGATGCACAATTGGAGCTGGGCATGGTGGTGCACATCTGTAATCCCAGCACTCTGGGAAACTAAGAGAAGAAGAATGAAAGTTTGAGCCCAGCCTGGGCAATTTAGTGACTTAGCAAGACCCTGTCTCAAAAAAAAACTGAACCAAACAAGAAAACCTGGGGATGTGGATCAAAGGAGCTGGGCTCAGGGATTCAGTCCCCAGAACTGCAAAATAAATAATAATAATGATACAGTTACTTTGCCAAAAAAATCTTATATCTTGCAACCTTGCTTAATTCACTTATTCTAATATGTTTAAAGTAAATTATTTCAGATTTTCTATGTACAAGATCATGTTACCTGCAAATATAGTTTTACTTTTTCCTTTCCAGTCTTTTCTACTGTTTTTTTTATTATGCAAATATTTTCTAATGTAGCATTTTAATATTTTCTACTATAGACATCCCTCATTTAACAACAGATTTCCATTCCTGTGACTAGTTTATTAAATTAATTAGTTGCTAAATGAGGAATTGTATGTAGTATGTACACTACAGTTTTTAGAACAAAGAGATGGCCAAAGGAAACTCCAACTTGATAACTTTGCTTTTATTTGCATAATTCTTACATGTAGTACTGTAACGTATAATGACAAAATACAGTACTGTACAGTAAAATCAAAACTTACAGTATTATGTAAACAATGTGTACTGTACAAGAAAGACTCGATAAACAATATGTTCAGAACTGTACCTCCCCCTCAAAATCTAAGTCCAAGTGGTGGGTCATAAATCCCAACAGCATGCTTTGGTCTTAAGTCTAAGCAGTCATTAAAAAGGTAAGTCATTAAACAAAGAATATGTGTATATAATTTTAGATTTGTGGGTGTGTATATTTTAAAGGTTGTATATCTTTTATTTACATCAGCTGTAGGTGTATACTACCTATTAATTTCAGTGATGTGTAAAAAAATGTTACTTTGATATATGTGTTTATCTTTCCCTGTTTGGTGATCTCACACACACACACACACACACACACACACACACACGTTTGAGTTCAGGGAAATGTGTCCTTTGGCAATTTTGCTATACTTTCACACAGCTGGCAATGCAGTAAGTAGCAGCTTGGGTAATGGTTCTCCTCTCTGGCTTTCCAAATGGTGTTCTGATCATTATTATTTGCCTGTTTTTAGTGACTAACTGGATTATTTTAGTGGTGTATTCTCCACTCTTCCCATCCTCCTGTCCCAGCATTAAATCTGTGATGCTCTTCAAAGTTGCAACTTTGGGCATTCCTGAAGACATCTTAGTCATAGTAGAATTGGTATTACCATTCAAACTGGGTAGATAGGTGTTTCACAAAGTTGAAGAAGGAAATCATGGGTAGAGGAGTCAGGAGGAGTATTCACTGGAAGTGTAAGAGGGAAGTAAGCTCCTGAGAGAAGAGGGTCACCAAATGGGCTCTTTGTCCAGGGTCTTTTATATCTAGGTGATTAGGTCTCTGGCCATAGCAGGTCAAGGTGAGGCCTGTAGAATTTAGGTATGGAGCCTGCATGCTCTAATGTGACCAACAGCACTGGTCAACCGTTTTTTGGTCCATTAGGAATCTTGCTGTGTAGTTAGGACAGAGTAAAAGGGAAGAGGGGATGAGCTATGTTGGACACTTCCTGTGTTTCTACCTTCTTGAGCTTAACGATCTTTAACCCTGTGTACCTGCTGTTTGCTTTGTAAGCCTGACCAGCTCAACTCCATCATAGGTCCTATCCCTTACTAGCTGCCTACTTACAAATGGAAGAGGTAAACTACCTCTTCCTGGGTTCTCTTTCCATCACCACCTCTAACCATTAAACTACTAACTGCCACCTGATTGTTCTGTGCAGTGAAGGAATAGCTTATGAAGTCCACATTTAGTATTCTGATCGCAGGAGGAACCCTCTCAGCTGTCTTATTTCCTGGTTTGTTCCTACAAGCTTCCTGGCCTACCGCTATACCTTCATTAATCCCAGGAATTTATCTCATTTGGCTTTCACTGCAATCTCCACTATTCTTGAGATTGCCCTGAGCCTTGGTCTTCACCACGCTTTGTTGCACATGAAGTGAGACCCTTGGGGAAGAAATGAAAACTCTTGTTTTTGCAGCCTGCTTTTCCTTCCAGGTAAAAATCTCTGAGCTAGGCCTGTGGACCTGAGGGTGAATAAAATGGTAGGCTTATCTTTGAGAGACACCATCTTAGGAGCCAGACAGTCAGTGGAAGTGGGAGCACTAGTGTGAGGTTCTCTTGAGTTGTCTGGTGTGGAAACACTGCCTTACGAGCTGTGTGCCGACCAGCAGTGTCCTGTGTTCTCAGGTGCTGTGCCCAAAGTCGGGTCTCTGTTCCATGAGTGGATAATGGGTGGAGGGAGGGATCCCTCTCCCTTGACCACACTCACTTGGGGCTTGGCCTCACCAGCATACAGCTGGGAGCTGGGAAGAAACGCTCATGTCCTGCTCTTCCTAGGAGCTGGGGAAGAGAGAGAGCCCCCTGCTGTTGGCTACACATGTGACATGGAGTCTGCCTCATTAAGATGGGACAGGGATCCACAGAGGGTTTTAGTTCAATCCCACAGACTCTCATCTTTTTATAGAAATTTTGTAGGTTCTTTTGGATAGATGTTTCTCCCCTAATCCTGTACTGCTGAATGACGTAGCTGAACTTCTCTTCTGTCCTAATCTTGTTTATCTTTGAGGACAGGATACCTATATGCCGGATATTCCTTTTCAGATGGGCTGGCCAAAATTGACTAGATCTAGATGGCTGCCAGAGAGATGACCAGAAAAGCTCTACCTTCATTGTAGTTTGTCTGCATACTAAATGACAGACCTCTCAGGATCATGGCACTTGCCAGTGGCCATAATCATGACCAGAAAGAATCATTAAAGAAGCAGAAATAGGTGATACCCCAAATTCCTGGGAAAGATGTGGCTGTTCCTCCCCTTTGCTAGCCTATCCCTCCCTCTCATTTTTTTTTTAACCCTAAACTTGTAATCTGACCCCCAGGGGGTCGAGAAGGTGCTTCTTTTCCAAGAATGAAGGTGTCCTTCTCTGCTCAGTTGGTGCTTTGTCTTGTTTTTGGTTCCATGATTACAAGAGGGGAAAAGGGGTCAAATTGGTAAGAGTTTCTTGGTGGTCTTTCCTATTAGGACAGTTTTCAGAGGCTGAATTTTTAAAAAGTACTTGTCACTAGTTTAACTGGGGAGTAGGTCAGTGGAGCACTTAACTATGCCATGCCAGGTGTTAAATGCTTTTCACTTAATCTTACCATGTTCTAGGAAAACTGTATCAGTTTTTATTTGCACTGCATTAAATTTAATGATTTGTAATTCTCAAGCTTTGTCTTACATCAGAATTACTTGAAGGACTGTTCAAAGTACAAATTGTTAGCCTCGTGTTAGGGTTTCTGATTCAGCAGGTCTGGGTAGGGCCCGATAATTCAAATTTGTAACAAGTTCTAAGGGCACACTGATGTTACTGTGCAATGAACCATATTTTGGGCATGATCTGTCTTTCCATTTAATTTTTTTAATACTTCAGTAAAGCTTTATGAGGTTTTCTATTGAGGCCTAGCACACTTTTGTAAGATGATTACTAGGTACATTATATGTCTGGTATTATAAATGTAATCTTTATATTTTTAACGTATAAAATCAATTGAATTTCGATATATTGATGTTGTACCTATCACTTTCCTAAAGTCTTTTTTTCTCTAATAACTGGCCCTATAGTTTGTTTTCAGTTTTCTATATATGTGGCCATAACACCTGCAAATAATGGATATTTTACTTCTTTCTTCTTATGCCATAATTTAACTTTTATTATCTTTTTTTTTTTTTTTTTTTTGGTTTTTCTCCGGTACCGGGAACCGAACTCACGACCTTACACATGCCAGGCAGGCGCTTTTGCCGCTGAGCTAAATCCCCAGCCCCATATTATCTTATTAAACTGACTCTAATCTCCAATACTGCATAAAATAGAACAGTGATACTGGAGCCAGGTGGGCAAAAAAGGTAAGAACTACTCTTCAGGTATCCAGGACCTGGGTGTGCTGCTTGCTTCCTGTTCCAGTTACATTCATCCCATTGACCACTTGGGGGAGCCATCTAGCTGTAAAACAAACACGTTCTGGAGAAGGTTTATTTTCAGGGAAGATTTTAATGGCTGGGATGACAGGAAAAGTTAGAGATAATCAGATTCCACGCTCTCACTTTTGCACATGGGGAAGCAGAGGCTCAGAGAGAAGAAATGGTTTGCTCCTAGATGTACAAATACTGCTAGGTGGAAGACTAGAGTGTTATTTTTCAATTCATTAACAAATCATTGTTAAAATCAGTAATGTGGTCGAGTCTAGAAGGCTCCAAACATGGCTAAAGGTACCCTCTTTGCTCTGTGTCTGTGTAGAATTTAAAACAGTCCTACCCTTTTCAGATTCTCTGCTGATGAATTTGTGTTGTACTTTTATTCTGTTGAGGTCTGTGCTTAGCAAATGGCTTAATGGATATTGTTCATGAAATTCAATGCCTATATATAAATGTGTGTATGTGTGTGTATGTGTGTATATATACATATAATATATATATATTATATGTATATATACACATAGTTTCTGTAACACAAACAGGCATTATAGGCATTGTACAAGAATAAGGACACACACTTGTGTGCATATATGCACATGCTGTACATACACACTCTTGTATCACATTCAGTTTCAAAGCTTTTATAAGTGAATAATTCTCAGGTTTCCATTTCCAACTTAGATTTTTCTCCTAAACTTGAAGTTTGTCTAATTTCTTATCCAGTGTATCCACTTGAAAGTTTATGAGACAGCTCACATTCTTGTTATTTAAAGCTGAGCTTTAAATAACAGGAAAGGTAATAAGACAAGAGTGCGCTTCGGTATTCAGGGAATAAAAAGGTATCAGGGCAGAAAAGAGAGAGCAGAGTGGTAACAGTAAGTAACTGAAGGAAATGGAACTCCCAAATTGCTAGGACTTCAAAGACGTTCTGAGGATTCAGGCTTTTGACCTGAGTAAGACATCAAAGAGATCTGGTTGAAATAATTCAACTTTTTACAAGATCTCTCTGGATATTGATTAGACTGCAGGACAGCTCAAGGACATACTATGAAAAGGCATAATTGGACCAAAGAAGTGATTTACTGAAATATGCAGCTTCCACTCCCGGGAGATACAGAACAGAAATTGGCAAAACAATGGCCTTCAGATCAGATCTGGCTCTCAACTCATTTTGGTATGATTTGTAAGTTAAGAATGGTTTGAAAATTATTGAAGAAAAAGAGGAAGAGCTACAGGAGATATATGTGGCTTACAAAACCTAAAAGCAAAGAATCTAGAACATATTTTCTCAATACTTAAAGCATCTGACTGGTACTAGGTTCCCAGCAACATTGGAAGGAAGGATACATGGTAAATTAGATGACAAAAACATTGTGAAGTTGTAGGTGTCAGGAAGCATGTATCTACGGCATCATCCATAACCTTTGCGTACAAAACCATCCCCATAGAAACACAAATAGTACAGTGTGGTTCAAAAGAGGTCACCAAAAGGCACTTGCTTGCAAAAAACAACAGGTAAAAGTGACATAGCTAGAGACAATAACACAAGGAATTTCTATAGAGCTTTAAACTCTACAAAGCATCTTCATTTTCATTTTCTTATCTTCATCTCCATGGGATAAGAATAGTTCCCCATTAGAAATTACCACTCCTAAATACTTAGGAGAAGATGAATGTTAATGCCCATTGATGCTAAGGGTGATTTTCTCCTATGGAAAAACTGGATTCCAGAATCAACAGGAACTTTTATGACAAGATGACAGAACTGTTGTGTTCCTCCTGAAACTATATTTAAATAAATGTGTAGTGATACCACAATTAGTAGGATAGTAAAAGCAAGAGATTGTGGAAGTCATCAGCCACAAAAGATTGTGACACATTTTGTGTTAAGAATTGAGTGGAAGGTGATAGATGAACTAATCAGGAAAAGATGTCTCAAAGAGGTGCAGCAGGCCAGTCGGTGTTGTGATGGAAGCCATATATGATAAAGAGAAGAAAGAAAAGGGACAGTAAAGAAGGAGCAAAGTTACTTTAAGAGACAGTTCAATAACGAGCTCTTGAGATCACTCAGGATTTCCCCACGTTAACCACATGTCTTACAGTGAGTGGTCGGTGACTGAGACAGGAATACAAGGAGAAGACGTAGCTGGATATGTTTTATTGTCAGCACCACAGCTGCATCCAGAACTGGCCACCCTCAGGTTCATTTGATATAACAGGAGATTGATACTTTAAAAACTATCAAGTTAATCTCACCAGGCAAGTGCAAATGGCCATCAATAAAATATTTTTCTTAATTATTAAATTAGTCATTTTGAAAATTATTGCCAGATTTTAGCTCAACATATTTGTTTCTGCAAAAGCCAAATTATCGCAGAAAAATCACTGGTTAACATTGTTTGTCCCTATAAGGACCATAGGAGGACTTTTCATGTCATGAATAAAAGATTTTCCCATATTTCTTATTTGACAGGAAAATTCAGTGGATGAATTTTTCTGGAATACTCCTGTCTCAATTCCCTTTTATGGTCCCAAAGCCCTAACATTAATTAAATAGTTTAAAAAATCTTTCTCTTTCATAAAAAGAGAGTTCCTGTAGAAATGTATTCCTCAATCTTTATCAGCATATTTCTGGTCAAAGGAACAAACACAATTTTATTCCTTATTGAACTTTCTTCAAATGATGTCAATGAGTTATGGTTTAATGTCATAATAGTGCATTATCTCTGCTACAGAATAGGACAGAAAGAATTTAGAATACTTCTTTTCAAGCACAATTTGGGTATGAGCAAAAATGTTTGTGTCCCACACGTCTCAGAGGTTGTTGGGTATGAAATTCCAGCTTTGTTCTGACATAGTATGAAAGGAATCTTACAAACTGGAGGCTAAAACAAAATTTGCAATATATGATATATTCCCAATGATACATTAACTCGAATTTTTGAACTAAAATATGTAAAAATATTCTTATGGATCTCTATGATTCTTGGTTCTAAAACTTCTGCATGTTGTGTATGTGAAATACCTTAGTTCCATGAGAGAAAAATACACTACAATGAAGACAAATAAGATTCAAACTAGATAAAGCCTTATTCAGGAGTTTTTCTCCTGAATTTTTCTTGTCATGGAGAAGCTTTGAGCTCTTACGACAAAAATATGTGTTTCCTTCGTCCTTATACATTAGAGTATATTTCCTCTTTTGGCCATAAGAATATCTAAAGTTGTATAAGGTGACAATACTGTGTAGTGAAAACAGCACCACTCCCCTGGTCTGCAGTGCAGCCTGTATGGCCAGGGTCACCCTGCTGCTCCAGTCCAGGCCCCTGGCTCTGCTTGGAGGTTCTTCAACCCAGATCCATGCCATGTTCCTTGGAGAGTTGGCTTCTGACTGGATAAGGACTCACCCTGGGGATCTTTCTGCTGAAATCCTAGAGGGACCCTCAAAAAAAACCCTGGTGATTCTCTTAAGATCTGACCATCAAAACTCTTAAGGCTCCCTGCTCTGAGCTGCAGGTCCACTCTCGTGGCTTCCCCATCTGAGCAAGCTGTGCGCCCATGATATTGGGTCCTCTCCCTCTTCCTCACCAAAAGACCACTGAGGAGAGGGTCGAGGGGAAGCATGAAGAAGGAATAGAAGAGGGGAAGGACAAGAGGGGAGAGAAATGGGAGAGACAAGGGGCAGAGGGGAGGGGAGGGGAGGAGGGGATGTATCTGTAAGCGAGAATAATCAGCAGAACCACCAAGATGGAGGCGCCTGTAACCATAGGCCCATGATGAGCGATAGAGAACTCAACTCCTTGGGGCATAGTGAAGGGCCTCAGGAAAGAACAGCTCATCCTAAGAATGCGAATACACCTCCAGTGAGTTGGCCCAGTGACTCCGGTGATCTCCAACAGCCAGGCTGCTCCCATCTCCCACCTGGGGCGGCCTGAGGCGCACACATCGGTGCCACTCCCTGCCCCGGCCCTGGGTGCTCCCTGCTGCAAGAGAAGTCCCAGAAGCAAGCTGTGGATGCAGACTGCCAGCCCCACTCTCCAGGCCCCCAGCGGCCAGGGAAGGAGGTGCGGGGCAAAAAGCTTCCAGCTGTCCTGTCAGGCTGCTGCCCTCCACCCACAGCTGCTGCTTACTCGCTGGGCAAGAGAAAAGCATGCATAGCGGCTGTGCTGCTGCCCCTGCTGCCACCTCGGAGGCTGTTACTGTGGGGAGGAGGTGAGCTGCCCGTGCTTCTGAATAACCTCATGCGGCTCCTGAGGAGCATCTGGGCACCCACTAGCTTGCATCCCCAAGAGGAGAGCAACACCTTGGAGGTGAACATGAAGGACCTGAAGGATAAAACAGAGGCAGTGGCAGATGGCGCTGTCCCTCAGATGGCCCTTCTTTCCCCTCAGTGGCTGCAGAGCCTGCAGATGCCTTGTTCCAGCCCAAAGACATTGCTGCCACCTCTGCTGGGTCCCAAATTTGTCTGTCCCTCTGTCTTCTCCCACAGCCAATAGAGATGGGGCAATAAGAAGGACCCACAGTCCCCAGTTTTCCTCCTTTGTCTTTTCCTACTGACTATTTCCTAACTTTGGGTCCAGTTCCAGTTTGGTGGTTCCAGCTACTGACAAAGAAGACCACACTTACATAAAGCTGCAGCACCTCATAATTCTCACCTCCCCAACTTTCCTGTCCCTGAATCTCTCCCCTCCAGGCCACCCTCCAGCCGAAGGGAATGCCCAGTACCAGTGTCTGCAGTTTCCCCTCTTCCTCTGTCCTTGCCCCTCCCTCTGTCCTGGTAACACCAACACAAACTCAGACTCCATATCAGTCTCTTCCATCATCACAAGTATCAGCACCCTTGCCCTGGGCAGCAAACTTGAGGCCTAGACGTGGACACAACTCCCCCATCCATGGCTATCATTTTTAGATTTCCCCCAGGCTCCAGCATGAGGCCTTGCCCGTATCACCTGGATGGGCATGTTGCAAAAGGACCAGATCTCACCAATCCTTGTACACTTAGTATCTCCTGCCTCACCCCAATCTTTATCTTGTGGGCCCACAAACCATATCTTGGCCCAAAGTTGGGACCCCTGCTGGGCAGCAACAGCCAGCCTGCCCCCACTTCAGTGCCTGTCTCATTATAGTTCTTTCATGGGCCCTATACTTGCGGCCATCCTAACAGAGCCTCTGGGCTGTCACCCACACCTGCCTCTGACTTGGAAGATATGCATACCACCGCTCCTTCCAAGGCTGTCATCTTCCAGTCTCCTTCCATCTCCAAGGTCAACTACAGCCCAATTGGCAGCTCGCTTCCTGGTCCTAGGTACTCACTACACAGTGGCAGCACTGCCTTGGCCCAAGCCTATGTCATTTCACAGGCCCACATGGGAAATTTTATACCATCTATCAAATCTAGGAGCCATACCTCAGCTCACATTGGGGTCCTGAATTGGACAGCAAAATGCCAGCTCTTCCTTTGTAGGAAACTCAGTGGCCCCAGCACCAGTGATTGGCCTTACCTCTCCTGCAGCCCAACCACTCAATAGCAGCACAGTGCAGCCAAGACTTGTGACAACAACCAATCAACTGGCCCCTGGGAAAGCTCCATGTGGTTTGCACCATGGCATTGCCAGTACTGGTGGTGTTAGACATGGAACCAGGATGAACAGCTATAGGGACCGCACCTTGGTCTTTGCTAACACCACACCTGGTCCAGTGGCAATCATGGGACTGGCAGCTCCCGTGAGCAGATGGAAATTCAGTTTTGGTAGGCCCATTCCAGGCCCCAGTTCCAGGCCTAAAGCCCAGTGACAAACACCTCTGGGTTGAAGACATCTGCTGCGAGGAGTAAAAGAGAACTGTCCAGTCCGCACCTCCTTCCCTGACCTGACCATGAACCTGGCAGAGCCAAGCTCTGGTTGCTTTTCTTTCCTTTGACCTGGCCTGATTCAGTGGGTTGAATCATAAGTTTTTAAATCTTACATAAGCTTCCAAAATGCTTTTTTAAGTGACTGTGCCACTAGCAAGGCAGAAGAGTTCTTGTTCCTGTACTTTTTCACCAGCACCTGGTGTGGGTAGATTTTTAAATTTTTTTCTTCAAAAGCTACATCTCCTTGTGGGGTGAGTTTTCACTTAGCTGATAACTATGATAAGCAGCTTTTCTTGTGGTTATGTGAAGTCTAGATGTGTTCCATGCTGAAATATCTTTTCAAATCCTGTCGCCTGTGCTTTTAATTTTTAAAAATTTTCTAATTGTTAGGTTTCAGAGTTCTTTATATAGTATATAGGAAGAAGTTTTTCTCAGATATATGACTTGCAAATATTTAATCCCAATCTGTCTCATCCTTTCATTTTTGTAACAATGTCTTTCAAGAGGTAGTTCTTAATTTTAATGAAACCTAATTTTTCATTTTTTATTCCTTTATAGACACTGTTTATGATATTGTCTGTAGAAAATCTCTACATAGCCTTCTAGCACAATTTTGTACCACAGAAATGTGTATTAGTTAGTTTCTCATTGCTAGGACACAATAGCAGACACCCATAACTTAAAAGAGAGAGGTTTGTATTGGCTCTAAGATTCAGTGGGGTGAGTCCATGGTCAGCTCTAAGGCAGACACCACATGGTGGAAGAGGTGGCAAAAGAAGACTGGAAAGGAGGGAGGAAGCATGATAAGAAGGGAGGAGTTGGGACCAAGCATACATGTTTCTAGGTCTCAACCCCAGAGATCCACCTCCAACAAGGCTCCACTTCCTCACAACACATTCAGCCAGTGAACACGTCAGGGAATGAATGCAATAACAAGTATAGCACCCCTGTGATCCAATCACCCCCTGTTAGGGTTTATATCTAGATGCCCCCTGAAAGTTTCATATCTTCATAGGTCAGGTTTTAGGGAGGTAATTCAATTATGAGAGTATGATACTTAAGAGTGAATGAGTCCACTGATTAGCCCACTGATTATAGCTAAATGTGATGATTGGAGGAGGTGGGTCACTGGGTCGTGGCCTGGAAGGCTCTGTCTCCCTTCTCCTGCCTTGGTCTCTCTCTCTCTGCTTCCTGCCACCATGCTATGAGCTCTTTCTCCTCTGCCATGCCCCTCTCGTCTTGGACCCGGCTGACTGCAGATTGGTCCCTCTAAAAACGGAACCAAAATGAACTTTTCCCCTTTAGAGTTCTGTGTTGGGAATTGAGTCACAGCAGTGAGAAAGTAACTAATGCAGTAGATGATTGTGGAGGCTTAGATAGGTGGCCTTTGATCGGTCCTAAGTCTGGAGCCTCGTGAAGGCATTAGTGCCTATTTCTACCACATGAGGAAACAACAGAAAGATGGAAATACAGGAATGAGGAAGTGGGCCTTGGCTTTCAGACCAGATACTGAATTTCTGGTGCTTTGATCTCAGTCTTCCAATCTGCAGAACTTGAGAAATAAATTTTTGTTGTTTAGAAGCCACCCAGCCTGTGGTGCTCTCTTATAATCTGAATGACACATCCAGCTCACTCAGTTCTCACAGCAGGCTCCAGGCCCTTCCTGAGCATGTCTCCAAATGGGCTTTCAGCATCAGCCACACTGACCACTTGATCATGATCTGTCTGTAATGTTCTCATTGCAAAACAGCTGCAGGGCTCCCCGAACTCTTCCAGGGAGGTTCCCCTGTCTGCTCCTGAAAATAGCTCCCCGTACACTGAATTTTCCTTTTTCCTTTCCTTGCTTTCATTTTTGTCTCCCTACTGCCTAACAATTTACATGGAGTTGTCCCTTGGTGTCCATGGGACATTGGTTTTGGGATCCTACACAAATACCAAAGTTCAAGGATGCTATGTCCCTTGCATAAAATGACATGGTGTTTGCATGTAACCTACACACGTCCTCCTACATGCTTTAAATCATCTTTGGATTACTTATAATTCCTAAGGCAATATAAATATACTGTGTAAATAGGTGTTTTACTGTATTATTCAGGGAACATTGATGAGAAAAAATTTGTACACATTCAGTAAAGATGCATTTAAAAATTGTTTTTTCATATGTGTTATTGATTGAATTGACCAGTAAGAACTCCGTGAACGTGGAGGGTCCACTGTGCATTACTTATTTACTTTACTTACTGCCTACTCTCTCCACTGAAATGCTAGTTCTGGGAGATCAGGGTGTCCCATCTGTGTTCACTGCAGTGTTCCTACTACCTAGACCGAGTCTTGCACACTGTGGGAATGAAAAATACAAACTTCAAAGCCTACCTGATGTGGAACAGGGGTGCTAGAAAAAGTTCAGTGATTTTTGGGGCTGCACCTCTGTGTTCAGTTTTGAGGCAAATTACTAAGTCCCTCCTGATGGGGGATCAATTAGTGCATTCCATGCCTTTACATATAAGCTGGAGGGACCCTTTTTGCTCCAAAATGTTGATGTTGGATGTACTGCACTCAGATTCTGCAAGTCCCTTAGTTATTATGAGACAGGAGGTGGTGATTTATACACTGAAAAGTAACTGTCCATGAGTGGGTGTAAGAGTTACTAGGCAGCCAGCAATCTAGCTGGGGCACTGGGCATGGTGACGCATGCTGTTACTCCCAGGACTCTGGGAGGCTAAGGTAGAATGATCAAAAGTTCAAGCCCAGCCTGGACAACGTAGTGAGACCCTGGGTCAAAATTAAATAAATAAATAGATGAATAAGTAGATAGACAAACAAATAACAAATAAATAAAAGCTAGGGATATAGTTCAGTGCCAAGGCCCTGGAATCAAAATAAACTAATGAATAAATAAATGAATGAATGAATGAATGAATCAATCAATCAATGGAATGTCTAAAGATAGTATGAAGGCAGGTCAGATCTATAAGGGGTGTGGTGTGGAAGACCACAAAGACAGACTGAAGTCATGGTAGGAGGAATTTTTCTACGGCCAAATTCCAGGCTCCTTGTCATCTTGGATAAGACAAGACCTCACTAATAGTTTAGAAGGATTAATCCAGAGGGGATGAATGAGAGAGAGGTGAGTCTGGGGCCAGGAGATGTTGAGAAGGTTACTAGAGATTTTAGGCCTTGAAAGGTAAGGGCTTGGTATAGTATGGTGGCAGGAGGTCTGGAACTGGAAAACGAAACAAAACAAATTTACAATAGGGTAGGGGGGAAAATTGCAACAGGATATGGGCATAGAAAGTCGGAGATAGGGCTTGCAGGTGTAGCTCAGGGGTCGAGCACTTACCTGGCATACATGAAGTCCCAGTTACTACTCTCAGCACTTGAAAAACACACACACACACACACACACACACACACACACACACACAAAACAAAGAAAAGGGAAAAGAGAAAAGTCACTTAGATGTACAGACCAGTGATTGCAAAAAGAACGAGGCATGAGCAGAAGCTCTGTCATGGGAAGGGAGAGGTTCTTGGACTGTCAGTGTTTCAGAAGGTGGGGATTCCTGGTTCAGGCCCCTTGCAGGAAACAGTCTTCTCCACGTGGGAAGATCTGTGGCTCCATGAACACCAAAGAGGAGGAGCCAGCTGGGCATGCGGCAGGTAGAGGTTGTACCTTATAAGGAGAGAGGTCTCCATTCACAGAGACCGGAAGGATGTGGGCAGACTGGGCAAAGGAAGCATTTGGGGCAGAGATAGGGGCAAACACATGAGCTTATTGCTAGGTGACGCTTCTCAGGCCAGGAGGAGGCAGTTATCTGGCAAGTGTGAGACAAGAGGCAGGATAGGAGCGGGGCTTGCCAGGGAGCGGGAGTGACTTGGCAGCGGAGCCTGTGCCTGTTGCTCAGCTGCCTTCCGTAACCGACAAGATTTAACATCCCCCGGCTCCCCATGACTGTCGTTTCCTTCCCTTGCTTTATTTACGTGTTCACATTTATCATTAATGAAATAATATTTCTTTGAACACTCATTTATATGTCTTCCTTTTCAGAATGAAAATGGAGTCTAAAATGTGAATGAGAGAAACATTGAGGTTATTAGCCATGCAGTGAAGCCTGGATGCTATACCTTGATCCCATGACATCATCAATCTATTGATCCTACCATCTTTTCTTTTCTTTTCTTTTTCTTTTTTTTCTTCTTTTGTGATCTTCCTGCCTCAGCCTCCCAGTGTGCTAGGATTATAGGTGTGTACCACAATGCAGCCTCTGTCATCTTTTTCTGTGTCACTTAGTCTTATGTTCTTACTTCCTTCATATGTTGCTTAAAAATCCATGCATAACTGATCATCTTAATAATTCAGGTGCCCTTCCTCATTGTATTATTGTTACTACCATTGTTTAGCAAAAGCAAAAGCAAAAGCATAACCTTGATGTAATTTAACTCTCTGGCTGCTGTATACCCACAGTAAATGAAAATAGTTTGAGAAGAAAAACCCCATTACTCTGCCGACTGGTCTTCTGTTACAATTCATGATCATTCATTCCAAGTGGTATGCAGCGCTACAGGCAAAATATAATGGAACAATTCACTGTCCTCAGTCTTCAAAAGGGCTCTATCATTTTTCCTTCTTTTTATTCTAGTGCCCAGCATAGCTTCCCTAATGTACTCTTTCAGCTGATGACTTTGTCTGCTATTTCACTGATAAAATAGGAACAGTTGGGAAAGTCTGAATGCTCAGCACCTCACTCATTTCTCTGCCTCTGTCTCTGTGAATGCCACCACTTCTCCTGGAACCAGATAGACTCTCCTCACTGGGAGCCAGGGCCAGCATCTTCACTGCACAGCCAGACTGCACTGTTCTTCCTACTCAGGAACACTACTTCACTGACAGCCCCTAGTTCTCTGCTGGAAACACGACCCTCCTCTGTGAGACCTTTCTGTCTAACAGCCTGCTATTATTTCTCTCATCAGCTCATCCTGAAAAATGTTCACTCTTGGTTTCAACTTTCCTCTCCATCAAAAATGCTTTTGTAAGGGTTACCAATAACTTCTATATTGCTGGATTTAGAAGTCACTTTCCAATTCTCATCTTGCTTTTGTCACACCCATTGAGCAGAGGTGACCACTCCACTCACTTCTTTTGAAGTCTTCTTTCTCTTATCTTCCCAGACACCATGCTCTCCTGGCTTTCCTCCTCCTTCACTGGTTTTCACATGTTTCTGTCAAAGCTTCCTCATCTACGTGTGTTTGGAACCCTGGAAGCCTTGCACAGCCTGTTCAAGGATCACTTCTAGTTTCTACATATGCTGACTCTTGTAGTGATCTTATGTAGTATCATGACTTGAAATACTGGACGTATGCTCATGATTTAAAAATTTACATTGCATACTTCTCCCCTCTCCACTCGCAAGGCTGGGGGTGGAACTCTGGGCTTTGCCCATGCTAAGTTATTGTTCTACTGTTGAGCTGCACCCTCAGCCCCTGGTAGTTCCATTTCTGACCACGAGGAAGTAACAGTGTCAGGATTGACTCACCATTATAAGAATTACAAAACTGGAAAAATATATGGGACAACAGTATTCCACCTTTGGCCAGTGGGAAGCATAGAACTGTGACGCTGCAAATGAGAACAAAAGGAACTGCATGGTCTGCCTGCCTTTCGACCTGGAAGCAATTTTTAGACTGTGACACTAAGTGGACACAAACAAGACCCAGCTGTCTCACTGAATTGAAGTGAGAGGTAAGAGTTTGAAGAGGACACAGAGGTGAGTATTTACCAGGAAGAACATAGAGAGGAGAGATTTAGCAACAAAAGAGGCCCAAGAATTTATAAAGAGGTATCCAAGACTGTGTAGGAATACAAGTATACCCATGCATGGGTGAAATTATTTTAGGCTTTTATAAAGAGCTACTTCTAGGAAAAGATTAAGTCCTACAGAGAAATCAGCTGAAATATCCCAGAGCTCATACTAGCTGGAACATCCATGAGTTTCCATCAGTTAGAGAAGAGAGGTCTTATTGAATACACGGGGTAATTAGTAAAAACTTCCAAAGAGACATGCCTTAGGAGCCTAAGTTAGTCCTACAGGAAATGCTACTATGGACTTGTCTTAACATAACATAAAACTTAACCTGAAAGTGTCAAACAGATTTTCAAATAAAATCCTTCCAAAATGAAGTCCAACACTCTTTAAAGAATTACAACAAAACCCAGCACATGACATAGCATTAACCTGACTTGTACCCACTAAAAAATGACAAGACATGAGAAG
This sequence comes from Chinchilla lanigera, assembly GCF_000276665.1. NCBI lineage: Eukaryota > Metazoa > Chordata > Mammalia > Rodentia > Chinchillidae > Chinchilla > Chinchilla lanigera. Next base: position 5,169,185 of record NW_004955467.1, on the reverse strand, counting down.
AAGCAACAACACATAACCCATTACCCAGAGATAAATTAGGCAATAGCAGTGACAGAGATGATAAAAATAGTGGAAAACAACATTAAACTATTGTAAATACGTTCATTAAGTTCAAGGATAGAAAAGAAAACATGACTATAATGAACAGGCAAATGGAAGATGTAAAAAAAGATCTAGATAGAACTTCTAGAGATGAAAAATGTAATTTCTGAAATGAAAAGCTCACTAAACTGAATAAATAACAGATTTAATACTAGAGTGAAAAGATAGAAGACAAAGACTTGAGAACAGAAACTCTCCAAAACGAAACCCACACACACACACTGAAAAGCAAAGGACCAGGGGTTTGGTGATGTGTGGGATAAAATGAAGTTTTCTAAAGGGAGAACAGAGACAGAATAGATATTGGATTAATTAATGGGTATAATTTCTCTAAAGTATTTCAACATTGTAATCACAGCGGACAAACACAAAGGTAAAATGAAGATCATTATTCTTAGCTAAAGCACGAGGGAAGAGAAGGGCACTAGCGGAAGGACACTTAGATGATAAAGTTTGATAGGCAGAGGGAAAATAGTATCAAATGGTTAAAAAAAAATCAAATGGTAATTTGGATCTGTATCAGAATGAAAAGCCTCCAAAATAGTAAATATGTTGGTAAATATAAAAATATTTTCCCTTCTTAAAAGAAAACTATTTAAAGCAAAAACAATGACAATATATTTGAGATTTGTAGCATATATAGGAATAAATTGTCTGATACCAGCACCACCTATAATGGGAGGGGCAGTAAATAAAAATATATTATGATGAGGTTCTGACATCATAGGTAAAATGGCATTAAATTACTTGATGATAGATGACTATGGTAAGTTAAAAATGCCTATGATAGGGCTATGTGTAGTGTAACCTTAGCACTTGGGAGATAGGCAGGAGGATCTCTGTGAGTTTGAGGCCAGCCAGGACTACATAGTGAGTTCAAGGCCAGCCTGAATTATATAGTGAGACCCTGTCTCAACAAGCAAACAAACAAACAAACTGCCTAGGACAAATCTTAGAAAAATGTTCCTCTGACAACCAACCCCTATCTTCAAGGGTCATCTCATTAGCATAAACTCAAAAGCAAGGCAAAGTATAGCTAAAAAGTCAAACATGGGGATTAAATGGAAAACTAAGAATTGCTCAATTAGTCCAAAAGCGTGCAGTCAGAAATGGAAAAAAGAACAAAAAAACTTGGATATGACAGATAGAAAAGAAACAGTAAATGCTAAGTTTAAATCCAACCAAATCAAGCATTACATTAAATACAAGTAAACACTAAATTAAAAGACAGAAACCATTAGGCTAAAGAAGAGCCAACTGTAAGCTGTCTACGAAAGAGAACGCTAATGTGGACCTGGAGACACACGCGTTAAAAGCTACAGAAGGGCAAAAATTGTGACACTGGCTACATTCACATCTGACAAAGTAAGCTTCAAAATTAGGAATATTACCTTGGTTAAATAATATTAATATTCATATTAATTAACACTAACTATGAATATGATATATTCATAGTTAGTGTTAATTTATATATAGATATATAAATATTCTAATAAATAATATGGTATTTTATAAATGGCAGATGTGGTAAGTTCATCTAAGATATATAATAGTTATAAGTTCGGTACTATTTTGAATATTTGGAAATTAGACAATATCTTTCAAAATAAGCTAAGTATTTTGAACCAAATCTGTGTATTAACACAACACTCCCAAATCTGTAGCATGCAGCAAGGAGTCTGGCTCCAGGCCCAAATCCTGTGTGCCCTGTCAAACACGACCACAGGGACGAAGTTTGCCTGGCGGGCCTTGGGAAGCAGCTGCCTTCCAAAGCTTGTCTTGGTGAGGAGCTAGGGTGTTGCAGTTTTCTGAAGGAAACTTAGAGAGTCCTGGCCAGCCAGCCTCATAAACTCACCTGCGCTCCTACTCTAGGCACTTGCAGTTGGAGGCCTCCTTCCCGGGACCCTCCCCCCCTCGCTTCCCAGGTGCTTTTGTGGAAATCTCACGAAGGCGGTTTTCTCTAAGAAGCAGTATTGTACTTATCAACTCTCTCCTATTCTCCTTGTCTCTACTTTCAACCCTTAAAAAATCTGCTAATTCAGCTTATGTTTTTAATAGATTCTTTTTTATTTTGGCCATGGCCTATGAATGGAATCATACAATATGGGTTTTTTTTTTTGTTAAAGAACTTCCTCTAAAAAACCTCATACCATCTGTGAATGGACATAATTTTACTCCTTTTCAAATCTTGATGCTTTTTGTTTATTTTCTTATACAGTTGCCCTATCTTCTCATTCTTAAGGGGAAAACATTCAATCTTTTGCCATCAGTTAGATTCTAGCTGTGAGTTTTTAAGATGCCCTTCATCAGATTGAAAAGTTCTCTCTATTCCTAGTTTGTTGAGTGTTTTTTTTTTCATCCTGAAAAGATGTTGGATTTTGCCAAATGCTTTTTGCTAACTGTGAAACTCTTCTTCCACGTGCACACTTCTGACACCAAACCTGTGGGTTTGTCACACGAAACAGTTCCCCAGTGCTCTGAACACCAGCTGGGAGTCCTGCAATCCAAGTATGGCACCAGCTACTTGGAGTTAGCGCAGACCTCACAGATGCAGCTGTAACGGTTCAGTCTCCCCAAACTTGCCCCACTTCAGATACCAGCCACAGGACCAGATTATCACTCATACTTCTGACTAACTAGCTATCAACTGTTGTTCTCATGGCTCTTTCTTAGTATTGAATAATTTTCCAGAGGGGCTCACAGGACAGAAGATGCTTTACTTACATTTACCAGTTCACGGTAAAGAGTACAACTCAAGATCAGCCAAATGGAAGTAGTACCTGGGCAAGGCTTGTAGAAAGGTATGTGGCACCTCCATGCTTCTAGGCCATCCCAGAACCTCCGTGCTGTCCAACCTGGAGGCTCTCAAATCCCGTCACTTAAGGTGTTTATGGAGGCTTTATTAGCCATTGCCAATTAGGTCAATCTGTGTTCCTTCCTCCATCTCCAGAGTCAGAGGTGGGCTGAAAATATAACCCATAATCTTGTATTGGTTCCTCTGACGACCAACCCCTGTCTTCCAAGGGTCATCTCATTAGCATAAACTCAAGTACGGTCAAAAGGAGCATATTAAAAATAACAAATGATGTCCTTTATATTTATCACTCAGACAATTCCAAAGATTTTCAGAGCTCTGAGCCAGGAACTGAGGATGGAGACCAAATATGTATTTCTTATTGTATCACAGTATCGCATGTGTTTATTAAGATAGTCATGTGTTTGTATTGTTTATTCTATTAATATAATGTATTTCTTTAATTGAGTTTTGGATGTTAAACTAACCTGCATTATGGGAACAAAACTCACATGGTGGTGGTGTAAAATCATTTATGTTACTAGACTGTGACAGTATTTTTTAGAGATTTTTGTGTTGCTACCCATAAAAGACATCTGTTTTTTTCTTTTCCTATCATGCCTTTGTTTTTGATATCAGGACACTAGTGCTTCCATTGTATGAACTGGAATGTATTCTGTACTCTTTTATAACTTGGGAGAGCTAGCAAAAATTTATATTAATTATTTAATTGGGTGATAGAATTAACCAGTGAAATAATTGTTTTGGCCTTATTTTGTTAGAAGTTTTATGATCTCTAATTCAGTCTCAATATGTTTGTCTATATTTGTCATTTCTTGTTGTGTCAGTTTTATAGCTTGTATCTTTTTAGAAATATATATATTTCACCAGTTGTCTAATTTGTGACATGTAGTTTTTCACAGAATTCCCTTACGATGCCTTTCATTTTGGTAATTTTTCTTTTGCAGTCCTCGGGAGTGTACCCAGGGGCTCATGAATGCTAGGCAAGTGCTCTGCCACTGAGCTACTGGCCCAATTTCTCCTCCCTTTAAAATTTTGTTCTGGGTCAAGGTCTTGCTAAATTGCCCAGGCCCCCCTTGAACTTGTAATCCTCCTGCTTCAATGTCCTGAACAGCTGGGGTCACAGGTATGCCCCACTATGCCTGGCATATCCTTTTTTTTCTTAGGCAATCTAGTTAGTCACTCAGTTTTGCTGAAGGGACCAACTCTTGGTCTCACTGAGTTTTTTCTGTTGCCCTATGGTCTTTTATTTATTTATTTTTTCTCTAATCATTATTAGGTCCTTCTCTCTTCTTGCTTTGGGTTTACTTTGATGCTATTCTACTTCTTAAAGTGGCGGCTTATTGATTTGAGATCTTCTTTATAGAGACACAATTACCATTTTCCTCTGAACACTGCTTTAGTTATATCCCATGTGTTTTGGTATGTTGTTTTTGTTTTTATCCATCCTGAGCTATTTTCTAATTTCTGTTATGATTTTCTTAGACTCGTTAGTCATTTAATAGTGTATGTGGTTTATTTCCCACATATTTGTGAGTTTTCCAGTTTTCTTATGTTATTGATGTCAAATTTCATTCCATTGTGGTCAAACATCATGCTTCATATGATTTCAATATTTTTACATTTAAATAAAGCCTGACTTGTGGCCTACCATATGGTCCATGCTGGAGACTGTTCTATGTGCATTTGTCAAGAATATGTCCTCTTACTGTTGCTGAGAGAAGTGATCTAGCAATATCCAGTTGACTTGTAGTGTTGTGCAGGTCTTTTATATCCTTATGGGTCTTCCACTTATTTTTTATTTTCTTATTGAAAGTGGGATATTGGAGATTCCAAAAATTATTATTGAATTGTCTATTTTTTTTTGCTGTAGTTCCGGCAAGTTTTGCTTTATGTATATTGGGGCTCTCTTAGGTGGATTTAATGTCTATAATGGTTGTATTTCCTATAAGATTGAGATTTGAATGTTATAAATATATTGTTTTATTTTCTAACAACTTTTTAAAATTGTCTGTTGCTATATAGCCATGCAAACCCTCTCATGGTTGCCCATGCATGGTGTATCTGCTCCTTTTTTTTTCATTTTTTTAAACTTTAAAACTATTTGTACCTTTGAATCCAAACAACATCTCTTACACTTGGATCCTAGAGGTTTTATGATCTCTAATTTATAAACTTTCTTTGAAATCTATCTTGATAATTTGTCTTTTGAATGAATTGCTTAATATGTTTTTATTCTACTTTTGTTAGTATGATTTGATTTTTGTCTAATGTTTTGTTTTCTCTGTGTTACTTTCTTGGTTTCTCCTTCATTCTTCTCTTTTTCATTAAATGAATATTTTTCTATTAACCATTTTAATTCCTTTGCTGATTTTTTACTGTGCAGTTTTCAAGATATTTTCTGAAAAGTTGGTTCAGGCCTATAATACACATAATAGTGTATCAGGATCAACTTCAGATTTATACTTCCTTTATTCCAGTGAAATACAGAAATATCATACCTGTCTAGTTCTATTTCCTACTCATTGTTTTTTGGTGCTGTTGTAACACATTATGTTCATATATGCTAAAAACTGTCAACACATTGTTCTAGTTGCTATTTATAGTGTATAACTTTTGGAGAAGCTGAAGGAGCAAGAACAGCAAGGGTATATTTATAGAGTTTCTTTTATTTGCCATTCCTGGTTGTTTTAATTTCTTCCTGTGGCTCCAAGTTACCATCTGGTGTGATTTCCTTACTCCTGCACAGATTTTACCACCCATCTCCTTTGTATGGTTATTATTAAATATATTTGTATACATTGTAGGACCAGTCACACACACACACACACACACACACACACACACACACACACACACACACACACACACACACACACACACACACTGTTATGCTGTTTTTCTTGTTTTGTTTCCGGGTGTTAGAGAATGAAACTAGGGGCGTAGGCCTGTGCTACATCCTCAGCTCCTGACAGATGTTTTTAAATCAGTTAAGAGGAGAAAGGTGAATAAATATACATGCATATACTGTTTTTTATACTTACCTACATAAACACCTTCAGGAGAGATTTTGTTCTTTCTTGTAGATTTGAATTACTGTCTGTTGTTATTTTCTCTCTTCCTGAAAAATTTCCATTATAATTTCTTATAAGTTGGGTCTGCTAACAATGACTTCTCTTATTTTTGTTTATCTTGAAATGTTTTAATCTCTCCCTTTAAAAACTTAAAAATTTAAATTTAAACAGTTAAAAATTTTTAACCTAGAATTCCTTGATTTTGCAACATAGTTTTGCTGGATATAATATTTTTAGTTGACAGTTTCTTTTTTCAGTACTTTGAATAGGGCCAGCTCCCTGCCTTCTGGTCTCTGTTACTTTTGATTAGAAGTCAACAGTTAATCTTACTGGGATCCCTTCATGTACAAGGAACGATTTTTCTCTTGCTGCTTGCAAAATTTTCTTTTTTCTTTCAACATGTTGGCTATGATGTAACTGGGTATGAATCTCTGTATATATCCTCTCAGAGTTTGGTGAGCTAATTGTTTGCAAAAACTTGTTTCAAAAGCAGTCATATTTGGGAAGTTTTCAGTCATTACTGCAAATTCCTTTGTTTCTGATCCTTTTACTCTCTTCACTTCTTCTGGTATTATCTGTATGCACATTTTGGTGTGGTTAATTACATTTTTCCTTACAGATTTGTTTATTTTTCCTGAGCTTTTTTTTCTGTGTTAAGTCTTTCTTCTGTCAGGTGAAATCTACAATTGAACCCTCTAGTAAATTTTTCATTTTAGTTATTTATATGTTTCAATTTGAGAATTTCCATTTTGTTCTTTTACATAATTTATGTTACTGTTGATATTCTCTATTGCATGTGGCATTGTGCTTGTATCTTCTTTAATCCTTTAAGCAATGTTTCCTTTAGCTATTTGAACTATTTATAGTACAGGTAAGCATCCTTTATCTGAAATGCAAGGGGCTACAAGTGTTTCAGATTTCAGTTTCTTGTTTTGGGCGGGGATATATATACATACTGCAATATCTTGGAGAGGGGACTCAACTCTAAACAGGAAATCTATTTATGTTTCATAAACATATATATAGCCTGAAGGTAATTTTACACAATACATTTTGTGTGCCTGCATTTCGACTGTGACCATCACACAAAATTTGGTGTAGAATTTGCCACTTGTGGCATCATATCAGTGCTCCAAAATTTTCAGATTGTGGAATATTTTGGATTTTAGATTTACACACTGGGAATATTCAACCTGTAGTTGCTCCAAAGTCTTTGTCAACCAAGTCAGCATCTGGATACATTCAAGCCATACAGGATAATAATTTATTTCTTTTGGAGTGAGATTGTTACTGGAATTTAAGGTTTGGGCTGCTCAACTGAACACTTGGAAGATGGCAGTCAGTGGGAAGGAATAAGTTTATTGAAATCTGTATCTGAAGCTCACAACACTCTCAGGGGCTGAGGGAAGCGAAGGGCTTTTATGTGAGAAAAAGGGCAGGGAATCCCTGTCCTGGGCGAGTTGAGGTCTTTCTCCTCAGAGTGCAGTGCTCCTGTCCACTCTTAACTCCTGGGACCAGCAAAATGCTTCTCTTTTTAGACAGACACATTACTTTTCTGTAAATTAATTTATATGAGCTGAGGAGAGAAGTGGGTATTGCAGAGGCCTTTCTTTACAATTTAGAACATCATGTGAAAGGGTTGGGTCATTAAAGACCAGGGAAACCTTAAGAAAAAGATTAGGGAGAGAAGAGAAAGTTTTGCTCTTCATAACTGTCAGTCACTCCATTGCTGTGGGAGACAGAGTAAAGCATCTTTCTGGGTGCTTTAAGCTAAGGGCAAGGGGTGGAGTTTTGGGAATAGAAGGGCTAATTTTAAGGAAGTTCCATTACAATATCCTTGCTCTGATCGCAGAGCTGGGAATGGGTGATCATCTCTGGTTCTCTTACCTTCTTCCTCTCTCTCTCTACTGTGCACTACAAGGGAACTCGGGTAAGGGTAAATTGGGACCAAGTATGTTTGACTTGCGTGTTTGGGGTACAGTTTGCACCCTATGAATTAGGGTGTCAGAAGGGAGCTCAGATTTCACCCTTCTGCAACAGAGATTCTGAAGCATGGCGCCTGTGGGAAAGGCTGGGAACAGCTGTCAGTATGCTCCTTTCACGGGGAAACTATATCCATAGGCCAAGAGCTAGGGGAGAAGGAACTCTATTCTCAGCTTCATCTGCCAAGAGCGTCAGTCACGCTGAAGAGGGGGTGGGTGTGGCATTACAGATTGAGTTAGATACTACAGATTTTGTTTTACTGAGATTTGGTAGCATTTGTTTTTTAGAAATGTTTCTCTATTTTCATGTCTTTAGAAAAGTTTTGAGAGACTTTAGATGGCTGTTTTATAAATTTTACAAGTTATGGCTATTGCCCTGAAGGGAGAGTATGTGGCGCTTCTCAGAATACTCTCCAGGGAGGTTCCTGAATGCCACCACGACTGACCTTCATGCATTCACTCATTTATTCATTCATTCATTCATTCATTCATCTATTCTCTTCTTATTCATTCAAAAAACATCAACTAGATTGCTTTGAGCTTTTCCATGTACCTGAACTCAAATAATTGCAACTGTCCAAATAATTCTGTCTTTAAATAATTGAAACTTTTCACATTCTTTCAATATTTTACTTCTTTTTCTATCTAGTTGAAGATAGAAAAAGTTGAAGGCTTCCAAATCATGGCAAACAGTAGTGATTAAAGCAGGTACATTTACTTTGTTCTCTCTTATAAAAAAGGTCTCTCTCATGTGTTTTGTTTGCTATAGATAAATTTAGTCAACTTAGGTGCTTCATTTATAAGAGTTTTTAATGAGAATGTGTTGTTGTCTATCAAATGCTTTCCATCATCTATGAAGATAATCACTTGAGTTTTCAGTTAGTCTATTTTTGAGAATTAGATTGACAGATATGCTAATGTTCAATCATCTTCTAATATTTGGGATAAAGTTGAAGCGATGGTGATGAGTTTTTTTTATTTTAAAGAGTAAAAGAAGGATAACATAATAATAGGAGGGGCTTACCAAATTACAGACAAAGTGGTAGGAAATTATCAATGGTTATTGTTTTACATATTGTTATCTGTAAGATAGTTTCTCAGGAAAACAAATAGACAAATGATAGTGAGTTACAGACAAAAGAGGTAGGAGATTATCAATAGTTGAGTTGTTTTAAAGTATATGTTGGAAATGTATATTGAAAATCCTATATTTTACTTTTGATTTTCATTTTAATTTATCAGTGAATATTTTATAAGTGAACATATATATTTATAAGTGAATATATATTTATTTTATTTATAAGTGAATATACTTTTTTCTTGTTTGGTTATAGAAGAAAGTCATAGTTTTTCATATAAGTGAAATTGCTTTCCTTTTTTATCCTTTGCTTTTGGTGGGGATACACTTTCATGATACAGGAATTATGATTACTTATTATATTATTTGCAGTGTGGAGGATCAAACCCAGGGCCTCTTGCATGCTAGGCAAACACTTTACCTCTGAGCTGTACCCGATCCCTAGCATGAAGGTTAGGTACCACATCTGTAAGACCTTCTGGGTCTACTGTCATGTGAGTGTAAGGTTTGGAGAGAAGGCTTATTATTTTTATTATTTTCTAAGTTTTTAAGTGTTATTAGCATAAACAAGTTGTCTATTCTGTTGAGTTATATTGAGAACTAATTCATCTCATGTCTGGGTTTTGAAATTTGTAATTGAGAACTAATTCATTTGCATTTTGTAATTGAGAACTAATTCATCTCATGTCTGGGTTTTGAAATCTGTTAATAATGTCTTGATCATAATATTCCTTTAAAATTATTAGCCTTTCACCTACAGAGTGGTAGTTACTCACCCTTTTATATTCTCCACTGTGCTCATTTGTATCTTCTCTTTTTATTCCTTGACCGCTCTTACGAAGTTGTATGGCTTTTTCTATGAACCAACTTTTGTTTTGTTAACATCTATAATTTTTTCTGATCCTGTACTCTGCTGATGCTTATTTTTATATGTATATCTGTTCTTGCTTTTCTTTTTGTATAGGGAATCAAACTCATGACCTCAGCCTTGTCAGGCATGTACTTATGCCACTGAGCTATATCCCCAGCCCCTGTTCTTGCTTTTACAAATATTTCCACCCATTTCCTATGAGGCAGTGATCGCACCTGTGCTTTAGAGCACTGAATTGTAAGAATGTTTAAGAGTCATCTATTGTTTTGAAGGCAGATATTTATTGTGGTTATTGTGAACCACATTTACCACATTTGCTATCACCCGGGCCCCATCCCTGATACTCCCAACACAGCTGGAGACAGCCTACCTGCTGAGGTTTCTTCGTTACCTGTGATTCTTTTCCTATGTAAAGTGTAATTCACATTGAAATCACTGGAATCTGATTAGAAATGCAGAATATCGGCTTCCACCCCAGACTTACTATGTAGAATCTGTGCTTTAACCTTTTCAGATGCGTCATTTACATATTAAAAGCTTGAGAAACACTTGATCTGACACCTTCATTGTGCAGGTTAGAAAATGAAGAGCTTGGGAAATGAGGTAGCTAACTAAGACCAGGAACAAGGAAGTTTTCTTAGGAAAATTAGGAGAGGGAGATAGAGAGGAAGCCAAGGGATAGATGAAAGCAATGGGAAAGGAGAAAAACATCAGTTTGCAGGAAGGGGCTGGAAAGGCATTTTTCACTCAGGGTACAGTTCTTCTGAGGCCAATCCCTGGGCCAAGCAGTCCAGAGAAATTTTATTAACAATAATAGAAATTTGTCTCAGTGCCCTTGGTATCAGATTTGAATGACTGTTGGAAAACACACTGAGACTTCAGTATACCTCAAGTTTTCTCCAGCAGTAAGGGTAGCTGTCACAAAAACTAGAAAATGGGAACATCTGTGCTATGGCTTTTGAAATGCCCAGGTGCCACAGCCTTGGGACCAGCTGTCTTTTTGTAGCATGGATCCCCTAGACCTCCCACTCATCTGCAGGCTCCCGGGCTGTGGATAGCTTGCTGCCTTGAAGATACAGTCATAAATCTGCAGTGACCCTATGCTGTCTGTGCGCAGAGCTCCTTTCCAGGAACCTTAGGAATTATTTATTGCAGCCCATAGAATTCTCTGCAAGGTTTCAGCCCCAGATGCAGGAGATGCATGTTCTATTTCTGTTTGACATCTCATGTCAGAAGTGAGCCCTGGAAGAGGTGTAAGTAATTCAGCATTATATACAGAGGGTGAAGTTATGTGGTTATATATCAACACCAGGCACTGGAAGTCCTTGGAAATCGAGAGAGTATAATTTTAGAATGAATGTAATGAAAATGTTAAAGGAGATCCATTTTTCTCCTCTACTTCTAAGATGTGCTAAAAATAATTGAGAGAATTTTCCAACTGCATATGAATGCCTTATGTTGGTAGTACCCCCTTTAGCAGGACATTGGTTTGGGAGAGAACACCCCAGGTTATAGCCCTGACCTCTCTGGATTTTTAAGATCTGAATTTCCAGTTGTATCGCATACGTCTTCCAAGAATGTCCTGCCAATAGCACCTCAAACCCAACACATCTGGAACTGAACTCATTATATTTCTTCCAAATTCCTCCTCCTTTTCTGCTTCATGTCTAGGTTACTGGCACTGCTCACTTCCCTGTTGCTTGGGCTCCAAGAAATTGCATCCTTGACTTATGCTTTTATTCTACTTCTCCCATCCACAGTTGGCTGGTCCCTGTCAATTTACCTCCAGAGAGGTTATCAGATTCATATTCTTTCTATCCCAGCTGAAGTTGTCTCACTTCAGGGTCTCCTCTTTCATTTGGACTGCAGTAGCGCCTCCCAACTTACTTGCAGGGGATGCATGCCAAACCTCCAGTGTTTGCCTGACACCCCAGACAGTGCCACACCTTACGTGTGCTGTGATTTTTCCTGTGTGGTGGACGGCATTGCCTTACAGTACACAGCACTGCCTGAGGTAATCTGCCCCTCTGTGTTTTTTGCCCTGGTGACTTTTTTGCATTACTCCTCTTGTTCTTTGGGGCCATTAGTAAGTAAAATAAGAGTTCTGTAAACACAAGCACTGTGATACTGCAACAGTTGACTTGATAACCTAGATGGCTTCCTAGTGACTACTGAGTGGGTAACGTATACAGTGTGGCCATGCTGGACAAAGAAATACTTCACCTTTCTGGTGCAACAGGCAACACAGCACAAGGTTTCATCACACCGCTCAGAATGATAAGAAATTTTAAACTTAGGAGTTGTTTAGACTTTGGAAATTTTCCATTGAATGTTTTCTAGCCATAGTTGACTGCACGTGATGGAAACTTTGGCAAGTCGAACCTTGGATAAGAGTGTTGTAATCGGCTCCATGGGTCTTCCATTCTGTCTCTATCGTCACTGAAGCCTGCAGTGTGAAAGCCCCTAACCGAGCATATCTCTTGCCTCCCCAGAGGATTTCTTTCTGAGGAAGAATAAAGAATTCACTTAGAGCAGCTCATCGCATCTTCCCGCCGGTCTGTCTGTCTTCCTCACTCCTTCTGGCACCATGTCCCTCCATGCTGCCTCGGCCACGTCAGACTGCCTGCTCTTCCTAGCACTCACACCGCGTGCACCTCAGGCACGCTATTTCTCAGGCTCTCCTTCTCTCTTCTTGTATATGAAAAGCTGTCACTTTTGCGATCTTATTATTTCCTCTCTGTGTCTCTGGGGACAATGTCTCCTCTGCATTTTGGTGAAATCTTGAATGGGTGACATAGCTACCAGCTCATTCTTAAGTGTTAAAAATCCTTTGATAATTTTTAACTACAACAATATTATCATTCCAAAAAAAAACCAAAAAAAAAAAAGCTCATCTCAGACCCGAAGCATCTGCATCACAAGAGCCTGTTAGATATGCTGAAGGTCCACTTCTCACTCCTGCTGAGTAACAATATTATCATTTTAGTAATGAATATATCCAGTCTGATGCAATGTTTAAGTAAAAAGTCTCTAACTTTATTCAAGATTGAATAATCTCCTGCCATTTCCATCCTTGCTGTGCCTACTACGGCAGAAATGTGTGTGTGTGTGTGTGTGTGTGTCACATGCACATCTACCCTGGGTTGGGTGGGGAGTCAGGAGTGAGTAGAAAGCTTTCTGTTTTCTGCTCTGGGCACTGCCATCAGATTGCTGGCTAAGATTTCTGACTCTTGGAGTCAGAATGGGGAAAGGAGGAGAAATGATGGCTGGGAGAGGCCTGGCATGACCAGTTTTCATGCAGTTGAGTTCATTACTTCGACCAAAACAAGTTAGTAGGTCAACAAGGCTGGCTCCATTTCTGGGATGCATCTGTGGGTTCTTTAGGGTCTGCGCTGGGAATATTCAACTGTGCTTCTCATAGCGTATGAAACACATTTTATTCAGGGGCCATTTATGCTTCCTCCTTCTGTTCTTAGGAATCCAGGTGTGGGAGTCCTCGTCTTCCCATCTAGATAACTCAGGCAGTGTTTAAGTGGTTCTACAAAGTCTTTTTTCTTCCACGGTTTACATCTTATTCACCGGAGATATTTGTGCATCCTTGTTCCTGATGCCTTCCTATTCTGGTTCATAGGTACAGCTTTTCTCATTTACATTATAGGGAGGTGCCATTATAGGGAGCTTGTAAGTTCCTGAGCATAGCCCATCCACTATGTCATTGAATAGTCTTGCAAAGGCAATTTCTCCCTAATTTAAAGCTTTCACTTTGTTAACCTTTGAGTAGGGCAGGGTGGGTTGTGGTCCACAGAATCATTCAATGGCCTCCTTTGCAAGACTCACAGAGTTGGTTAAATTGCTCTTTTTGTGTTATGGGAAAACTTGCTTTGTTATCTTGGGGCCTCCACTGGGACAAAGCTGTGTGGATGTGGTCACTCAAAAGTTGGTGCAAATGCCGCCTCCTTAGAGCAAGAAGGCTTCCATCATTCTTGAGTGGAAATCATGGTGATGGGGTCTGGTAGATTGACTACTGGTGGTCAGCTTATAACCCCCAGCTGAACTGAGTAAGCATGGTGCTGGGTGTGGGAGGCCCACCTGGGGATTGTTGCCAGCAGCATAAGAGGCAAACCTGGAGAAGAAAAGAAGGTTTTGGGAACTAAACAGGATGTTGGGAGCTGAGAGAGGCTGTTGGGAGCTGGGGGAAGCTGTAAGTAGCTGTTGGTTTTGTTGGAGGAGCTCATCATGCTGGCTTAATATTATGATCTCAAGGTGCATCTATTTTCCTATGAATGACTCAAATTTATCCTTCTTTATAGCAGAGTAGTGCTCTATTCTGTCTAAATACCACCTTCTCTTTATCCATTCATCTGTTGGTGTCTGTTGGCCACTTTTAAGATTTACCCATTATGAATGGTGCTGCTGTAAACATGGGGATGTGTGTACTAGTGTAATATGACATCTTTAACTCCTACAGAAGGGAAGAGCTGGATCAAATGGAATTTCTATTTTTAGTTTTTTGAGGAATTATCATACTAATTTCCATAGTGGTTGTACTACTTTACATTCCCACCAAAATGCAGAAGGGTTCCTTTTCCCCTACAGTCTCTCCAGCAGTAATTATTATTTGATTTCTTGTTGATAGCTATTCTTTTTTTGTTGTTATTTTGTTTTTTGGTGGGTTTTTTTTTTTTTTTTTGTATTAGAAATTGAACTCAGGACTGCACACTTGCCAGGCAGGCGCTGTGCCATTGAGCTATATCCCAGCCCGACAGCCATTCTTTTTTGGAGTAAGATTTAATCTTGGTGCCATTTTATTTTGTATTTTTCTGATGACCAAAGGAGTTGAACTTTTTTTTCATGTATTTATTGGCCATTTGTACTTTTTCCTTCAGAGAAACATCTGTTCATTTCAGTTGTCCATTTTTGATCCTTTAATTATTAGTGGGCCTAATATTTTTGCCATTCTGTATGTTGTCTCATCCTTGTGTTGGTTGTTTCCTTTGCTATATAAAGCTTTTAAAATTATTTGATATAATCCTATTTTCTGATTCTTAATGTCATTTCTTGTACAGTTGGGACTCTGTTCACAAAGTCCTCGCCTACACCTATGACTTTAAGAGTTTTACCTATTTTATCTTCCACCAGATTGTGTTTCTATTTTAATATTTAGATATTTGATAGATTTTGATTTTCCATATCCCTTATATGATAAGATATATGGATCTAGATTCATTTTTACTGCATGTGGATAGACAGTTTTCCCAGTACCACTTGTTAAAAAAGGCTGTCTTTCCTCTAACATATGTGTTTGGTGCCTTTGTCAAAGATCAGATGGGACTGACCATGTCTGCAGATGACCCTGCATCCTTTATTCTTCTCTGCTGATCCACATGTCTGTTTCTGTGCTAATACCCTGCTGTTTTTATCATGGTAGCTTTGTAATCTAACTTGAAAGTCAGGACTGTGATGCCTCCTGTTTTGCTCTTGTTGCCTAAGATTGCTTTTGCTATTCAGCTTACTCTCATGAGGGAGGTGTGCTGCTCATCTGGCATGTCTACTTGCTCCCAAGGGAGACTCCCCCCCCCACCCCCCGTGTGTGTGTGTGTGTGTGTGTGTGTGTGTGTGTGTGTGTGTGTGTGTTGGTGTTGAAGGGTCAATTACAGTGGGAAGACTGTTACTAGTTGGGAGATCTCTCTAGTTAATATTGGCTTCCAAGTGTTGTGCTCTGTGATTGCTAACTAAATAAAGGCTTTTGTGTTTCATCCAAGATCCAACCACCTCTGTTAATTTGGGGAGGGAAGGATGCAGTGTAATTGACCCAGTGCCCAGTTGTCTGGACACAAAACAAACCTGATATTGGTATACAGTGAAAACCAATTAATAGAAACAACCATGCCACATTGGCAGTAGCAATGAAATCAGCCACTGTAGTAGATTGACAGACAAGCCAGATAGTGACATATCATAAAAACCAATAAAAGTTACCAGTGTACCACCCTTAATAATAGAAAAGAGGTCTGCAATAATAATGTAGACACAAAGAGAAACCAAACATTGACACTTGGTATCTACTAAATGCAACACTTATACCACTATTAACAATAGACAACAATTTAATAATAATAGCACACAGTCAACTAGATATCTAAAGATTAATAAAACTTACTTGTAATTGTTAAAGTGGATGGGGTAGCAAGGTGCAAAGTAAAAGAAATAAAATATGAAAAATAAAGAAAAGGAGGAAGAGAAGGAGAGAAAAATAAAATAAAGAATCCTATTGAGGAGTTAAAATTAATAGAATTAGATAAAAGTACTGGAAAAGCACAAACAAGAAGAAGAAGAAAAAACACAAAAGCAGAGAGCAAAAGAAGAAAAGAAAAAGAAAGGCTCCTAATTTAAAGGCAAAAAAGATAAATGAATAAAAAATCATTAGTGTTTTTCAATGAGTGATTTTTATCCTTGAGGAGGAGAAGTGAATCACAAAGTCCCATTTGCTTCCATGCTTACATTTTTGTGTGCAAATGCTGCATCCTGCCCTGCCCTGCCAGTTGGCTGGTCATTGTGTCTGTCTTAGGGCTTTACCTGTTCCAGATGCTCCCAGTTTCTGTGTCCCTTTGTGCACCCCAAGTCACTGCTTTTTCTGCCTAGCGTTATAGTTTGTGGGCTTGTGAAGCTCAAGGACATGATTGGATCTCAAAGCTATTATGGTAAGGGAATAAGCGAGACCAAAAAAACCTAAATATTATATAATTCTTCTTCATAAGACATTTAAAAATAATGCAAAATATAATGGTAGAAAACAAACAGATCATTGGTTTTCTACAGTGCAGAGTGGTAGGAAAGATTTGGCATAAGGAAGACTTTTGGGGGTAAAGTTTTATGATTTTAACTTTTACATTTAGGTCTGTGGTCCATTTCAGTTAAATTTTGTGTATGATGTGAGGTAAGGATCAATTTATTTATTTACTTATTTATTTATTTTTCCATATGGACATCAGGTTATTTCAGTAGTTTATTGAGAAGACTCTTATTTGTGTATCAAATTCCTTTGTACTTTTATAAAAAACAGTCTGTTGGCTATGTTTCTGGCTTACAATGATTTTTTAAATTATAAATTTTATTTGTTTATAATTTTAAAATTTGTATTTCTCTCTAGCTGTATATTCTTTTACATCACTATTTTTAATAGTGATAAATATCAGTTGTTAACATTTATTGAACACCTAAAATCTACCTAGCACCATTATGACATTTTACATATATTAACTAACACATAATCCTCACAACTACCTTATGAAATATGTTCTTTTTCTCCATTTTACAGAAGAAGGAACTGAAGCTCTCTGTAACATTGAGAAGTTCTCGCTGCTTAAATTTCATGCTGCACTTGCCTCTCTTTTCTGTTCTGGCATATATTAAGTGCTTAACAAATATCAATTGAATCAATGAATAAAATCATATTGTATTTATAACACCATATTATAATTGCCCTATTATCATTATAATGATAATATGCTCCTTGATGGTATGCTCCTTTTTTTTTAAGGAAAGTATATGTGACCTTTATTAATTGTAAAACATTGAGAGAGATCCCTGTGATATTAAACAGCATGCCAGAGAGGATGAATGCAAAGATAAACATATGTGTAAATGATGATACAAACGAACAAATGTTTTAGTTTCAATCAGTTGAGTTCATTCCCAAAAGTTTGACGTACCTCACAAAACCTGTCCATATCATTCAGATTCTGAGTGAAAATCCCATTGCTTGCCACAGTTACCTGTTTCTGAGGAAGATCAGTTTGATCATCTATCACAAGGGGCTAAAAAAAACTTTCCTTGTGTTCCTCTGAGGGTTATTGCAAGGTCAAAATAATGCTGTTCATGAAAGAATTTAGTAAATTGCACAGAGCTAAGCAGATGCCAGAGGTAATTATTTTGACTGTAAACCCTGTCTAGGTGGTGGGAGGCCAAGTTGTGTGATCAGCTGCTGCAGCCCCTTTCCAGGTGGATGGGGAGTGAGTGTACAAATGGTGCCCACGGAGCCGGGAGAGTGGAAGTCGACGCTGGCCTGGAAAATGATCAATTGATTTTGTGCTGACTCCTAGCACTGTGGTTGTTTACCCCACTGGCACTTGTGGTGTGAATATAATTCTCACAGGTCACAGTAGTAGGTGAAGATAGGTGTTTGCATCTGCGTGTCCAGTACTGCAGTCAGCACTTCTGAACAAAAAAGACCCCCAATAAAGAAGACTGAGTGAGAGGAGACTGGGTAGAGGCTTTGAAGCCCTTTGGACTTTGGGGATAGCTTAATTTTGTCAGTATCAGTAACCTGGTGATTTATCTCTACATTAGAAAGGATGCAATAAAGAAATATCTCTTTTTAGTTCAGTTCATTGGCACAAAAGTTTACTGAACACCTATTATGAACTTAGCATTGTGCAGGTTGAGTTTGCCTTATCCCAAAATCTTGGGAGTAGAAGTGTCTTAGATTTTGGATTTTTTTTCAGATATCTTGTAGGTGGAGTCTAAATACAGGATTCATGTTTTATACCTCATATATGTAGCTTGAAAATAATTTGCCTTTTGAGTGTGACCTATCATATGAGGTCAGATGGAATTCCCCACTTCTAGCATTATGTCAGCACTCAAAAGCTTTTGTATTTTTAGAGCATCTGGTATTAGATTTTCAGATTAGGAAAAGTCTGCCTACATTCTATAGTACTGTGGGGACCACAGCCATGAGCAACACCCCAGCTGTGTCCTCGGGAAGCATGTGTGCCTTCAATTAGTGCAGGCACAGAAAGATATGATTTCTAGAAAAGTCAGTCCACTGAGATTGTCCTCTGAGCTCCTTGGGATCACTCAGTTTTTGTTTCACTTTGATTTTTCTTCCTTCTGTCTTCTTTATGCCCCTTCTTTCCTTTTTAACAGTTCTTGCTATGGAGTCCAGGCTGGCCTCAAATCACAGTCCTCCCGACAGCTTCCTATGTGCTGGGACTAACGATGACTGCAGATTCATCATTATTTAGATGTGATCTCACCTCCTTTCTTGGCTTCCACAAGAAATTTTGCATCAGGAAGCATGTGTGATATTTACGGAAGGTCAGTGATGTCATGGTGGAGGGGTGTTCTTACCACATAGAATTTCCCCCCAAGCATTTCCACTCAACAGATTTCTCCCTCATATCTCCTCTCAGCCTCATCGTGAGACCAGTACCTCCACCTCTCAATACTTCTCTGCTCCCCTCCTTCCTTTTTCCCTCGGTGAATTCATTTCCGTCCACAGAAATTCTGGGTTCCTAGCAAGACTCATCTTTCCTTCCAAGAATCCTTCATCAATACCATGTGTCTCCTTAACCAGGAAGCTCTTTCTCTGCAAAGAAGCACTATAAGAACTGTATATATGGTGCATGTGTGTTTTATTAGTTACTATAGCCTGAACATTTGTGTGCTCTTGTCTTTATGTTGAGACCTAACCCCCACATGATGGTATTAAGAGGTGGGTCCTTTCAGAGGAGATTAAATCACTAGAGCAGAGCCTACATAAATAAACATGGTGTTCTTATAATGGGGAACCCCAAAGTACTCCTCTGCCCCTTTCACCTGTGAGGATGCAGTGAGAAGGTAAGAAGGAAATGGGCTTTCTGCAGGCACTGAATCTGCTGGTGACTTGATCTTGGGTTCTCCAGCCTCCACAGCTCTAAGAAATAAGGTTCCGTTGTTCTTGGGTCATCCAAGACATTAACTACTATTTTTGATTGAGATGAAATGCACATAACATGAAATCCAGCATTTAAACCAATTTGAAGTGTGTAATTCAGTACATTCATGTACTGAATTCACCTTAATATTCATCACCCTGACAGCTTCATCTCTCCAGGACAAACCTTGTACCCATCAAGTGTTCAAGTCCAATTTTCCTGCCTCTTCAGCTGTTGGCAGTTATGTTGCCACAGTTTGTTCTGTGACTTGCTTTTCTTTCCTAGATGCCATGAACATCACTTCCAGTTTAAAGAAGTCATTTGTTTTCACATGGCTACAACAGGATTTTAGAATGTACCTGTCTCACAGTGAGTCATTTATTCCCCTGTTGATGGACATTCAGTTGTTACCTGACTTGGGCCCCTTTGAAGAACTTTTTTTTTATCCACATTCTCATGTTCTGCTGTTTTAGTATATGTGCTGCCGAAGCGAACACATGTTCTGCTATTTTAAAGATTAGGCCCCAGAGTGAAAATTTTGGGTCATGGGTATATGTATTCTTCAGTTTAATAGATATCAGTATACTACTTTCCTAAAGGTTGAGTGGCATTTTTTAGTATCATATGGTATCTTATTCTCTTTTCAGAGAGACACCACATAGCATTCATCTTTTGGTCTCTGTTGTTATGTGATATTGTCATTATCACATACCAATGGTCCTTTACTTAGTTTTTCAACCCTGTGGTGATACAATCATGCAACTATTCTATTTTTAATTTTGGTACAGTATTCAGTAGATTAAATGAGCTATTCAAAACTTTTTTTTAATAAAATACACTTTGAATTTGATGATTTGGTCCACCTGTAGGCTAATGCAAGTTTTGTAAGCACATTTCAGGTAGACTAAGCTGTGATGTTCAATGCTAGGTGTTCTGTTAGTCAAATTTTCATCACTGTAATAACTTACAAAGAGAAAAGGTTAATTTTTGGTCATGGTTTTAGAGCTTCTAGTTCTTGATTAAGCAGACCCCTTGCTTTTAGGTCCCTGGTGGGGGTACCTGGTGACAATGTCAGAAAGCATGCAGTGGGACAAACTCCTTATCTCACATCCAAGAAGCAGAAAAAGAGAAAGAAGGGGCCAGGGTCCCATGATCTCATTGAAGAGCATGCTCCCAATGATCTAAGGGCCTCCTATTATCAGCAGCACCTAAGGATTTCATTTCTTCCAAGACTGCCACTCTAAGCTTCTTTTCTTATTGCTGAAACACAGTACCTGAGACCAACAATGTAAAGGAGGAAAGGTTTGTTTTGTCTCACAGTTCCTAGAGGGTTCAACCTGTAGTCAGCTGGCTCTAAGGCAGGGTGGCATGGCAGAGCACATGGCAGGGGAGAAACAGTTTGTGACATAGCAGTGAGAAATAGAGGGGGATCCAGGGAGTAGGAAGGATATATACTTCCAGGCCATGGCCCCAGTGACCCATCTCTTCTCATAGGGCTTTCGCTCCAAACATCACATCCAGCTCTACAACCCACCCATGGGCTAATTCACTGTTACACACCCATGATCCAGTATCAAGACCCATGATCCAGGCACCCTCCACAAGCCCCACCTATCACTGCATGAGGCTTTTGGGGGACATCTAGATATAAGCCATAGCATCCACCATGGGAACCATAGGGGGACATTCAACATTCAGACTGTCACATTCCACTCCTCACCCGCAAAGGCCCATGTCCATCTCACAATGCAAAAGTATTCGCTTCATTTCCAAGAGTCTCCAGAGTCTTAACTCTTCCACCATTGCTCAGAGGTTGACGTTCAAATGCTCTTCCAAGGTTCAAGGCAAACGTTTGGCTGTGAACCCCTATAAAAGTTTAAAAGGAAGTCACATACTTCCAAGGTACAATGATGTGTCAGGCACAGGGTACACATTAGTACTCCAAAAGGTAGGAACAGAAAAATAGTAAGTAGAATCTGGCCTAGAGCAAGATCAAAACCCCGCAGAGCAAATATTAAACTCCAAATCTCTGTGTCTGGCATCCAGGGTATACATGGCAGGATGTGCCCCAAAGGCTTGAGCAGACTAACCTCTGTGGCTTCTCTTTTGCATCGGCCATGTGGTCTACAGCTTTGCTCTACCACACATTCCAGCCGTGGTGTGCTGCCTCACCAGAGGCCCTGAACAACTGACTGAAACCTCCAACCTTCAAAGTTGTGAGCCAAAATAAGCTCTTTCGCTTGATAAGCTGATTATCTCAGGTATTTTGTGACTCGCACAGGCATACTAAATACATTTTTGATGTACTCTATTTTCAACTTATAACAGGTTTGTTGGGATGTGTCTCTATCATTAGTCAAGGAGCATCTGCATGTGAATAGATCTGGACCCCTGAAGATTCTTGAGGCAAAGGTGGACAAGCAGGCTCTGCCACAGGGGATGACTGGTGCCTTGTGGATCTATGCCTTTCTGAATACTCTCCTGTGGCAGATGTGGTTGGAGATGATAGTCTGTTGATCTTATTTTCACCAAGTTTAACTGTGGAGATCTTTTCTATTCTTCAGCAGCAACTAAACAGCAGGCTGGTGGAATTTTTCTCCTCCTCCTCTTCTTCCTCCTCCTCTTCCTTCTTAGATTTAGATTTATAGAAACATTGTGAAGCTAATCAGGAGGGTTTCTGTAGTCTCACCCACTGTTAACATCCTACCCTGTGTGGCGCTTGGTGACAAGTACTGAACTGACAGAGATGCATTACGGACAATGAAGTCCTCCCTTTCCTTAGTGTGCTCCCCTTCTGTTCCAGGTTTCCCAATAGGAAACCTTATTGCATTGACTGTCCTGTCTCTATTTCATTCTCGTCTCTTTTTCTGGCATGCCAAAAGAAATGCTTTGTGCAGGAAAGGAGAGACCTTGCCCAGTTCTGCCGGAATGGGGCATTCTGTTGGGGGAACTGCCACACCATGCACCTTTGTCTCACCTGTCTCAGTAATTGCAAACCTAGCCTGTCTCTCTCACCCTGATTATGATGTCCCTGGCCTTTTTGGGGTTAATAAGGGGCATAACTTTTAAATGATTTTACAACTGACATTTGAAATTCATAAAAAGGCACGATTTTACCAACATTGTATTATAAAAATATCACATAACCATTGGTTAGCTTACAGCAATAGATATCCCAAGGCTAATTTAATCATTGGCATTAGGCCAAGCAGTCTCCAGACAGGATCAGAATCAAACTGGGGGCTGCTAAATATAGAAATATAAATTTGGGTTTGTTTAGAAGGATTTTCAAACTGAAATAACACATGAGCCAGGATGCAAGCATGGTGGTATAGGCCAAAGGGACGGCTCCTGCGGTATGGTCAGACAGCTCCTTCCATCACCTTGCACTTGGTTCTGCCCCAGTCCAGCACCCATCTCCCCTGCCCTGCCTCTAGCTTTATACAGAGAATGTGATAGGTCTCCATGTTGGACAGGCAGAATGGACTTTTGGAATAGTCTGCGCTGGAAATAGATTTCTCTTGTAGATTTAATACTGTTTTTGTAATAGATCAGTTTCAGAGATGACTGCAACTGGCCTGCTATCTCTCGGGCCTTTTATGTTGCATCTTTTCCACTTTTCTCATCTGTGAACATGAGTCTGTAACATCTCCTTAAATCTTCAGCCAGGGACAGGGGAATAAGTTGGGGCATGTTGGGAGAGAAAAGGAGATAAAGAAAAAAATTGTTTTTCTTGAAATAATTGTGCTCGACACATCACTCTTGTTCAGTGGTTGTCAGAAGGTGCCTTAAAGCACAAATGTACTTACACAAAGGAGCTTCGAGCATGTAGGCATTCTTCTGTGAAGAGGGGGTGGTGAGGCTCTCTTGTGTTACTCTTTGGGGCGCAATCTAAAATCACTGGGAAGTTAGCATAGTTGAGTCAGATCATTCCTGAGTACACATCAGGACCAGCTTAGTACATGCAAAGCTTAGCCCCACTTTTCCAGTGGCATTCAAGGCTGTACAACTGTATCCCATGGGTGACTTTCACATTATTTGTAATGATTTATGATGTTCCCTTCAAATATGCCAGCCTCCTTCTTGTTCACAGCTTTGCTTATCACCCTGCCTAAGAAGCTGTTATGTTTTATATCTAGATGTCCTCCAACCCTCTTTGCTGGTACATGGTGCTTTGGGAGGTGGGTGGATCATGGTTGCATGGTACTCATCAATGGAACAGTCCGATGATGATTTTATAGCTAAATGTGATGCTGGCAGCTGACACCTGGATGGGGGAGATGGGTCACTCGGGGCATGGCTTGAAAGAGCCTGTCCCCCTTTTTCTTGATCCCTCTCTGATTTCTTCCTGCAATGCTGTGAGCAATTCTCCCCTACTATGACTCTCTGCCAGACCTCTCTGCCTTGGAACAAGTTGACTATGGACTGAAACCTTACAACCTATGAGCCAAAATAAACCTTTCCTCTTATAAATTGAAGGTGTCAGGTATTGTGTCTCAGCGATGAGACAGTAACTAGGACAGAGAAGCTCTTCCATAATATCCTTTTCTAGGCTTCCTTTCTGAACTGAGGGGTCAGTTCAGTTGTCACCAGCTCAGAGAAGTCCCTCTGGAAGCCATAGCCATTAAAACTATTTTACATAGCTATCCTCCCTACCTGCTGTATCTTCTTAAATATAACTCATAATGATACATTAAATATATATTTTATGTAGTGCTTAATGTGTATAAACTCAAAAAAATTTTGCAATAATTATGCTGTACACATCCCTTTGTCCAGTGTCCTCAGAAGATACCTTAAAGCACAAATATACTTAAAAGAGCTTTGAGTACATAGGGGCTCTGCTATGAAAAGGGGGCACACTAAATGAGGGTATCCAATAAATACTTGTTGAAAGAATAAATGAATGAATGTGGGATAATTATTCCCATTCTCTATACCTGGGTAAAACTTGACTGCAAATATGGCTAATGCATGCAAATTCCACTAGAAATGCACATGCCTATTTTTTCAATATATTGTTTATGGTGTTTATTGTAATCACATTTGTAAATGTGTAACTACAGACTGAGACACAGCCTATAAATGGGGAGCCAAGTAGATAGTGAGAAGGCCTCCCAGGTGAGAGACCCTGACCTGGGAGCTGAGGAGCAAGAAGACGTGACTGGGTGCAGAACCGAGGGAGAACATTGTACAGGAAACAGCATGCACACTATGGTTTCTCCGTGTCATGGCACAGATTTTTCACTTTGGCATTGCTGAATTTGAGGTGAGTCTTGGAATCAATAGCATCTCACAATCATTTCCGTCCAGGGAATAGCTTGATGTGTTTGTTGTGTTGGCCTGCACTCCTGAGAATCTCTTTTTTAAAAACAGTATGATCGGGCAACTGAAGAGCCATTTGTGAAAGATTGTCAGTCTTGATTGTCTTGTGAAAACCTTCCGGTGACATCTGATTAGACCAAGAGAGCACCAATATAACAGCTCAAAATGTAGGTCCCTGGTTTGGGAGAGAATCCAGGTGACCACAGAAAGGACACTGGAAGATACTCAGTGTTGCCAACAGGAAGGGCTGGAGGATGAAGATGTGTAAAGCACCGTGGGCTGTGATACCTCGGGGATGGAGAGCAGTTCAGAACTGCCAGATTCTCAACAGAGAGTTTTTAGAAATCTCACAACCAATGAGCATAGCATGCATTTTCTCACTTATGTAGGCACAAAAGCAATGAGTGATTCAATTCTGAGTCTCAAGAAGCCCGAAAGAACCTTAAAAATAAGTATAAAATAGGAATTCTGCATGTTGAAAAAGCATCGTGTCAAAATTTTGTTGGCAGAAGCTTTTAGTTCTTTAAGTTATGTAAAATAATGGTGCATCTTAGAATCTGTGGGGTTTGGGATTTGAAGTAATATAACAAAATCCATCTGAGGATCTGAGAGTAGAACGCTGCAGGTTGGGGCATCCCTAATCCAAAAACTCAAGACCTGAAATGCACCAAATCTAAAGCTTTTTGAACACTGCCTTAATGCTTGCTACAAGTGTACAGTTCCACAACTGGCCTCATGTAATGAGTCACAGTCCAAAGGCAGGTGAACTAAATGCACTGTACAAAATTACCTCCATGCTATGTGTATTAGCATAGGTGAACAGGAAACATAAATGAACTTCATGTTTAGACTTGAGTCCCAGCCCTGGGATGTCTTAGCATGTACATGTGAATCTCCCACCCCACTAATTCCAACCCAAAACAATCCTGGTTCTAAACATTCCAGATAAGAAATGGCCCACTGGGTTGTGGCTGGGGCTGGGGCTGGGGCTGAGCAGTGGCTGCAGCCCAGGAAGGGACAGCTTCCCCAAGATTAAACTAATGAACTAATGGGCTGCTTTCTGCACATTCAATGCACTGTCATCTTACCAGCTCTCAGTGAAGTTCAAGTGTAAGAATTACTTTGCTACTGACACTGAGCAAAAACACATGGCAGGCAGACACAATACTTACTCTCCAAATCACCCCAATAAATAAATAGAAGCATGTTATAGGCGCCCCTAGGGATATATAGGGAAGCGAAAAAGGCAAGGGTGAGTTCAGATCTGTGCGCCAGAGAGAGGAGGGCAGATGTGTGTGGAAATACTGGGTAGCTATCCAGGTCATTCAGGATTTGCAAGCAGTAAATGAAATTGTCCAAATTTGTTTTCTCATGAAAATGTCAGCTAGAGAGTTTAAAGTGAGTAATTCTTTTCTTATGGCCTGAAAAGAAGCCCTTTTATTTTTTTATCTTCAAGACAAAAGGGGATTTTTGTTCTTGCTCCATTTTTCCAGTTTGCTGGTACTTTTCAGATTTGCTTACAGAGAGGGGGACATAAATTTTCAGGTGGAAGGGACTGGACGCTGACATGCCCGTTTGATTTAAGTCAGAGCCATCTCTGCAGCCTCTCCCAAGCCTTTAGAGGCTCCCTCTCCCCTTTGCCTGCTCCCCAGGTGAGATCTGTGGCCTGCAAGTGGCTCTTGCTTTGCAAGACATCTTAATGGGATGGGACATAAAAGGGATGCGGCTGCATAACTCTTTTTAATAAATGTCCTGTTTAGTTACCTCATGTTAATTAATCTTAAAGTAAAGACACTTGTCAGATTTTGTTTGAAAATACCTTGCCTGAAATACCTTGTAGCTCTTGTTTGAATGCTTAGTTTATTGCTTCTTTCTCTCCTCCCCTCTTTCTTCTTTTCCCACTCCCTCTTCCTCTTCTTTTTCTTCTCTTCTTTACCTTCTGTCTCCCCTTTTTCTTTTTGCTTTCTTTTCCTTCTTGCTTTCCCTTCCTGCTGTCCCTCTCTCCTCCTCCTCTTCATCTCCTTTATCTTCCTCCTCCCTTTGCTTCCCCTCACTTCCCCCTCTTCTCTCTTCCCTCCTCCCCTTCTCTTCTTTTTCCTTTTTTCTCTCTAGTTCTCCTGCTTCTCCAGCTCCCTTAATGTTCATTTCCAAAGAACAGGGCAAAGATCAATATTTAATTGGCTGCCTCCCAGAAGAGTCAGCAACTTAACAGCTAGAAAATATGCCAGAAATCTCAGAATCTGATATTTTTCAGACTGTTCTGAGAACTGTGAAGAGTTTTCATGCCAGTCTATAGATGGTACCAGAAGCACTGGTGGCCTGGGTTCCACTCCACACTCTCTGGTTCTGTTCCAGGGGCTTCTCTTCCTCTTGGTTCTACATTTATGATTTTTGTCTCAGGCTTTGTAAAGTGAGAAAGATTGGAGTCTTGTCTGAAAACTCCTGATGTAAACCAAGCTTCTCATTTGCAGATGAGAGAACTGAAGTCCTGAGAGGTAAAGTGTAGAGCTTCTTAGTAAGGGAGGTGGGACTTGGAGTCCTCTCCTCTCTCTGTTTGACGGTGCTGGGTAGAGAGAAACTGTCTGAGTGGCGTAATTTGGGAAGAAGGAAGGTAGTACTGTGCTTCTGTCTCTCTGGGATGCAGAGCTAGCTGGGTCTCTGGAACCCTATCTTGGGCCACAGACGGTGAAATTTCCACTGTGGTACCAAGGCCAGCAATGCAAATACGGCACCTGGTCCTCTGATCTCTCTGATAATTGGATGGAAACATTTACATGTCTGCTACAGCTTCTTCAGCTTCTGAGTTATGAGTACTTTCTAGTTTCACTACACATGAAATTTTCTTCTCTTTGGTTTATTATCATTATTTTTGGTAGGTTTATGGGAAGGATTTTTGGAAATGTGCCCCAAATCTACTGTACTTTTCAGGGGGAGTAAATTTAAAATTTAGAGTTGAGTCACATTTAGGCCTACTGACATAAAGAAGTTTTTATGTAAATAATTGGCTATAAATAATTGGATATAAATTATAAATGTAAATAATTGGATATATATATATGATGGATATTTAAACATTCAGCATAGTTTTAAAATCAAGGCCTTTTGTAGTTTTCATCAAAAGTATTTTTTTGAGAGGTTGTACAGTATTGTGATAAAAGACTTTGTAAATCTGCTCTGTTCTTTGTTGTTCCCATGACACTGGGAAATCACTTACCCTCTCTGCTGGGGCCTTCCTCGTCTGCAGAATGGTGAGAATACACTAAGCACCGTCTGTGCAGGGTTGCTATGAATATTAAATATGTAAATACACAAACACTTTTGAGTGTCCAGTTTGGGATTTACTGTGTATCAGTCTTGGCATTGATATCTCAACAACTCTGGAAATCTCCTGGCCTAAATTACCTTAAATATTATCTCCCCCTCATTCTGCCTGTGATAGGCTCAATGTTTGCATGTCCAATGTTCATATGTGGAAATCTAATCCCCAACATAGCAGTATTTAGAGGTGGTGTCTTTGAGAGGTAATTAGATCATAGTGAGATCTCACTAATGGGATCAATGCTGGGATAAAAGGGATCCCAGAGTTCTCCCTTGGCCTTTTGCTCCCGTATGAGTTCACAACAAACAGGCAGCTATTTAGGAACCACAAATTGGGTCCTCTCAAGAATCTCATTTGCGGGGCTGGGGATTTAGCTCAGCGGCAAAAGCACCTGCCTGGCAAGCGCAAGGTCGTGAGTTCGGTTCCCGGTACCGGAGAAAAACCAAAAAAAAACCCAACAAAACAAAAAGAATCTCATTTGCATATACCTTGACCTTGGTCTTCTGGTCTCCAGAACTGTAAGAAATAAATTTATGAGTAATGCCTATGATATGGTATTTTTGCTGTAGCCGACTGAACAGACCAAGACACTGTCTGCTGAACATTCCCAGAATTCATAGCCTCTCTTTCGTGTTTCCATTCTTTTGTTTCAGGAGGACTTCTGGATAATTTCTTCAGTTCTAGCCTTCCATTAAATAACATTCTGATGTACTCTGTCCCTAGTGTTGTAATCTATGTGATGGAGATAACTTTGTGTGTACAGTGATCTGTTCTTCTGTATTAATAGTCCCATGCCTGCACACATAGCTACTGAGCTATGTGGTCTTTCTCCCACAGGAATAATGCGGGGGTGGGGGAGTGATGAGTACTGCTTTTACAGAGGAAACACATCTCTTCTGTGGCTTTTCTTCTTCTTGTGAGCTGGACAACTACAAAGGAAGAGGAAAGCAGTGAGAACTGCTAGAGCGGTCAGTGCTGTCAGAATCCCTGAGGATCGAGTCCTTTAGATGCTTCTGCTCAGCTTAGGGGCCTACGTCCTCCTTTCCTCAGTAAACTTTAGTATATACCCATTTAAAAGACTTTAGACTTCCTAGCATCCTGCCTGAATCTGTGCTCCATCATGAAGAGTGTTTACCCCTCCCCGTTTATGCCCCTGACCTCCATGATGGATCCCGCCATCTTCCCTTCCAGGACCTTACACCTTGGCCTGGTAGGCAGACAGGTCACAGCCCTGACCCTTCCTCCGTTTCCCAGCTGGACACATGCCACGCCCCTTGGGCTTTTTGCCCAGCACACAATGCACCTCCTGTGTCAGTGAGGCCTGCCTGAGATAGCATCTCCTTCCTCCCTGACCTCTTGGAACTAGCCATCTGTAGGAGGCTGTGCTCTGACCATCAGCTTGAGACTGCTTCTGTCTTGGAACTCGGATTCCCAGGGAAAATGCCTGTATTGAGAACATTCTCATGTTGAACCTTGAGACTGGCAATATTTTTGCTGTGGGACTAGTATGACAAATATATGTGTCAATGTACAGGGACCAGTATCTGTAAAAGGGAAAGATACAGCTACTGGAGAAATATTTAAAATTAGAAAATATTATATGGAATTAAATTGAGGCTGAGTTTAATCATCCACCCCTAATGAATCTTCTGTGTTTCTATAAATTCACAAGTAAAATATAAGCTTAATATGTTGGAAAAAGTCCCATACTTTAAGCCTTTAATGGAGGTTAATCTAGGAACTCTGACGAGCTCACTTAACATTGCCCCGAGAAGACTCCTCCTGGGAGAGGAGGACCATGTTTAGGACAGTGAGTTTGGGACTGAGCACTAGGGAGCTTCAGTTCCGGAAGTCATTTTACCATTCTGCATCTTGTTTTCTCATCTGCAAAATGAAGGGGCGAACTTACAGAGTCCTTTCAGCCCCAACATTCCAGTTAAAAAACTAGATCATCATCTTTTAAAGTCCATCAAATACATTAAATATATTAAATATCTTCATCTCTTTTCAATACATGCATACATTTTGTTACTAGAAAAATAACTAGCGACTTTCCTTTTTGATTTTAAAGAGAATAGTAAAAAATATAACAAAAGCAAAATAAGACAAACAAGACAAAGCAAGAACATTAAAGATACTTAGTCTACTTAATTCCGGGGGAAACAAATCTCCAAATTAGCTACAGATAATTAAAAAAAAACCCCAAACCTACGAATCTGGAAAACTTAAAACCCTTAATTAAAGTATATAAAATTCACATTTTTGTTTTTATTCCCTAAACATATGAGCCAGTGTAAAAAATTATTTTTCATCTGAAAACATTGTGCAGAGACATCTTGAACTATCTTTTTCATAAAGGAATGTTGCCAAAACTTTTTTCCTCCCCGTAAAGCAATTCTCTAAATCAAGACCAACTTTTTAATGATTCAAAGTCAAAGCATTTTGGATGCTGCAAAAAACTATTGAGACATGAGATTATGCTTCTCATTTACCCTAATGAGGCTGTGGTTTAAGGTCTGGGAAAAGTTCTTTGGTGATTCTGCATGACTGAAGGTCCATATGAATAGACTCATTCAAAGTAGCTTTGTAACTGTAATTTCAGTCTATCACAGAGGTCTCTCCTGAAATCATTTCTTTGCTTTAAAAAAATTGCACAATGTACTAACACTGCATGTGTATGTAAACTAGTGAGCTAGCCAGAGATGTGTGTAGCCAGTTCAGGATTCAGAAGTATACTGGTGGTTTGAAACATGTGGGTTTGGCTGGTAGTTGCAAACATTCATTGGTTGCGCATTTGGCATTCCTTTCCCTCCTCTCTTCCAAGGGACAGTCAGAAGTTCCCTGGGCAAGCTCCTGCCTGCAATTTTCAGGGTGAGCGCAGCTTGGGACCAGCAAATCTTGAAAATCCTGTCTCATTTCCATGAGCCAAGCAGCCAGCTTCAATGCTTGTTTCCTTCCAAATTCATATGTTAAAAATCTGACCCCCAAGGTAGTGTTGGGAAGAAATGAGCATTTTGGGAGATGAATCATCATGAGAGGGGAACCACTATGAATGGGATTGGTGCCCTTATGGAGTCCCAGGAGAAACTCCCTTACCTCTTCCACTCTGTGAAGACACAAGGAGAAGGTACCCTCTAAATCAGGAAAGCAGCCTTGACTAGACACCGAATTCTTTTGTAGCTTAATCTTGAACTTCCTAGTCCCCAGAACTGTGACCAATACGTTTCCGTTGCTTAGGAACTACCCAAGCTGTGGTGCTTTGTTATAGCAGCCCATACCAGCTAAGGCAGCTGTAGCTTTCCTCTGGCCACAGCAATTGGTACAAAGTGCTCAGGTAGTGTGAAACCAATACTTACGTGGGAAGTGGCTTTTTGCAGATGTGATGGGGAAGCACAAATCCCTAATTTCTGCCCAAGTAGCCATCTAACCGTCCTGAGGGAAGCAAAACTGATATGAATAGAAATAACAGCATGCAAAGTAATTA
The DNA here is from genome assembly GCF_000276665.1 of Chinchilla lanigera. Classification (NCBI taxonomy): domain Eukaryota; kingdom Metazoa; phylum Chordata; class Mammalia; order Rodentia; family Chinchillidae; genus Chinchilla; species Chinchilla lanigera. The sequence continues at coordinate 5,137,437 of NW_004955467.1, read as the reverse complement.
AATGAGATATAATGGGCAGGGGAGAGGGAAAGGAAGGGAAAGGTGCCTTTTGGGGTGGACAGCTCCACCATGGGAGTCTGAAAAAGAGGGATTTCCTACTGGTAAGGAAATTGGCTGTGTGTCTTTGGAGCAGAATCCCAGCTGCATTAAATAGACGTGTCAATTCCTTCTGGCCGCACGCACCTGGTCTCCTTGCATCTTTCCCAGATTCAGGTATTGCAGACCTTGTGTAGTGTCTTGCTCACTTCAGTGGACCACAGTCTATTTTTGTAGTTTACTGAATAAAAGAGAAGTCCTTGACCCTCCATTTACACTGTGTTTGCTGGAAGGGAGGGAGGGAGAGTTTTACCTTGAAGCTTCCCCTCTTTGCAGACCTGCCAAGGAATGTGGTCTCGGTGGAGGAATGTCCACAGCTGTGTGGAGGGTGGCGTTTCTCCAGGGGCCAGGTCCCAAACGATGCTGTTGGCCCACAGAGAGGACTTGACCTTTAAAGAAAGGTCAAGGAAATCTGGAAAAAAATGATGGAAGGGATGAAGGCAATAATGGCAGAGAAATATGAGAAGAATGGGCACTATTTCTGCTTGAGGAGAGGAGTTCAGATGCAGATAGCTCATGTGGGGATCTCGTTTTGAAGAAGATTATTTCTGTTTCCAAGTCTTAGTTTGTTCATCTGTGGAACAAAGCAGGTTAACTATATGTTCTGTGCAGTTACTTTTAGGCCTAAATTCTGTGAACCTAGAAATAATTTTTACTTGTATGAAACAGTTTTATGCTCAAAATAGTATCAGTTTTTTAAACTCTATTGCAACAAAAGAAGAAATCTGAGATTTGAGGCAGAGTTCCTTGGTGTTGAGAGTTGCTTTGCTCTAAGGAGAAACAAAATGGAGGTTATGAAATCTCAGTATTTTGGAAACTAACAAGGAAATAATATGCTGCTATTTTATGGGATGAAATAATCCTAAGAATTCTTTCCCTAAAAATGTTGAACTGAATTGTATGGATGTTAATATGCTAAAATATATACTTCACATCCTAAATTCTAAAAGAGTTACTATACCCTAACAGAGAGGTCTAGGGTGGCTTTCTTTAACATGTTATATTAGATATGCAATTTCTAGCCACAGGAAGCATTACTATACACTAATAATGAACTCACTGAGAAAGAAATTAGGAAAATAGTACCATTCACAATAGCATTAAGAAAAATTTAATACTTAGGAATGAACCTAACCAGGGAAGTGAGAGACTGCTACAGTGAAAATTATATCACTGTGGAAAAGGAGATTGAGGAGAACATCAGAAAATGGAAAGCTATTCTGTGTTCCTAGATAGGCAGAACCGATACAGTAAAAATAGCTATATTCCAAAACTGATAAATAGATCTAATGCAATCCCAATCAAAATACTAATATCAAGATCCAGAGAAAATAATCCTATAATTTCTATGTAACCAGTAAAATGTCAAAAGTAATCCTAGCTATAATAACCACTGGTGAATTCCTATCATCTTGTCTAGTGAAACTGTATCATTTCTATTTTTTGTTTGTTTTTATTTTTATTCTCTTTAATGGTTTGATCAGTCTTGCATTCTTACATCTGATAGTCTAAGCAACTTGGTTGAAAAGAACAATATGTAATATAACAACTACTGTTAATTCCTATCATTTTGTTCTGAAACCTTGTATCATTTTTATTGTTTTTGCTTTGTTTTGTTTTTGTCTATGTTGGTATTTTGCTATTGCTCTTTTTTATTATTCTCTTTAAAAGAAACAAAAAAACAATCCTGGGTAATAGAAACAAAGCTAGGGGCATCACAATCCCAGATTTGAGATTATATTATAAGGCTACAGTGATAAAAACAGCATGGTACTGGCAAAAAGCACATTGGTCAGTGGAACAGAATAGAGGAAGCAGAAACAACCCTAGGCACATTCAGCTATTTGACCTTTGATGAAGGGTACAAAAACATACATTGGAGGAAAGAAGCCTCTTTTATAAATGCTGCTGGAAAAATTAGATATCCACACACAGAAGATTGAACCTAGGTTCATATCTCTCACTATGCACTGAACTAAAATCAAAATGGATCAAAGATCTAAATATTAAAACAAAGACATTTAATCTGCTGAAAGATAAAATAGGTAAAACTCTTAAAGTTAGGGGTAGGCAAGGGCTTTCTGAACAGAGCCTGGTTGCACAAGAAATAGTACTAAGGATCAACAAATGGATCACGTTAAACTGAAAATCTGCACTGCAAAGGAAGCACCCGGCAGAGTTAAACAACCTGCAGAATGGGAAAAATATTTTGCCAGCTATTTCTCAGACAGAGGACTAATATCTAAAATATATAAAAAACTCAGAAAACTAGACTCCCCCAAATAAAAGACCCAATCCAAAAATGAGCTACTGAAATAAGTAGGTAATTCTCAGAGGAACTGGAAAGGCTAATAAATACATGAAAAAATGTTCAATATTTCTTTTTTTTTTTTTTTTGGTTTTTGTCCGGTACCGGGAACCGAACTCACAACTTTGCGCTTGCCAGGCAGACGCTTTTTGGCACTGAGCTAAATTCCCAGCCCCATCAATATTTCTGATTATTGCAGAAATGAAATTTAAAACCACATTGAGTCCATCTTACTCCAGAAAGAAATTAAATGATAACTAATGTTTGCAAGGCTGGCAGGTAAAATAAAAAACAAACCCTTTTACATTGTAGGTGGCAATGTAGACTGCTACAAACACTATGGAAATCAGTATGGATATTCTTCAAAAGCTAAAAATAAAATTCTATTTGACCAAGCCATTTTCCTTCTAGGTATCTTTCCAAAAGAGGTAAAGTCATCATATTACATCATCATATTACATGCATTCCCATGTTTATAGCAGCCCAATTTATAACAAGTAAATCTTGGAACTGGCCTGTGTGTCCACCAACAATGAATGTATAAAGAATTTGAGGTATTTATATACAGTGGAGTACTACCCTGCCATCAAGGATACATTTGTAGGTAAATGGATGCACCTTGACACCCTAATATTAGATGAATGAATCAGACACATAAGCTTAACTATCATATGATTTCTCTTATATGAGAAACCCAAAAGAATAGATACAGAGCAAAATAAAAGGTAGGTAATAAGTAGTAGGGAGATCTTTTTTAAATGGGAAGGGAATCAAGAGATGGATGGAGGGGGAAGGGATGGGAAGGAAAGGGGATGAAAAAGATAACAAGGGGAAAAATGAAACTAGAGCTTTCGTAAATGGTGAGGGAACTGAGAACTGGAAGCAACGGGGAAGGAGGAGAGGAGTAGGGGATGAAGAGAGGATTAAGGTATGTTATGCACATATACCAATTCCCCATGAAGAATGTAATCATGTACTGCAAACATATACTAAACATAATTTTTTAAAAATAAAAAAAGGAGACATCTTCTAAACTAAACAAGGAGTGTTTGTAAGCCTGAAATGACAAAGAAAACAATTGGAAACATTAGATTTATTAATTATCATTAAAATAATACTCTACATTTTAAAAATAGAGTGAGCAGAATAATGGAAACACCACCTCCCAAGATATGCAAATCCCAATCCCAAGGATTGTTAATATATCACTATGAATATGTCATTTTTGTGGCTAAAGAAAGTGTATCATGCAAGTAAACTAGGGTTTCTGAGCTGAGGAGATTACCCTGGGTTAGCCAGATGGTTCCTCTGTGAGCCCTTAACAGGTTGCAAAGGAGGGGAGGAAGGTCCAGAAGGATGTGTGGTGTGGAAACAAGGGTTCAAGCAATGTGACTGCTGGAAGGGGCATTAGCTGAGGAATTTGGGAGTCTTCTAGAACCCAGGAAAGGCTATGAAACAGATCGCACCTCAAGAATCCCTGGAGGACCTGTGGCCCTTCTGCCACTTTGTTAATCATCCAGTGAACCCTTTTCAGCCTTCCAGAACTATACGATAATAATTCATTACAGCAGCGATAGGAAACTGATACTTAGAGAGAAGGCAAAATCAGTCAGTGCAGAAAAGAAAAACACAGGGAAAGGAGCATGAGACACAAGATAAACAGGAAGCAAGAAACACTGAGCTGGGCTTGTGCAGGGGATGGGTGTCAGCGGGTGCTGTGCACTGGGCTGCCTGTCTTTTTGGAGCTCCCAACATAGGGGTACAGAGGAGCCAGGAGAGAAAGGGTGGGGAGCCAAAGGACAGCCAGAACAACATCCGCTATGTATTTGGCACAGTCTGAATTCCTCTCAGAACAGAGCCTGAGATAAAGGACTACATGTGAGTAGTTAATGTTAGAGTGACAGATGGATTGGGAAAGTGGGAGGACCGGTCACGGGTGTATACCAAGGTGGCCACTACTGCAGGGGGCCGGTCCCTGACCAGGGCATGCACGTAGCAGGGGCAGGCCCAGCCAGGGAAGCTCTTGCTTCCAGCTCATGTACAGCTACCAAACACTTTTTTGCTCTTTATGTTCATTTATATTCACTAGCTCTTCCTCCAATAGGTAACTCACTTTTGGAGACAGTGATGTCCACAGAATAATCATATGGGCACTCACAGTGAGTGTGGAGAGGAGAACAAAGTCCATTTGGGCAAAAGTATGATCTAGGTGGATCATGATGTAAAATGAGACTAGAGACTGAGGAAGAATCTAGAGGAAAAAGGATGGGGTCACACAGGAGATAGGTGTTCCCCTAGGTAAAGGTTTCTGTTATAGCATAGGTGGAAAATGGCCTCCAAAACCTCACGTGTTGGGAAGGTGATTGGATTCTGTGTGCGGTATGGCTAACCTGCTGTTAGGTGAGGTCCAGTGGGAAGCAGAGGGTGATTGGGGGCATGGCTGGAGGGGCAGATCTGTCTCCCAGCTCCTCCCTTCACTCTCTGCTTCCTGGACGCCAACATTGAGGAACCACTCCTCTGTCACACCCGTGTGCCTTGCCATCTTGCCTGGGAGCCAGCCGACCATGCAAGGACTGAGACTATGGAAGTTTGAGCCAAAAAAACCTTTCCTCCTTTAAATTGCTGGTGTCTGGTATTGTGTCTTGGCCACAAGAATGTAACTAATACAGTTTCTAATGTTTGGTTTTTCTCTAGGGTGGTTAGTGGCAGCCAGCAGGCTGATGTCTAGCTCTAGCTATTATAACAATTCAGTCTCCACCATCAGAATACTGGCCTCTGATCCTCTCCCTTTTCTTTTAATAGTAGCCTTTCTGGAGTGCTCAGGTAGGGAGCAGTCTGCAAGAATGCCCTTTCCCTCAGGAGGTCCTGCATTATGGGGGCAGTCCTAATGATAGTACCAGTTGAGCTGCTGGGAGTCCCTTTGGAACCCTCACCCCTTCTAACTGTTGGGGCTGAAATTATAAATAATTTCATCCTAGTGTACATCCACTCATTCCAGTTCACTAAGCAAAACCAGTCCCATGATCCGTGATAGCTGTCAGAGGGACAGATGGTAGAGCGAGCTGCCATTGACTTTTGCTTCCAATTCATTGGTTTCTTTTTGAGTGAGGTCTTTCATTAATTTTATTTTGCTTTAGCACTCACTTGGTACAGTATTTTTTAACTTATGCCTATGAGCATAGGAAAGTCCTCAGATGCCTGGGCACTTCCAACTACTCTGTAATAAGGACCTCACTTGAATCTATCTGTATTCTCATTAGGGTATGAAAGTTTGGACCCAACATCAGTAGATGGGGAAAATACCAACCTGATGTGCATTTTACTGGTCATTTGGAGAAAAAGGAAGAAGGGACACCAGTAGGGGATGTAACTCTCTTTATGTGACCCTATTTTGTCCATGGGTAAGGAAATGCAGGACATGTCATACATGAAGTACAAGCACCATGTAGAGCAGTCCCTGTTTCCTTTAGTCCCCCTTAAGGAGCCTCACTAAATGAAGCCAGAGGTCTGGGGAAGTACCTCCTCCCGCAGGCTCTGCTGTGAGTAGTCCTAGACTTCAGGATGACATTGCGTGGCTCTCTGATTTTGTATCCTACTAGGGTGGTGAGAATACCATGAACTCACTTGACTTTTATTTCCTGGGGAAGATAAGACTTTCAGCCTCCACTGTGATCAAGTTGAGGTCATGTGATTAAGTCTGACTAATGGACTGAAGTGAAAGATGCATGAGTCTTTTCTAGCCCGAAGCGTGGATGAGTGGGAATGAGGTCTCCATGCTTTCTGGTCTTTCTGTAGTTACCTAACTGCCATCTTCAGAGACTTCGGATCACAAGATGGCAGAGCCTCTGAGGGCCTGTGTGCCTGCAGTAGAGTGTGACACAGACTTCCACCAGCCCACTCTGGAGGGTAGCGCAATGGACAAATTCATCTTCATTGGGCAAAACCACAGACTTTGAGATTACCCAAAGCATAACCTCATTTATCCAGACTAATGCCTAGATCAGCTCATGCAGTAAGTTTTTATTATTTTAAATTTTATCATTTCTTTATGGTGAGTACATCCAGAATCCTCTCTTCTAGTTATCTGGAGGCATAGAATACATTATTGTTAATTATATTCACCCTGTTGGGCCATAAAACACCAGAACTTATGCCTCCTGTCTAATTGCTACACCAACCGAGAGCAACCTTTACCAACTTCCTGTTCCGTACTTTCCTCAGCCTTTGGCAAAAACTGTCCTACTCTCAAGCTCTATGAGATAAATTTATTTAGATTTGACAAACAAATAAGATGATACTGTGCTTGTCTTCCTGTATCTGGCTTATTTCACTTACATAATGTCCTCCAGGCCCATCCACATGGTCATAGGATTTCATGATTTTATTTTTTCTGTTTTTTTTTTTTTGTTTGTTTGTTTTTGTTTTTTTTTGAGACAGGATCTCACTATGTAGTTCAGCCTGGCCTTGAACTCACTATATAGCCCAGGCTGGCCTTCAGTTTGTAGCAATCCTCCTGCCTTAGTCTCCTGAGTGCTGGGATTATAGGCATGTGCCACTCTGCCTGGTTGGATTTCATGATTTTAATGGCTGAATACTATTCTATTTGCGTATGTGTTACACTTTCTTTATTCACTGGTCTTTTGATGAGCATTTAGATTTCTTCCATATATAGAACCATGTGGTAGTTTTAAAGTTTTGAAATTTTATTTCTCTTTGAAATGTCCCACATTTTCTTTTATTTCTTTTTTAATGCATGCAAGTGCTTATCCTATGCCAAGAGTAGTAATAGGAGTAGAGAGATAATCCCTGAAAGGAAAACAAAAACCAGGAGAAGTAACGTTTTACTGGAGTGTTTTTGTGTTTGACAGCCTGTAGGGATGTAAATCAGATGGCGGAGTAGAGGGAGAAAGATGCAGATTCTGGTCAGATAGCACTATAGGGAGCGGGGTCCAGGGCAGTATGCATTTATGCTGTAAAGATGGCATTTCTGGTCACAGTGATCCTCTTTCCTTTTAATTGTTTCTGTGTTGCCACACTATATAAAACAGAAAAGAATGCTTACTAACACTTAACTCGAGTCTTCAGAGAACAGGGCAACTGTTCATACTTGGCCAGAACTGGAGAGAGTAGTGGGGTACAGCTTGTCATTAGCTGCATGGTGCAGCAGGGATGTGGATTTTGGTACTTTTTCAGGCAGCAGCTGTGTGAGGGAAAGCCTAATTTAACTTTCAAGGCTACACTTTTCTCATTCTTACATTATCCATGGATTTGTGCTCAGGGTTCTGCTCTTGGCCCCAGGGAACAGTGTCCTTTCTGTCCCCCTGGTGCCTGGAACCTGCCATGACTTGTGATAGACCTGGTGCCTTTCCTTCGATTCCTCTTCTAGTCCTGCCCCTCCAGATGGGCCTCGGTGCACCAGACATTCCTCTCTCCTGGACCCTCAGTTGCCACGTGTCTGTTTCATCAGACAGTTTGATGGGAAAGTTGGTCTTTGCTTTTCATGTTGCTGTAAATGGCAGAATTCCCTTCTTTTTGTTAAGGTTTAATAATATTCAGACCACCTTTACTTTACCCACTCACCTGTCAAAGGCTATATAAGTTTTTTCCATACCTTGAGAATAATGATAAACCTTGATGAAATCTAATTGAGAAATAAGCAATGTAAAACTATGATTATTTTTAGAACTGAGGAACATTTGCTGCCTAGACTGAAAGTAAGTTGAAAATACAGTTGTTATCTGACTCCCAGAATAGCTGGCTCCTCTTCTCTTAAACTCTTGCGGTTAATCTCCAGCCCCCAGAGGTAGGCCTCCTGCATCAGAGGTCTCTGCGCCCCTTTATCAGGGGACAAGGCATTTCTTGGAGGCTCTTTGCATACACAAAGGATTGCAGCCTTCGCTGGCAAATCCGAGGTGGATTGTGCTTGACTCCAGTTTTAATTAACAAACAAATGGCCCTGTGCTCCTTTTGCGTTCTGCTTCCTTGAGTTAATAAGCCTGCTCCACTTTCCCAGCAAAAATTGTGGAATTGGAACAACTGAGTATTTTCCTACCCCTAGTTGGACCACAAGAAGTTAACACTATTTTTAGAAAAGCAGTTGCCCAGAGTGTGTGTAATTCCAACAGTGTTGTCTCCACTCACAGTTTGTTTTAGCCAGTTCCCACTGTGTTTGAACAAGAACATGAGCCAAACCACAATCAGCTCTGTTCTCATCTGGATCCGGATAAAACCCTCTTCCTCCTCCTCCCCCTCAGCTGTGGAGGTGTGCGCCAGGTAATGGCTGCCCTGCATTTACTATTTTCATGTTCTTTTCCCTCCTTTCTCCCTGTTTCCTTTCTTCTCTCTTTTCTTTTCCCTCCTTTCTTTTTTTCCTTTCCTCCCCCTCCTCCCTCTTTCCTTCTCTCTTTCTTTCTCTCCCTCCCTCCCTTCCTTCCTTATTTCCTTCGTTTCTTTGTTCCTTCCTTCCTTCCTCCCTCATTCTCTCCCTCTCTCATTCTTTTTTCTTTTTCTTTCTGTTTCATACTGGGGGAGGTACCCAGACCTTCACACTGAGCTGCATCCCCAACCCCTTTGTTTATTTATTTATTAATTTTTTTATTTCAGATAAGGTCTCATTAAGTTGCCTATACTGGGCTCAAACTTGTGATCCTTCAGCCTTAGCTTCCCAGAGGGCTGGGATTATAGGCATGTGCCATCCTGCCTGGCTACTACTCTGTTAGGAAGGTTTTTTGTGTGTAGTTCTTTGTCTATATAAGTATCAGTTGCTGAATTAGTCTAGATTCTCCAGAGAAATAGCACACTTGTTTCCCTTTCACAAATTCTGTATTTCTTGTATTGTTTTTGTGTTATTTTGTAAATGTCTGTGTGTCTGTTAATATGTTTTCATTCTTTTATCTTTAAAATAAAAAATACAAAAATCAAATTAAAAAAAGAAGTGAGCACCTGTGTCTATGTCTATATCTATGTCTATCTCTTTTCTTCCCTCCTCCCTCCTCCTCTCTCCTGCTCTCCCTTCCCTCACCTTCTCTCCTCTGTGTGGAGCTTTATTACAGGAATTGGATCACCAAGTGGAGGCTGAGAAGTCCCACCTGTGCTATCTGAAGACCCGAGTTTAAATTCCTGACAACCGGTGTGGTGTGATAGTATAAGTCCTAGTCCAAGTCCAATAGCTCAAGAACTGGCAGGTAGGAGAACTCAAGTGTCTCAACTTTTATGCAGAGAGAATTCACCCTTGCTTCACCTTTTTGTTCTTTTCAATAAAGCCTTGGTGGAGTGGATGGTGACTATTTGCTCATCAGTACTCTGACTCTAAACTCTTCTCTTCCAGAAACATCCTCACAGACACACCCAGAAATAGTTTTTTCCTTTAGTGCAATGAAGTTGATACAGAAAATTGACTATCAAAGTCACTGTGCATTGTCACAGGCACAGAAATAAGGCACTGTGAGCAGTGCCCAGGGTGCGGACTCTGGCCTCCTGCCCGAGAGCTGCCGCTGTCCCTTGTTCTCCCCACGTTCCTGTGCATATCTTTACAGAGACAGAGGACCTCATCCTCCTCAGGAGGCAGTCAGCCTCCTGCGACCATTGTGAGGACTGGAAACGGTGTGCCACCTCGGGGCTCTGTGACGTGACTGGCTCCCAAACAGCTTCCTGAAGCTCAGCCAGGTGTTTGGCTGCTGCAGTAGGTGGTGGAGCTCAGGTGTTTACAGCTAGGATGCTGCTGAGGCGCGGTGTTGCTCTCCGGTGTGGAGGAGTCATGGGAGACAGGGCAAGGGTTGAGCCAGTGAAGGGTAAAAGCAGCGGCTCATGAGAACAGTCCGGAGGAGCTGAAATGTTCTCTGACATCCTGCCCTGTCACCTGGTGCCAGTGTGTGCCTCCTTTGCCCCTCTTTCTGCCCACTTGGGAGCTTTCTGCATCTCCTTTGCCCAAGGTCCAGTGGACTGTTAGGTCCCAAGGCTCTTAAAGGTGCTAACGTTAGGATGCTGAACATCTCCCAGTGGCTCATGTCTTAAAGGTTGGTCCCAGGGGAGGGGTTATTGAGAGGTGGTGGCTTGTGGGAGCCCCTTAGATTACTGGGGTGTGCTCTTGAAGGAGACTACGGAAGCCTCACCTCTTCTGATTTTCTAATTTGGCCATCCCAGGAAAGGTTTTGTTCTGCCGTGCTCACTTCTCATGGTGAGCTCTCACCTCAGGTCCAAAGTGATGGGGCCAACTGATTATGAACAGGCATTTCCAAAACTGAGTTGACATACACTCTTTTCTTTATAAGTTGATTATCTCAAGATTTTCCCCCTCAGTCTTGGATTCAGGAATGCCACATTCCCAGCCCGTTTTTATTTTTAATTTTGATACAGGGTCTGGCTAGATCACTAAGCTGCCCAGCTGGTCTGAAACTTGTGATCCTCTGCCTCAGCCTCCTTAGTTGCTGGGATCACACAGCTCAGAGATGAAAAGCTGACTACACAGAGGGAAACTGGTCTCCTCCTGCAGGTAACTTTATCCTTTCATTGACTTGTAAGAATGTGTTTATGCTGAAGTGCAGTTTACCCCATCTTAGGCATGTGGGTATGGATTTCCATGCTTACAGGAAGCAGGCAAATGACAGCATTGTTGTCAATAGTGTTGTCAACAGTTTTGTCAATAGTGTTGTCAATAGTGGTTGTCAATAGTGGAGGCCCCACTGACCTCTCAGAATCCTCCCCTGTAGGTGTGAACTGTGCTAAGGCTGCTGGGAGGCTTAAATGTGGACATACATGCAATGTTGGCTGGTTCTCAATGTAGTTCAGACAGACGAATTGTGTTTTCAGAGCTTTAGCCTCCAGTTTGTAGAGGAAGCAATGAAAATAGTTTTCTGAGCTCATGCAAGTGGAGAGTGGCAGGGCCAGAAAAGCTCCTGGTTTCTCAGTGACCACTCAAACTGCTCTTCTCACTTGAAAATGGCTGAGAATGCGAGGAAAGCAGAATCAACCCCATCTTTATTGTTGGGGATGGAACACAGTGACATAAACATAACTGGGTTAATGTGTCCTAAAAGATAAGGGCTAGCAGGTAAAATACAGGATGTTCAGTACAATCAGGTCTGGGACTTACTTATGCTAAAAATTTATTCACTGTTTATCTGAAATTCAGGTTGAACTGGGCATCCTACATTTTTATTGGCTAAATCTGGCAACCCTTCAATGGCTAAAATTCACATTGAAACTATTTAGCAAACCACATTATTACTACCTCAACCGGTCCTGGGTCTTCCCTTAGAGGCAGAATCTCAGCACTTTCTGGGAAATGTACGCAGAGCTATAGCTGCATTGCAGTGGTGCCAAGTCTCGATATGAAACAAGAACAATTCAATCACTTATTCATAGTCTAGATGTTTGCACAGGGTAGACAAAATACTGAGATGCTTGGCAGGATTTCTCCATTGTCCTTTGGAAGTCTGGCATCTGGTAACTACAGCCTTAGGTTCTGTGTATGCTGGGAGCTGGGACAGTAACCACAACCCAGTTCTCTGATCTCTGATGACATGTGGTCCCTCTCCCCGCCTTTCGCAATGGGACTCAGGACATGCTACTAGAATTTTCAAAGGTTCAGCCGAAGTCTGGGCGTGCTTTACATTTTGTTCATTTTTTGGCTCAAGACTCATATGTATGTACAGTTGTTTTATTTCAGTCTGCTGATAAAACTCAGACTTCTGCAGACTTCTTTTTCTGAGTTCCTGTTATGCAGGAATTTTAGGAACAAAATCAGATCTTTTTCTTCTAAGAGAATAATAAGTTGAAATAAATCCTGTACATGTTGTAACACTCTGACCCTATTAAGAAGATGGATGGGGAATAGTGATTTCAAACAGCCCTGGAGGCCCCTAGCAGCTAAGAGCTTCTCCCGTAGGAACCTGAATTCATTCATTCATTCATACATTCATTCACTCATTCATTCATTCAATCAACTTGACTGGCCCCTTTGTGTCATAGCAGAGGCATGAGGAGCAGGGGAATCATTTGGTGGCTGCAAATGTGGGCTGTGTGGTCAGTCGGTTTGAGTCCCATTCTTGGTTCTGTCACCTGCTAGTTGTGTAGTCTTGGCCAGTTTGCTCATTTCTCTTAACTTGTTTGGTTGCTCATCTGTTAAATAGGACTAAACTGTTCCTGCTTTTCGGTTGTTTGGAGGATTAAATAAGACTTCTTGTAACTGTGTAGGAGCAGTGACATTTATAAGTACTTACACATGTTAGCTGTGGTGTTGGACACAGTTGGGCAGATGCTTTGATCTCAGAGAAGGTAGGTTTATGACCCTAAAAGTAAAATTTAAAGTTATCATTTCAGAAAGTTGGTCCCAACTCATGACTGACAAGCTTTGTCCTGGGTATTTAAACTAGTTGTCTCATCCCTCTTGGCTAGCAATTGGTCTAAGAGTAGCTTTGATCCCTAATTCAAGTGAATGAGATACAAATGAATACTTTAGGGCTGGCACTTCTGGAAAATCTTTTGCTTTTCTGGAAAAAAGGAGGCAGAAAGAAAAAAAGAGCAAGAATTTTGGTCTAGAACACGATTATGATGCTTGGAAGTATGGCAGCCATTTTGTGACCTTGAATTTGTGACATAAAGGCAGAAGCCAGTGTGGTAGAGGTAGTGAAAAGAAAGATAGGAAGAACCCATACTTCTCAGAATATGCTCAAATGACTTCACCAGGTGGTCTCCAGACTTACTAAGTAATAAAAATTGACATCTAATTTTTAAGCCATTGCAACTTCATCTTCCATCACTTGCAGCTTAAATGGGATTTTACTGATACAACCAGATAAAAAGAAATTTCTTTCCTCAAAGGAAACTGTAGCCAAACAGAGAAATAAAATTCAACCTCATCCTAGCACAATAAAATGAATGAGCAAAGTATGTAAAATGTTTTGCACACAGAGAAGAGGATTAGTATTAGTAGGTGATGAGGGTAATTTGTTGGGTTATGAAGACCCAGTTCTGCCCATGTAAAGAACTCTTGACCCCAGTGTATGACCTAAAGCTCTTCATCTGGTTCCCAGCACAGAGACAAGAAGCAGAGTTCCCACCTCAATGGGAGGTGCTGCTCAGATGCTCTGGGCTTCCTGGGTCAGTGCTGTAGCAGGTTCTTCTGCCTCCCTCTTGGGCCAGCTCTCAGACAGCAGACATTCTCTCAGTGGCTGGGACCATGCTGCTTCTCTCCTGTCTCCCTGACACTCAGTCTGTCTCTTCTGCTGTCCGTCTCTTCCTCCTTCCACCCTCTGCCCTACAGCCCTGTGGACCGTGGTAGCTCATGGTCTGTGCTTGATTTTAGGCAAGACCAAGGACAGAGAATCGGTTAACAGGAGGGAAAGACCAGGGGTCAAACCTTCCTACAGACAGGATGAGCACAGGAGTTAGTTGGGGAGGACAACAAGAGTAGAAGAAGGAGAAGGGATGAACATGAAGAGGGATGGAGAGGCAGACAGAGCAAGCAGCTTTTGATGGTAAGAAAGAGTTGCCAGGTTCAGACAGGTCGTTTAGAAGAACAGTGACTAAGTGAAAGAAGTAGCTGAGAGTGGTGGTGCATGCCTATGATCCTAGCACTTGGAAGGCTGAGGCAGGAGGATCGTTGCGAGTTTGAGGACAGCCTGGGCTACAAAGTGAGCTCAAGGCCAGTCTGAACTACACAGCGAGTAGTTCTGTCTCAAAAAGACCAAAAAAAAAAAAAAAAAAAAAAAAAAAAAAAAAAAAAAAGAAAAGAAAAGAAAGAAGAAAAGAAAGAAGGAAAGGAAGAAAGAAATTAGTTAAAAGATTTGCAGTCATGAAAAAAGAATTTTCCCCCCAAAATTTCAGAGCTATATTTTTAAAATAGTAAAAACATTTTAAGTTATTTTAATAGAAACATAATGACTGTACATTCTATGGGGTGTAATGTACTATTTCAATGCATGTATGTAATGTGTAATGGTCAGGTAAATGTGATTGTTATACCTCCTCAGCTCTTTATCATTTCTGCTGGTTGGGAGCATTCGAGACCCTCTCTGGTGGCTATTTTGAAGTGCATAGTTAGATGTTGTCAGTCATAGTTGCCCCAGTGTACTGTAGAGTATTCCTAACATCATTCCTCCCACCCAGGTTCACCCCTGGACCTGTGAGCCATCTCCCTCCATCCTCCCTCGTCCTTCTTCCCAGGCCTCATATGCATAATTCGCCTCTTCAAGCTAAATACAGACACTGACCAGAAAGTCCCGAGTTCAGGGCTCTGTTTTGCTGTTCACAACATCTGGTTTGCTAATCTTCCTGGAGCCCCTGGGCAGAAACCTGACTCTGGAAGTCACAAGGGACCAGGCTTGGCCACTGACCCCACCTGACACAACAGGAGACAGTGATCATGAACACAGGAAAGGAATTTCTTCATTGTGGTCATACGGGGAAGGAACAGCAGCATCAGTGTCCTAAGCCCTGTTTTCGGGGAGCTGACAAGAGCTTTGGGGTTATACAAGGAAGACGAAAGTCCAGGACTGGGACAGTCTTGGTCAGGCTGTGGTCTACTTGACATCATTTTAGGATCAGTTATGGGAAGTCTTGCCTGGGGTAAGATAATTGCTGCTGCTGAGGAGCTAGTTTGACTGCTGTTACAAGATGTTTATCCATCAGCTTTGCTGTTCCTAGAAGCCAATGTGACTGCGGGAGAAAATGATTTAGAGAGAGAACTACACAGTCAGAAAGGACAGATGGAATCGGGTAGGTCAACGATTAAGCCCATCTTCAGGTGTGGGACAACGATCAGAGACTTCTAGGTGCCACACAGTTCTAGGGGAGGACATTGTAAAAGCTGGCAGTTGACAGTCTGTTGATTATAGTGTACCTGCAAATCTTGAAAATGTCTTAATTCTCTTATCTGGGGGTCTTCAGCCTTGAAAGGGGAGGATTGCCAATTTGAGATAAACACTCTTTAAATGATTAACATGTCTGTGTGCAAAGCTGAGCCGGAAGGAACCTGACCCAACGTTTAAGGCAGCAAAAGGAGAGAGAGGCAAAATAAAGCCGGAGATGCTAGGCTTTCATTCTCCTTTAGCTACCCACCGGGTACCCACAGGCCTAAGCGAAAAGTCAATGCTTTTTGACAAACACAGCCTCCAAGTCTGTTACATTGACAGAATCCATCCGCAGTGTTTTTGTGAACATAACTGATTAAAATTTGAAAATGCCAATTAGGTAATGTTTTATTTATCCAGTTTCTTTTTTCCTCTCAGTTGGGAAGTGTCTTCTGTGTCTTAGAGCCACAGCCTATGAGTTGACATCCTAAAGAACTGGCCTGACCTTATTTAAAGAACATCATGTCCAAAGAAAAAGTTATACAGGTATTGAACGGTATCATGGTTTATACGTAGGTGTCCCCCTCCCCAAAGCCTCATGAGCATCTATGTGGGGTTTTTAGAAGAGGATTGGAGTGTGGGGACCTCTACAGCTGACCCGACCTTAGGTGGTGTGGTCTGGTCAGAAGAGGTTGACCACTGGACGATGGTCTAGAAAAGTTTGTCTCCCTCTCGAGTTCCTCCTTTCGCTCTGCGTCCTGTGGGCCATACTATGAGTAGCTCTCCTTCTCCCTGCCTCTCTGCCTTGCTGTCCTGCCTTGGAGCCAGCCAACTACAGACTGAAACATGAAACATGAGCCCAAATAAAACTCTTTTCCCTTAAATGATGAATGTCAGGTATTTTATCCCAGCAGTGAAGAAAGTGACTGAGACAGTATGATGTTTCATCTGAGACTTTGTGTTGTCGCTAGAGCTAACTCTGTGACAGGGGAAGGTGAGATGAGGGGATTGCTCAGTATCGTATAGCTCTTACATGGCTGCAGAGCATTTGGATCCAGGCTACAGAGTTTGTGGCCATTTCTGTGTATAGCCTCTCATTTATTAAGTCAAATGCTCAACAGTATGACTAAGGCCCTAGGGCTCATGGCAGCCATGCCCAAGCCTAGACATTGCTCGGAGATCACTACAGTGAAGTTCAATGGAAAATGTTCCCATCCTCTCAGTGCTGTTGTTATCGGTTCAGTGCTGGATTTCAATTTAGGGTTTAAGGACAACATAAACCCTATGACAAAAAGTAATGTGGGACTTTGAAGGGCAGTTCACATGCAGTGAGAAGGGACTGTGGCCTAGGAAGCTGTCAGAGCCTATAATGAAGAACCTTATCCCCTCATGTAAATCAATGACAGAGGAAAGGTATTTGTCCAGAAGGTACATTGTGTAATACTTATGAGAGTTTTCAAAAAGAGTAAAAAGAGAAGTCAAAATAGAATTGCTGGCCGGGGATATGGCTCAACGGCACAAGCGCCTGCCTGGCAAGTGCAAGGTCTTGAGTTTGATTCCTGGTACCAAAACAAAAATAGAATCATCAATAAATAATAACAAATGTTGGCTAGCCTGCACAGCAAAAGGAAGCTTTCTATCTTGTTGATGGAAATGTAAACTAATACAATGCACATGGAAATCAGCATGGAGATTCCTGAAGAAACTAAAACTGGAAACTCCATTCAACCTGGCTATTCCTTTTCCGAGTATCTTCTCGAAAGAGTTAAAGACATCATATTACAATGATGCATGCCTAGTAGGTAAATCTTGGAAGTGACCTCTATGTCCAACAATAGATGAACTGATAAAGCAAGTGTGGTATTATACACAATGGAGTACCACTATGCCATAAGGAAAGATAAACTTGAGTCATTCGTAGGAAAATGGGTGACCTTAAGCTCACAATGTTAAGTGAACTAAATCAGACACACAAACTTAAGTATTGCATGGTTTCTTTTATATGAGAAATTCAAAGTGTAAATAAATCAAAGAGCAAAATAAAAGATAACAGGAAACAGGAAGATCTTTTGCTAATGAGAAGAGGGTCGAGAGATGGAGGTGGGGAGAAAGGGGAAAGGAAGGGGACAAGGAAAAATGTGTTACATGCATGTACAACTTTGCACCATGAGTGCAATCATCATGTACAGCAAACATGCACTAGCTACAAGCCCTGGTAACGGTAGGAAAAGAGTTGTCATTTACACTTCTTTTGCATAGGGATATAAATCTAATCTCAGAAAGATGTAAAAATATTTAATTGGCCATTCAAAAAATGAAATGTTTAGTGTCAATAGAGGATATTTTATGAGGGACAGGGAATGGACTGTACTATGAAGGAAAGGTGGGTACTATTCATCATGGGGACCTTGACAGTACGTCGCAGAAGCAGGTCTTACCAAGCATCATGATATTCCATTTGGAAAAGAAAATGCACAGTGATCACATTTTGATATGGACATGATCTCTTAGGGAGACGAGTTCAAACTTTGTGAATATAAACTACTGCAGAAAAAGTCTCTTTCATCACTGGTGAACACAGCGCAATTCCTTCGGGGTGAAGTATCAAATTGTACATCTAGAACAGAGAGGCTGGTGCATCCAGTTACACTGTACCTAAAGGATCCTGAAATTGTTGATCCTGCAAGTCTGAGCTCATGGCCCACTCTTCATGTAAGCGTATAATCAACAAAAAGCTGTAAAGGATTTCGTTAGAGCAATTTCATCTGAAATCCACACCTATGAATAGATTCTGCCATTTTCCCTTCAGAAAGAAAAAATTAGAGGATAAGAACATTCAAAGTATATGCACAGGGTCAGAAAGACAGACAAGGTCAGACATGGTCAGAACAAGACAGGGTGGCGGAACCAATTTAAGCTGAGACAACTGTTACCCTTCAACTACAAGCATTCTCAAAAGCTGTAAATTCACTCTGGCACAAATCTTTTCCATTTACTTTTAAAGAGCCAACGTGGCAGGCATGAATATTATTTCACTAATGCTAATTAAAATCAGTATTGAGCCTCCTCCCATCTGCGGAACAAAATATTCCATATCAGACAGAACTGGGGCTCACTCATGTCCTCTACCGTCACTCCAGGCTTTATAAATCTTCCAAAAGCTTTGTACCCAGCAAGGTGTTGGCAAGACCTCTGTGGGTTTTGGTTCTCCCTTGTTACTGTTAAAGTACTCGTTATTAAAACTAACGTGGCCCCTTGATGTTTGATAGGTTTGTGTGTTTCTGTGAAACTAGGACATTGGTGAGTAGAGTTCAGATCCCTACAACCATGTATGGCAAGGCAGTTTCTCTTGAAATATGCAGACGATGCATTCTTTTTGATCATTGGTCAGAGGAAGATGGACTGTGTTAAAACATTTTTTTTTTGAAAGGCAAAAATTCTCACCTGTTGTAGAAACATAAAATTAACATGCATCAAATATTTTAGTTGATGATTAATTAATGAAAGAACCAACAAAATGATAAAACCGGTCCAAAAATAACTTGGAGAACACATACATATAAGTAATTGTTAAGACTAATATAAAGTTTCTAATAGGTGCAAAACTGGTTAATATCTTCTGGGCAATGATCCACTGCGTCTCCAGTAAACAGTACAGGGGGTTCCTATGGGAAAGAATCATCTGCATTAGTTTGCCACAACTTGCTGGTTAGTAAAATTGTTCAATAACAATGAAAGGTACAGAAGCTTGCAGAATTACGTAATTCAGAAGGATGCGCCTAGTATTTACTGAAAAGGACATCCACCGAAATTTTTCCCGATTATAAAGTCCCTTTTTTTCCCCTTAATAGTTGTCTACAAAACTGTGGGTTTTAGGCTGAAATCCAGTGACTAGGTAATTCTCAGTGACTGAAGATTGTGGTAAAAAATGAGTTGGTTGTAATTAGTGGGATTCGATGTTTACCTCGGAGGATAGAGCGGGTAATATTATACAGGTTTTTCGTCCAAATGTGTGCATGGGAGGGATAGGCTAGAGCTCACATTTAGGGAATCGTAGCAGTGGTGCATTTGGGGTAACCAGGGGACAAGTGCTGTGATCCTTTCATTGGGAATTATGTGGCAATTTGGACAAGATACTGGTTTGAACACAACCGCAGTCCTACACTTTCCACAGAACAATTTAGGATTTGTCTTGATGAAAATGTGCAGAGGAACACACAGAAAAGAGAGCACTCACTAGAGTTAGGTGTTGGGTTCCTAAATTTGAGCCTGATTTTGATCTGATTTTCCTAAATTTTCATTCTTCAACAGGAGGACCCCAAGGTTGCCTTTATCATCCTCACCCACAGTGGGTAAAGCTCTGTGCTACTCTCTTCTTTCTGAAGTCATGGGTAACAATTTCATAGAACGTAATCACTTGCCATGGATTTCCACAAACATTTAGACCACAGCCATAATTATTTATTTATTTTTTGGTAGCAGGACTTGAACTCAGGACCTCACACTTGCCAGGGAGGCACTGTACCACTGAGCTATATCCCCGACCCCACTATAATTTTATTTATTTATTTTCCCCTATATGTCTTGTGTACATTGATATAATCATAAACATTCCCTCTTGAATTTTTATTAATACTTTTAATTTTGTAATAGTTTTAGGTTTATACAAAACATATAATGATACTCTAGAGAATCTTTCTGTGCACTTACTCTGTTTCTTATGTGACTGTGGTATATTTGTTCAAACTAAGAAACTTACTATATTACTATTAACTTAATGCTAGACTTGGTTTAGATTCAAGTTTTTTTCATTAACTTTTTTTCTATCCCAGAATCCAGTGGAGGAGACTGCATGGCTCTTAGTTTCCGTGTGTCCCCTGGCTTCTCTTGGTGTGCGACAGCTTTGCAGTAATTCCTTTTCTTGTCATTTATTTGCAGTGCTGGGATCAAACTCAGCACCTTGTGTGTGCTAAGGAAGTGCTGTATCCCTGAGCTACATCCCAGTCCAATTCCTTGTTTTTAACAACTTTGGAAGTTTCTGAGGAGTGCTGGCTGGTATCTTGTGCAATCTCTCCCAACCTGGGTTTGTTTGACGCCTTTTTCTCAGGATTTGATGGAGAGTATAGATTTTTGGAAAGGAAATCATGGAGCTGCAGGTCCCTTCTCATATCCCATTAGGGTGCAAGATGCTTGTGTGACAGTCAGTGGTGATGGGCAGCTGGGGCACTTAGCAAAGGCAGTGTTACCCAGGTCTCTCCATGATCAAGTTACTCTTTTCCCTTTCCCTTCTGCTACGGTTTGAGTGTCTCCAAAAGTTTTTGTTGGGAAACTTAAACCCTAAATTGGTATGTTAGTGGTGTTTGCAGATGGAGTTGCAAGAGGGAATTAGGATTAGGTGAGGGCAGGACCTCCACAATGGCATTAGTAGCTTTAGAAGCGGAGGAAGAGGGACTGGAGCTAGCACATTGCTCGGTAGCAGCAGGTACTGCTCTTCTCCATGTTAAGGTGCAGCAAAAGGCTCTACCCACTGCTGAGCACATCCAACACCTTGACGCTGATGTTGCTGCTCCCCAAGGGATGGCTAAACAAGCCTCTTCCCTCTGTTAGTTACTCAGTCTCAGGCCTCAGTTCTAGGAAGAGAAAAATGTGACCTGTACTTTCCTATTCCGTCCTCTAGGGTGGCTTCTAAGACAATCCTGGGGATTTTCCCCACAAAAGCTCCAAAGAATCCACTTATAAAATTCTCTGGGCCTGAAGGTATTTTTGGAGATAAATTTTCAAAAAACTTTTCCATAATTCTCCATGATCGCTTGACTATAAAGTCTTCCACATCCTCTAATGTTGGGATGGTAATTTAAACAAAACCCAAAAGGATTCATTCCATTGTGATTTTGAAATGGAATGGAGAATACTTTGCCTAGAGTTTTCTGTTCATATACGTATTTTCCTGATTTCTAACACTGTGTATTCTCTTTTGAGTGGGCATGCTATTTACTGTACGTGGTTTTCTCTGCAGAGGTAATGGCCGGTTGCTCCAGATTTGTCTAATGAGAAAAGGCCAGAAATGTGAATGAGTAAGATGTATGTTTTGAAGCAATGATTTAGGGTCTTATTGGAGTAAAGAACATGGAAGCCCAAAGACAGATCCTTGGGTACTTAAAAGTAGGTGTAGATGAAGATAGTCTACTAACACTTAGGTCTGTATTTCTGCTTACTTCACTTAGAAGGATTTTTGGAAGGCATGCTTGTTTAAAGTGGAGAGGCAATGCAGAGCTCAGAGAGAGGATTATGCCTTCCCTCCCCTTCTACCACTGCTCAGACTATTTTCCTCTAACCACCGTACAAGATTTGGTTATGCATCCTACTAAATGCTTCTCTCCTCTCTAGCTGGGCATGATACCACTGGCCTGTAATCCCAGCACTCAGGAGGCTAAGGCAGGAGGCTCACTGCAAATTCAAGGCCAGCCTGGGCTACATAGTGAGTTCAAAGCTAGCCTGAACTACATAGCAAGACCCTGTCACAGAAAAAGAAAATGCTTCTGTCCAGCTTAATGACAAGATACAGAATGATATTTATTTTGAATCACTGTTCTGATGGTAGTGGGTATTTTGGGATATTTGATGGCAGGAAAAGTAATATAATGCCATAGTAAGTATCACAGAAGTGTGGGACTCCAGTATCAAAGCTACCTCCCACTCTGCATCTTAAGGACATGAAAACTAAGGTTAAGCAAGGCATAATGAAATTTCCAAGACCACAGAGAAAACCAGTGGTGAGACTGAGATGTGCACCCCAACTTCCTAACACTAGGTGCAGGGCTTTTTCCCCAACAAGGGAAGAGAAAGGTAGGTGATTTAGCAAATCTTTCTTCTGACCTATAGATCAGAGGCCACACAGACAGAGGA
This sequence comes from Chinchilla lanigera, assembly GCF_000276665.1. Lineage (NCBI taxonomy): Eukaryota > Metazoa > Chordata > Mammalia > Rodentia > Chinchillidae > Chinchilla > Chinchilla lanigera. Next base: position 5,115,336 of record NW_004955467.1, on the reverse strand, counting down.
AAGGCAGAGCACCGTACAGTGGAGTTTAAACATCCTATAAGTAGGAACATTTGCATAACATGGGTCCAGTGCACTCTGGTGTGGGTATGTGGTTGTCCCAGGACCTGTTCTTGTCAAATCACTTAAAAGGTCTTGACTCTGAAAAGTCTCCATCAACCGCGCTTTACAAATCCCCAGAGAAAGCAAAGGCATATTTAGAGAAGTTGTTTTATCTCTCCCATCTGTGTCTGAAGTAATCCTGAACTTTTAGAGTGTGGCCAAGGGCTGGGCACCTGGCCAGTCCATATACACACTGTCTGTCTGTGGGGATAGACTAGAACTCAGGCTAACCGGAGATTCCCTCTTTTGGCTGCTGTGTGCTGTCCCTGAGCGTGTATTTTGAAGCAGGATCCACATTCTTGGCAGGTCAGCTGTGAAACGTGTTTGACGTTGGTGGAAAAGGGCAGTTCTTGGATCCAGGAGCCTTGCTGCCTGTGTCTGTCTGCACTCCTGAGGAACCATGTTCCAAAAGCCAACTTTCTAAGAGTCTGTTTGGCTCTGTCTTTGACACTGATGGAGCAGGAAAGGCTGACTTGAGTTTCGGAAAGGTCCTTAACTTAGTGCAGGACACATCCAAAATGCCTATGTGTACACGGATGTGTCCAATGCCATTGGAGTTCTCCCTTTGTGAAAAGAGTCATTATGGGGAATGTGAAAGCGCGTTAAGCTTGCGCTATGATGTCATATTATAGGATGAACATAATTTAATAAAAGGATGCCCATCTATTCTCTTTTCTTCCCAAGCTTGTTGATTTTTTAAACCACATTTTATCTATCTATGGAACTGTACTACAGAGTAACAGATTTTAGACCCCAAATTCTGAGTTACTGTCATTAAATTTGAACTAAATTTGGATTTTCTCTTCTGCATCTATTTCTTCTATGATTTCTGATAGCTTATCTGAATTCATCTTAAACTTCTGTCCTTGAGTAACTTCTGTGTATTTGTGTGTGTATGTGTGTGTATGTGTGTGCGTGTGTGTACGGGGTGTAGAAATCATCCAGTTAGTAGAGATGCAAAGCCAGAAGAAATAAACGGTGAAAGGATACAGTCTACTCAGTGTACATTCCGTGCTGTGCAGAAGCTATTTCTACTTATCCTTTGGGAACTTTCTCAAATCATGCCCTATGTGCTCCTCCAGCCCAGGTTAAGACACGTTGACTGATGGGACACACTGCTGTGTTGAGATGTATGAGAGATGGGTGGAGGGTGCACCACACGGAGGAGGACGAACTCTTGTACCAAAGCTTGCAAAGTCCACCAAGGGAAGAGAAAGGTAGGTGATTTAGCACATCTTTCCCCTGACAGATGTTCTTTGTAATTCAGACCAGCTCTCCTAAGTCCTTGACTCTAATGCTCATCCTTTGCCCACGTCCAGCGGTGAGATGTCCATAAGATAATATCCCAACTTCAATGGCTTCCAGAGGAAATGTAAAGGAGAGGCACATTGGCTGGAGAACACTGAAAAAATGCAGAGAAATGCATCTTCCTCAAGTGTAGCTTTGGCTGAGCTCTGTAGATGTTTTCATCTGCTGTGAAAGCAATGGAAATTTCCCCTGTACAGCGAGCTTATGGAATAGCTTAGTTATTCAAACACTATTTAAATGACAGCAACAATAAAAATGTAATCCCAGCACTTTAGGAGGCAAAGGCAGGAGAATAGTAAGTTGGCAGCCAGCCTGCAGAACTTAGTGACTTAGGGAGACTCTGTCTCAAAATGAAAAATAAAAAGAAGGGTTGAGGATGTAGATTATTGTAAAAGCTCTGGTCTTAATCCCCCCAGTACGACACACAACAAAATCAGCATGGTTTTAAAAGGTATCTTTTTAAAAATTTGATGACTTCTTATCTGTAGTCATATTTTGTACTTTTAAAAATTGTAATTTCAAATCAAATGATTGATGACTGAAATACATTTGTACATTTTAATGTAAAATGCAGGATTTAAAGATTTCTACTTCATCTTAAGAAATTATTCTTTTTCATTGGTCTCTCCATCAGTGATCAGTCCTGATTCATCAAATCAGAGGACGTGTGGTGTCATTTGTGTCTTTTTCTTCCAAGTTCTCAGAAGAAAGCCATCTCTCAGCACAAGCTCTATAAACCTTGGCTTTCTCATTTGTAAAACATAAGAATATACCCATGTTATGCTATGAGGATTCAATTGGGTAATATTTACGTAAGGCTTAGGCAGTACCCAGCACATAGTAGGTAGTCAGTGAGTGTTCCTTAAATCTAAAAATATGGAAGGCTTTTAGAAGGATTAGATAAGTTGTTCCTCAGTTGCTAAAGACAGAACCTTTTAAGAGCTGCTAAACTTCTGTCCATTTGAATAAATAGTAGCTCACCATGATCCCTAAGCAAGTCAGTTCCTATGGGTGGTGGCAATGAATTTGGCAGCTTAGAGAAGTACCCCCTTCCACATGGGTACACTTTATGAGGAGCAAATGGACAACTTATTATAACTGTCAAACATGAACTAGTACTGTGTTGGAAAAACGTAAGTGTACATTCATTGGCTTGTTCTTAGTAGATCTCAAATGGAAATAGCTTTTTCTTCTAAATTATGCCTTCCATCTTACTTCCAGTTTCATTTTCCTGTTCTCTAATGAATCTCAAGTAGATACCATCATTTTCTGGCTGTTCAACACTGGTTAAAATTAAGTACAGGGACTTCTCTTCTGGCTCTGACAGACTAATAAAAACCAGATTTTCCTTTTCACCAGAAACAACTAAAAGGTCAGTCAAAGTCTATGAGACAGTGGTTTCTGGACATTGGATACCAGGTAGTAGAGAACAGGGATCACATGAGTGGGAAACGGAGAAGCGGAGCTCCGTGCTTGGCTGTGTGCTGCCGGGAACAGGCATCTAGGAGACAGCACAGAGCGACAGGTGGAGCTGCAGGTCCCTGCGAGTAGAGGAGACAGGGACGGGGGTGTGGGAACACTGGTGCAGTTCATGTACAGCGTACACAGCTGGGCCTGAAGGGAGCTCACAGAAAGAAATCTCCAGAGATGTGCAGAGTGCCCCACTGGGTCTCCGGTGAGGGATGAGGAGCTCAGGTGAGTGAATAAGTGCTCCCAAAGCTAGGATAAAACCACTCCCCAAAAATTAGAGGAAACAAATCACTGAGTTTTACATGTGAGAGGATGTTAACTGTACAGTGGAAGGGAGAGCCGCGCATAATGGTGGACACCTGAGCTGAGGGAGGCTGGAGCAGGAGAGAAGATTGCAATTTCTAGCCCAGTTGAGCCTGAGCAGCAGAGTGAGACTCTGTCCCCAAATAAACTAACAACTAACTAACTAACCAACTAACTGAAAAGGGCTGGGGATATAGCTTACTGGTAAGATGTCCCTGGGTTTGATCCTTAGTACAGGAAAAAAAAAAGTGGAAGAAAGAAGTACAAGGCAAAAAGCAGAAAGACCAGGGGCTCCAAAAATCAACAGGACTCAGACAAGCAGCTAGGCCATAGAGGGCTGTGGTGTTTTGGTAGAGCAGATATTCCGTGTGTTCTATTTCTCCAAAAATCCTTCCAGAATTTTAGCTGGGGTGCAACATAAATACAGAAATATGTACATTGAGTTTTCCCTAACATATCTGTATAAATCAGATAGGTAAACAAACAAAATCCAAAGCTTCATTTGTATCCTTCCTAGTCATGAACACTTCCCAGTCCCCAGGCCACCATAAAGCCCAACTACCGCCACCACCACCACCACCACAGCAATCCTCATCTCAGCTGGGCTCATTTTCAACCCTCTCTATAGCAGCTGCTGCTTCTCTGGCTGACACTGCCTGGCCAGTTATGAGTGCTATGTCTTGTGGCAGGTGTCCAAATGCTGGCTGTCCTGGGGATGCTGTTCGAATTCTTTGGAAGACCCTGGGGGTTCTCCCCACTGACCAATTCCCTGGCTCTGGATGGAGGATAGTCCATTCTTTGTTAGCTCCATTATGAAAGTCTGCTCGCCTGGCAGGCAGCCCTCTTGGTGGGGTACTGGAAAGATGGCTCAAGCCCAGATGAATTCCACAGTGTCCGCTCCACCCATGGGAAACTCACGTATGCTGGCCATGCCAAACAGTGGACTGGAGGCCAGCCCCCTCTGGAGTGTCCATTTCCTTTCAGTCCTCTCCTGTCCTATTTGCAAGTCTATGAGGACAGAAATCTCCAATGGAGACTGCAGTGCTCATCCCCATTGTTACTACAAAAGGTAACCCTGCAACCTTCACCTCCTTGCTTGGCTTTGAGAGGAGGGGAGAAACCACTTCATATCTCGAGGCTATTACTTGTGGCTACGCCATGGCTCTTCTTTTTGCCTTCTCCTTGTCTTTTAAAAGGGAAACAAGATAGGGAGTTCAGGGGAATGAGGTCAGTGTCTTAAATGTATCTGGGGTTTGTTTTTGTCTGATCTGGTAAGACACAGAAACACAGATGTGACCATCTGCAAAGAAGTTTATAGTGCAGATCTCTAGAATCAGGCGGCATGTCACACTACACAGGTGTTTAGACTTTCATGCCTATGACAAAATATCTGAGTCAGACAAACTTGAAAGATGAAAGGTTTGTCTTGGCTCAATGTTTCAGTGGTTTCAGGCTGTGGTCACTTGGCCCCTGTTATGATTTGGGGCTTATTTTGTAAGGGGAAACAATATAATACAGGACACATATTTTATAAAATTATTTATAGTAGTCATTTAAAGATTTATATACAAGAGCGTGCAGGAAATTTGTCCACAAAGACGAAGGAAATTAGCTGAGGGCTTGGATCCTATAGAAATGTCCTGCATGAGTCCAGCTGAAGACCTAGAGCTCATACTAGTGCCTCCCACAAGTCCAACTAGAGGTCCAGAGCCCATGACAACATCTCATGCAGTCCTGTTTCATGGATCTGCGCTGGGAAGGCCCAAAGGTCAGTGGTGGAATCTAGGAAGTCTGTGCTAGCTGGCTGAGGGATCTGCACTGGAGCCAGGAAGCAATGCTCAGAAGAACCAGACCACCCCTGAAAGGTACCATAGCCATCCTCAGCAACAGTGAGGTCCCGAGCTCCTCTGATGATCAAGATGGCCTAGTTCCCATCAGGGAAGCCAACGCACAAGCTTCTCTAGGAGACCAGCAGTGCACCATCTTCTCCTGTGGATCCAGGAGGCGATGCTCAAAGTGAGGACCAGAGCTCCCCCAAAGTGAACCAAAGCCATTCTCAGTGCCAACTAGGTCCCAAGCTCCTCAGAGGATGAAAACAGCCGAGTTCATCAGGAAAGCCAGCATGACGAGTATGACAAACAGAACTAACGGCTCTTTGCAGCTTCTACCAGCTCCCGAAAGCCTCTCTCAGCTCCCAACAGCCTTTCTTCTTTTTCTCCAGTTCTGCCTCTTATGCTGCTGGCAACAATCCCCAGGTGGTCCTCCCACACCCGGCACCATGCTTACTCAGTTCACCAGTTGTCAGTCCACTAGAGCCCATTACATTGGGCCTGTGCGGAGGCTGAATGTTATGGTGGGAATTGTGCACTGGGGCAAAGCTGCTCAGCTTGTAATGGCTGGGAGCAGAGAGAGTTAGGGTACAGTCCCAGTGCCATGACTTCTTTCCATTACCCCCGCCTCCTTGCATGGCCTCCCAACAGCACCACACACTGGGGACCAGGACTGGCCGCGGGCTTTGGGGAAAATTTCAGATCCAAACCATGATATGGGGCAACATGGAGAAGCACCAAGGTTTGTCAGGCTCCATAGAGCAGGGACTCTCTCCGGTTGCCAGGTACCTGGGCCCTGGGATGATTAGGGGGAGTGGGTAATGCAAGGAGTGTTAAAGCCAGACGCTGAAGGTGGCTGGAGTGTAGGCTCTGGCTTGATTTGCATATGGAAGATGTGCCCAGGCTAAGTCATGTGCTGTGCCCATGAATTAGCTCACCCAGTGAGGGCCATCTTTCCAGCGTTAGCGAAGGCCAAAGGCTAAGACATCAAAATGTCCACACAAAGAGAATACAAGATAGGGTTAATAAAGCCAATCTGATGATTTTATAAGGAGCTCTGAGGGAAGTTTCTGGTTATTGTTGATTCTTTTAAAAATGTTATGATATTTCTTCCATCTTTGCCCCCAACTTTGGGGGCTGGCTGTCAGTTTTGAAATAGGAACTGTCCCATCCAACATCTTGCTACACAGTGATGATTAAAAACAGTATTGTGTATCACATTATTGGTTTTTTTTTTTTTTTTTTTTTGTCATTTTGAGACTCACTATGCAGTGAAGGCTAGCCTTGAGCTTACTTTGTAGCCTCAGCTGGTCTCGAACTCACAGTGATCCTCCTGCTTCAGCCTCCTGAGTGCTGAGATTACAGGCATGCGCCACCATGCCAGCTGTATCAAATTATCTAACTTCCGTACTGGAAATTAAAGTAGCACATTCTAAAATGGATTGATTGTACCTTTGCTAGGAGCTGTTTACAGATTCTTTGGTGGTGAGCAATACAACCTGACTGGTTATTTAAATAAAAATAAAATCTGTTGAATGGATATAGAGTTGGTCATATAGAGGGAAAAGTGACAGTCAAGTGCCTGAAAGAGCAGATTGCTGCCACTGGCATTGATCTGCCTCAGCATTTTCTACTCCCAGAAGTCAGAGTGCATGGAGAGGAATCCCTGGTCAGAGATTTGGAGTGGGGGGACTTTGCCTGGCATTCACATCAGACTACATCATCAAGAGAAGGCCTGGGGCTTAGACGAAAGCAGGGGCTAGTATCCAAAGAAGAGGGCATGAATTGTGGGTGGGCAGAAACAAGACATTTGCCACCAGTACACAGATTAGCATAAAGAGCACAGACCTAGCTTCATGGAAGTCATACTTGAGCTCCATCCCTGATACTTCTTATTTTGGTCACAATTTCTGTGCATCCCTCTCATTTACCTATAGCATAGATGGAAATAATACCTGCCTTACCACATGATGAGACCAATAAAAAATGCTGTAAAATGATAAACTACAGTATTATTCATACAGTATTAGTACAAATGATATAATTCTGTTTCTGAGCTCCCATTATCTTACAGATAGTGTATGTCTTGTCATTGTGTGTGGATAGCCTCCCTATGAGCTCATGTAGTGACTTGATACTTCAGTATAAAAACTTTGGAAATGCCAGTATATTGTAGTTTATTCATATTTTAGGTGAATTTTAATCCTGGAATGAATTTGACTTATAGCTGTCAATATCTAAATTGCTAACTCTCATTATGGTTCAAACCCTTAATTTACCTAGACCCTTTATTTATTTGGAAACGGTCATTGAATCAAGAGGATTTCATGGTTCTCAGCATGGAAAATGCCAAACAGATCTTATCTGACCTGCCGCTGCCCTGTGCAGAGCCCTGAGCGGCTCCAGAATCTGTGTTGACAATATTCCAATGTGTTTAGCTGATGTGCCAAAACCTATTGAAAACCCTAGGCCTGGATTATGCTAACAACACCTTTTAAAGTCCTTGAAATCCAGGCACATCCTGCGAGGAAAGAGGCCTATGAGACATTTCATTTCTCTTACAAATGAGATGGGTGGGAAGAGGATCCAGACAAAGCCTTGAGCATAGTCAGAATGTCCTCCCTTGCTAAGGCATAGAAGGTTATGTACGCAAAAGCTATGGCTTAACCTGGAGCTGTGTCCTCTGCCAGGAGGCAGGCTTTTCTGGCAGGAGGCTTTGCTTGAGAGTCTTAGGACCCCTCCGCCCCAGTGAGAAAATGGATTCTGCTTGTACAAGGGTCTGGCACATTCTTCTTTGCCTTTAATAGACTTCTAGTTATCGAAAGGATGGGGTTATTCTGGGGACAGAGTGTATTTATTTGTCCTTATTTCAAAGTCAAGTGTCCCCTGGTTGGGTGGATATCTAACTTGCGTTGGATATGTAAGATAAATCTAGTTACCCCGAATCTTAAAGAAGCAGGATATAAACTGACATTGCTTTGGGGTTGATAGAAACAGCAGAACAGTGGAGCAGGAAGAGCAGCTGTTTTCATTAGCACCATCTTTGTTTACTTATAGGAGATTATGTTTTAAGACCCCCAGCAGACGCCTGGATCTGTGAACAGTACTGAACTGTACATACATGGTATCTTCCCTATGCATGCATACCTGTGGTGGAGTTGAATTTAGAAATCAGGCATAGTGAGAGATTAAAAATAAAAACTAATAACAAAATAAACAATTATAAAGTTATTTACAACTTCGGAATTATTTAATTTCTGGAATTTCACATTTAATATGTTTGGACTGCAATTGGCCCTGGATAACTGAAACCATGGAAAGTGAAACCATCAGTGGCGGTGTTGTGACTGCTCCTGTTGCTATGCACCTGTGTGTCTTAAGACAGTGGCTCCGCACAGCTGCCATTTCATTAACTGTCTTGGTTTTGCTGATCAAGAAGTGGACAGGTCCTGGTTGGGAGATTCTTCTGCTTCCAGTACTGTCTGATGAGTATTTGGATGGTATCTGCCAGTGCTTGTCTGATCCAACACGACTTTATTCACACCCCTGGCATGTTGGCAAACAGTTGAATGTCTTGGCCTTTGAAGCTCTCTTCTTGAGTTCTCTTCCCTGGGGAAGTCAGACTTTAAGATGGCAGATTGAGGTTCCAGAAAACCAAGCCAGAAGCTTCTACCACTGCTTACAGGTTGAATGTAGTCCTTTTCATGTAATCTGTTAGTCAGAGTGGTGACAGGTTCTCCCTAACTCAAGGACAGAGGAAGTCGATCTTCTGCCGGTTAGGGGACAGTCAAACGATGTAACATCATCTTTCACCTGCCACATAGCAGCTATCTTCTTGGGTCGGGGAAGCTGTCTCGTAGTATGGGCTCCTGGGAAAATGGCAACCATGGGTACAGCAAGGCTTGGTTGCTTGGTGTAAGTGAACCTGCCAAAGCAGCTTGATTATGGGATACCTGGTAGAGGTGGTTCCCTGTGTATCCCTTCCCTCACTGAGGAGGATGAAAATGCCTGATTCTGATGTTGGCTGGCTGGACTTGGGTGTATCATGTGAAAGGCACCTTGTGGAAACTTCCGTAAGTACTTAGGGGGTGGAATAGTGGGTATACAGAGCTCTGTGTGGCCCTGCCTAGATACTGATGTGGGAAAGCAGATTAGGGTAGTAGAATCTGGAATATTGCTATTATTTTCTTCATATATTCTTCTGATGTGCACCAGAAGGCACATACATAAGAGTTGATTGTGTGTGTTAAAAGTTCACCCTCAGCCTGGCAGTTTCTTCAAAGTCTACCCCTTGGAAGACAGTGACGCTATGCACACGGACTCACCAGACCCCACTCCCTCCTCTACAGTAGCATCACATGAGGCAGAACAAGTCCCTCGTGAACACAGGTCCTCTCTGAAAGATTTCCCAGGGCCACATCCTACTCTTGTTTCCTCTCTTTTCTGTATTCAGGCTCATTTCTACAGATGAGGAAACAGAGGCTGAGAAATATCAGATTACATGATATGCACACACGGCTCTTGCAGAACTGGGTGTGGAATTCCCTGACTGCCAACAGTGTTCTTCTTGGAGCTCCTGCTTCCTAGGATGCCCTTTTAAGGATCAGCCCATGAGTCCAGTAAGAAGAAGGTCCCCATGTCCCTCCTCCACTGAGGATCCTTCAGCCGAGTTCACAATGCTTGCTGAAATGTGCTCTCTTTCTTTAGCCAAGATTTCAGGGGGCTCCTGAGGGAAGAGGGTGCCTGACAAACACTTAGTGTGTGCAGTGGCTCGCACCTGGGCAAGCCCTCTTGGTCTCAGCAGATCTTATCCACTGTAAAATTGTGCTAGGGACTGTAAGAGAGTCCTTTGTTTCAGCACTTTCCTGTTACCTGATTCACCTTATTATGCCCTCCCATTTTGGACACTCAGAAAAAAATACTAACTTTTCTGGCATTTGATGGAGCATCTGATTTTAGACACTCAGGAACTACGAAGCAAAGAGTATTTTCTAACTGCTGCTGGTGTCTCTGTCCCCCAGAGACTTCCTCCCCATGGCTCCTGACCTCCAGCTTCTCTCTGGTTGGTCTTTTTGCCTGCGGCGCGTGTGCGCGTCCTTCTCTTGTCACCCCTCAGCACACCTCACAACACGAGGAAAGTAGACGGCAGCAATATGGTGTCCTGCTGTCAAATCAGAACGGGCTTCTCTTTCTGTGCTCTGAACAGTCTGACTGCATCCTCTTTATCTGTCCAGCCTTCAGCTAATGACTCCTGCTGATACGTGGCCACGAGCATTCATTTCCTCAGCAGGAAAGCCTTCCCCGTGGCATAGGGTGGGCAACCCATGCTTCTGGCTGCACCTTCCAGGCCCTTTTCCTCCCTGCTCCCACTCACCTTTCCAGATTCATGTTGCCCCACATTGGGGAAAATCAGGCTGGTCACTTCCCAGAATACTTCTACTTCTGTGCTTGCTACCCGTACTCCTTTCTGTACGATGTTCTTCCCTGAAATTTTCAAAAGCTTGCCAGCTTCTCAAAGTCTTGTATACACTTTTCTAGGGGGATCCAACCCTGAATCCCACAGCCTGAGTAAACCTCACCTTTCTGTGTTCTCACAGTGTTTTCTATGTAACTTTCTTACCGTCCTTCTTATATTCCAAAACACAGGGATGTGGTGTCTCTTAGAGACACTTGCTGAGATGTGCCCTGCTTATTTTTGTGCACGTCTAAGTACTTACTGAAGTTTAGACTTTTGTCCAACCTGTCTTTGGGAACTTTTCTTAAAACTAGTGCCCAATAATTGTGTAGAATTAAATGACAGTTGATTCTACACATATTTCTTTCTGTCCAGACTTGCCTTGTTATCTGCACAATGTTTACAAACTTCAACTATTTTTAAAAAAAGTCATGTTTTTGCTATTCAAAAATAGACAACTTTAGATTTATATGCGTGTTGAATAGATAGCCTGTTAACCTCAGGCAGATTGTTTACTTTAATGCAACCATGACATTTATTACCACTTGGTGGCAGTGTATCCCAATTACAAGACTTCCCAAGAGAACACTAGACTTTATAAGTGTTAAACTACAAATCAGAAGTTTATGAGATGACAGTTGACAACATCTCACATTTCATTCTACTTTAGTGACAGAAATTCTTGTATATACCGTATACATAAATACTTGGTAAAAGTCAATCTCTCAGGGTATGTCAGTATTGTCCTGTTGCATGGCTTAACCATCTTTTCTTGCTGTGAATGAAGAATAGACATATAAGATAATATGAAGAAAAGTGAGAAAATTATTTACCACCTGCATTATACTAAAGCATGTTTTAAATGTTTAAGGTCTTGACATATGGCTGGACAGATATAATCTCACAATAGGATTTAAAATATCTATGCAGAAAGTAGAGTTCTATGTAAAAATTGCTACTCCTCCCAGAAAATAATGCAAGTATAGTTCTGAAATAAGCAAGGAATATCCTGGAAAAAAATTTAAACTCATAAATCTCGGAAAGATCCATTGTGACAATGCCATTTGCAGGGGAAGTTTGGTAGTATGTGGAGGGGATAAAAAGAAGATTTTGGAAGCTTGGTCAGGGATATCAGTCCCATTTTACACACACACACACACACACACACACACACACACACACACACGCTGCACTTGCTTAGCCACGTCACTAAGGATGGAGCTGTGTTTGCATTTGAGGCGGGTGTTAGAAGCAGTAGCATCAATACCAGGGAACAGGAGAACCAAGAGTAAGATTCTCCTGGATAATGGGCTGGGACACTGAGGACCTGCTTTGGAGAGAGGGCACTTTATGGATGTCCCCCTTCATGCAAGACCTTTGCTACTACAGAGGGAGTCAGAGCTGCCTAATGGTGACTTGCTCAGCAAACCTAAGGTCTGGCCTAAAGCGGGCGAGACACTGGGAGGGGTGGCCACTTGTTGCTGAAGCATTACCGGGCTGCCTTCTTTGCTCAAATGACTCAAGGAAGACAGGGAGTGGACACACCTACAAGTCTGATGCTTGGAGGGGCTTGAAGACATGAGGCACTGTGGGCAGTTTCACTGATAATGAAGATTCTCTTAGAGTTTTGCACATTATCCCTTTTATGTATGCTATATAATGTAACATATTTTGTACTTTTACAATAAAAATACTTATACTTGTAATTGTTTTATAATTATAAAGACACCTTCATGTAGTAGAGATAGGATCTTGTCAGGGTAACATTTACTAAAGCCGTGATTCAGACCTGTTTTGAGCTCAGCATCACTTAGAGTTAGAAACTTTCTGGCTAATGAATCTTGCCTGGGAAATGGAATAATTGACAACATAAACTACTACTCTTTCAGGATCACTGGTGTCATTACCAAACTCTTATGGGTCCTGTTGGTCATTTCACCTCATCCTCTCAACTCCTGTATGTGACATGCCTGCCAATGGCTAATATGTAATCATTGCCAGTTTTAATTATTATATGCCAAGTGTTTCTGTTGTAAAGATAAGTAACTCCAGGCTTACAGAAGTTAAATAAGCTGGTTAAATTTAGGGAGCTGGTCAGTTGTGGAGCTGGGATCCAAATCATAATTTTCAACCCAACCTTGGTTTTCCCAAGGGGATCAATCAGCTTTTGGAAGGTAAAGATGTGAGCCAGTGTTTGCTGGAAGATCTATCACATCACACAAGTACAGTAGAGGCTGCTCCCACAAGCTACTTGAAATCAGCACACTGGGGATTGTGTAGCACTACAGACCTGTTTGTTTGTCTGTATTATTATTATTATTATTATTGTTACTACTACTACTGTTATTATAATTATCATATTTTATTTGGTTAAACTCGACTTTTTTATTCTAAAGATAAAAGAATGAAAATGGATTAACAAACAAACAGACACAAACAAAACTACACACAAACAATAGAAGCAATACAGAATTTCAGACAAGGTGATAGGAAATTAGCAATGGTTTCTTAGGGCTGGGGATTTAGCTCAGTGGCACAGCGCCTGCCTGGCAAGTGCGAGGTTGTGAGTTTGATTTCCAGTACTGAGAAAAAAACAAAACAAAACCAAAACAAAATAAAAACAATGGTTGCTGTATTACATATTGTTATCTTCAAATTGGTTACTCAGTTAAATATATATTGGCATGTAAGATTGATCAAATAATTAAACATTACCTCTTCCTTTCAATAAAGCAATAGAAATCAGTACTATAACTCTTTTAGCTATCTTGTGTATACATACTTTTTCCCTTCTTTCTTCCTTTTGTCTTTTCCCTCATCCCAGTTTAAACTCATGACTTCATGGATGCTAGGCAAGTGTTCTACCACCGAGCTTCAAATGTAATCCTTACAGTTTGTCAGATTCCTGGTTTTGGACACTGTAAATTATATCATCAGAACTACAGTAAATAAGGATGTCCACCTCTCTGAAGTGCTGAGAAGTTTCACTGATCAGTATCTTAACTTTATCCCCATGCCTGAGTGCTGGAAGTGTGACCATTTGAGATTTTGTTCTGCCAGAATCTATAGTAGCAGCGTTCCCTGTATGGACAGGAACTAGTAAGAATAAAGCCAATGGCTGATATGAATCATTGCCAGTTTTAATTATTATACACCAAGTGTTTTCCATGTATTGTTTCCCTCCATCATTACAATGAGTTTGTGTTCAAATTTTCATTTTATTGCTAAGGAAATGGAGACTCAGAGGAACTCAAGCACTTCTAAATGACGGAGCTGGGCCTTGAACTCAGGCCTATCTGACTCCATCACCATCTCTAATTGGTTCTGTCTGCTGTACTGGTTAATTATGCAATTTTATATCAAGGCTGGACTAGTGCAGTCAGAAGGACTTACTAGCTCAAGTGAAACTGTCCATCTGGCTTAGAAAATCTGGCCTTGGAAAATTTTGAACCATACCAGACTATACTATTTTGGGTACATTGTTTAATTTCCCCTATGATTATTTTCTTATCAGTAAAACAGGGATAATAATGGCAGCTACCTGTTAATATTACTGTGAGGAGTAAATGAGATGCTATACATAAATCATTTAGCAGAATGGCTGGCGTACAGCAAGTACTTAATACAGTACATGTTCCTTTCACCATCATCCTTAGCTCTATTTTCATTGTCCTCATTACTGGGCAAAGATATTTGTATTTTAGTTACTTCAGTAGAGGTAAGAGGTAAAAGTGAAATGAAAAATAAAAGTAAAGTACAATAATATTGTAGTATCTTTGTGATAGTTCTAAAAAACAGTACTACAGCTGAAAATCCTAAAGTGCTTCAAGTGTCCCAAACACGGAAGTTGGGAGAAGTGCCTGTTAGGTTTGGTTGCAGAACTTCCTGATCATTCTGGATCCAACATCTTCCCCATTGCTGTATTTGGACCCAGTGAGATCCTTCTCACCTAATGGGCATCAGCTGCTAGAAAGTCCGTACATCCTTCCACCTGAAGAGTCAGAATTTGTATAAATGGAAGATCTTTATCAGAAAAGAGCACCAGCAAGAAACAGGTGTCCTCAAGACTGGATCTCATTCATTCACCCATTGAACACACGGACCATCTTCCCAGGCACTACATGCAGAAGAAGAAGTCACAGACAGAAAAAGGAGGTAGATGTCATGAGATGATTACAGCGCAGTGCAATGTCAGTAAACATGCTAAGGAAGATGATGGTACAACGGGAAGAGAATGCAGAGATTTTTACCGGGCTTTGGAGAAATCGGTAGTGTACGCTGGGAGTGAAAGTGTTGTCCACAGTGGACTTGTACTATAACTCCAACCTTTATCCCTAAAAGGAACCCTGATCTGCTCCCTCCAGAAGATAAGCTCTCCTCTCCCCCTAGGGTGGGATGTGGCTGACCATGGATTAGTTGAGGTATCTCCCCATGGGGGCATCTTGAGCTGTAGCTTTTGCCAGATCTCAGAGTCTTAGAAGGGAGCTCTCAGGGCTAAGATAGGGTAGCAGGGCAGGATTCCTAGAGCTTAAAGGAGGGAGACCAGCAGCTAACCAAAAGCTCTTCCATATTTTAGTAGAAGCAGCTCATTTTCCACTCAAGATTCTCTTAGGTCAGACTTCATCAATGGATGCGGAGCACACCTAAGGACTTTGTAGATGCCTCAGTGTTTGGGTAGACACCTAGTTCAGAGAGGGAACGGCAGGATGCTGTTAATAGAGGTCTTCCGCATTCTGACACGGCCGCATTTTCCCTTTCTTTTCTCCCCTGGGCCCTTCATGAAGTTTGTCCACACCAGCTACTCAGGCTTCCGTGGGCCCCCATGGAAGCACACTACGTGCTCTTCTGCTCCTTTCCTCCCTCCAGGAACGTGCTTCTCCGGAATGCTTCCTTCCACCTCGGGCTTCACTTGGGAAGTGCAATAGAGCTACCAAAGTCAGAGTGCATTATGTTCTGTCTTTTCTGGTCTTCCTGATCTGAAAAGTTGTTTTCTGGACCCAATTTAAAAACTCATTTTCAATTATAGCAAGATATAAATAAATTGAGATTAGTTTGCTTACATCTTTATCATGTTAACTGTTCTTAAGTGAACAGCTCCACAGTAAGTGTGCTCATAGTGCTGTAAACCATCACCACTTTCCCTATCCAGACATTTTTAATCTGCCCAAACTAAAATTCTTTATCCATTAAACTCTCAATGCACTAACTTCCCAGACATCTTAACCCCACTAGAAAATGCTATTGTACTTTTGGGTCTATGAGTTTGATTATTCTAAATACATCATATAAGTAGAATTATATAGTATTTTCTGTTTTGTGATTGGCATATTTTGCTTAGCGTAGTGCCCTCAAAGTTCACCCATACAATGACATGCGTCATAATTGCCTTTTTAAGAAAGATTGGATAATATCCCACTGTGTATATATATGTAAAACAATATTTTATCCAATTATGGGCTGATGGACATTTGAGTTGCTTCCACATTTTGGCTTATATAAGTAACAATGCTCATACTGAACCAACTTTTTACTGTCTTGTTTAATAGATACATTTTCTTCTAAAAGAAAGATTATTTTGCTGGGCAAATAGGATTGGGATCTCAGGCACGAACAAGGAGGGATGTCTACTCTTCAGGGTCAAGGCTGGTTCTTTCCTTCTTGGGACCCCAGCCCTTGTGTGCTAAGTTCAGCAGCCCCAGATGGTCCTATGTCTTTGTCAGCCTTGCTCTTGCTTTCAGTGAGCTAAGACTCCACACTGTCTTTTTGTGAGTACAAGTTGCTTGCTAGAGAACTTGAGTTGCTCAAGCATTTGCAACAAAAATGTAGTACAAGTGGTTAATTTGGATTATTCCCTGGATTTTGTGCTGGTGGTATTTAGCCTCTCTGCAAAACAGGCTAAACATGAATCCAGCCAATGCTGAGAAAATTACAGGGAGGATAGTAGTAGTAATACCCTCCCCTTAAATTAGGAAACCTTACATCCAGAATATGATTTGGTTTTTCTGACGTAGTTAGGCTGTTTTCTTTAGATGTGTCTTTCCTATTCTTGTGCTTGCTTACCCCATCTTTATTTTGACTCTGTTGCATGTGGTATGTGGCACTGTGAAAGATGTTTAGACATATAATAATTCTGTCCTTCACAACTCTCCTTATAATAAAAATAGAAATAATAAAAATCAATGTAATACAGGATGCAGAGGAAATGAGTGACAAACTGATACTGGGGCCAGTGTGTTCAAACTCAGTCACATTGGCATTTCAAGGAGAAACACAGTCCAGGAGGGAGAAATGTAGCCCAGGAAGGCAGCAAGGGGGAAGGAACATGTTTAAGCTGGATTCTGAGAAACGCTTCTCATAGTCTATACTGAGATATTTCTTTGCTAAAGACACTTTATGATTTCTCAGCTAGAAGAAAACAATTATAATATTCAACTCAGCAAAGTAACAGCTGGGATACAAGACTTTACCTTCATCATTTTGGCTTTAAAACTTGAGACTTATTGGAAGCCATTAAAATTGAAAGTTTGATTTTTCCAAAGCTGTGGTTGAGGATAGGGACTAAGTTGACACTTGCAATGTAGTTGAGAAGAAATAGGGAAAAAAGCTTGCAACATTTTTCCTTTTCTTCATGAAAATTATAACAAAATACTTTCATTTCACCAGCTTCTCATCTTTGAGTGTTAGTCCACTACACCTGTAATCATGCATTCTATTTATGACAAGTCCACTGCCACCATCATACCTAATGTGGAGAAACAAAGGATTTCCTCTAAAGTCAGGAACAAGACAAGGGGTCCACTGTCAGCACTGCTGCTTAACATACTTAAAGCTTTAGCAGAGCTACCAGGGAAGAGAAAGAAACAAAAAT
Organism: Chinchilla lanigera; assembly: GCF_000276665.1. NCBI lineage: Eukaryota > Metazoa > Chordata > Mammalia > Rodentia > Chinchillidae > Chinchilla > Chinchilla lanigera. The sequence goes on along the minus strand of NW_004955467.1, from coordinate 5,098,004 downwards.
GATGCCTATAGGAAAGTAAGAAGTCAAACTATCCTTATCTGCAGAAGACATGATTCTTTACAAAGAAGAGCCAAAAACCTACCAGAAGACTCTTAGAAGTAATAAACAAATTCAACATAATGTGGATGAAAACCAATAGATAAAAATCAATAGCATTCCTGTACAAAAACATGTAATCCACCAAGAAAGTGACCTGGGAGCAATCCAATTCATGGTAGCTTAAAAAAATAAATACCTAGGAATTAACCTAACCAAGAGAGTGAAAGACCTCTATAATGAAAACTGTAGTACTGTACTCTGAAAAAAGAGATTGAAGAAGATATTAGAAAATGGAAATCCCCCATTCCTATGGGGGAACCAATATTGCCAAAATGGCCATGTTACCAAAATTGATATGTAGACTTAATGCCATTGTATTCAGATACCTGCAACATTCCTCACAGAACTAGAAAGAAATCCTAAAATTTATAGAGACCTAGAAGAAACTCCAATTAGCAAAAGCAATCCTAAGCAACAACAGCAAGGCAAGAGCCATCACAGTCCCAGACTTCAAGTTATATTACAAAGGTACAGTGATAAAAAGAGCATAGTACTTGCAAAAACAAAGAAAGAAACGAACAGCCTAAAAACCCAAAATAACACAAAACCAGACATGTGAATCAATGGAATTAGAGTAGAAGATGCAGAAACAACCCATTACATTCAGTCATCTGATCTTTGACAGAAGGGCCAAAAACATATATTGGAGAAAAAACTGCTTCTTTAACAAATGGTGGTGGACCTTGTCTACTGAAACTCTGTGTTATCTCTAAGGTTTTATTGAAGAATTATTTTCTTATACTCTTTAATGGTTTGAGCAGTCTTTCATTCTTACATCTGATAATCTGAGCAATGTAGTTGAGGATAGCAATATGCAACGTAACAACCACTGTTGATTTGTATTAATTTATCTTGAGATTCTATATCACTTTGAATGTTTTTGTTTTGATTTGTTTATGTTCGTGATACTGGTATGCCCCTACTGTTCTATTTTTTTGTTTGTGTGTTTCTCATGTACTACTGTCTTTAAAAGTAAAAAAAAAAATGGTGGTGGGAAAGCTTGTTATCTGCAGTCAGAAGAAATGAATATATCTCTTACCCTGTACTAAATTAAAATAAAAATGGATTGAAGATCTGGATATTAAAATAGAAACACTTAATCCATTGGAAAATAAAATAGGTAAAACTTTTGTGGTACATATATACGCAAGCTCTTTCTAAACAGTACCCCAATTATACAAGAAATAACACCAAGAATCAGCAAATGGGATGATATCAAATTAAAAACTTCTGCACAACAAAGGAAACAACCAACAGAGTGAAGAAAGAAACCATAAAGTGGAAAAAGATTTTGCCAGTTATTTCTCAGACAGAGAACTGAAGTCAAGAATATAGAAACAACTAAAAAAATCAGACTCCTCAAAATTAAAGACTCAATCCAAAAAATAGTGTAAGGAATGGACACTTCTCAAAAGAAGTATAAATGACTAATAAATATGTGAAAAAATGTTCAGCATCTTTGGTTATTGGAGAAAGCAAATCAAAATAACACTGAGATTTCTCTTACACCCGAATGACTATCACAAGAATTAAAAAACAACAAATTCTGGCAAGATTGCAGGGAAAAAGCAACATTTTTTACATTATTGGTGGGAAGATAAACTAGTACAATTACTATGGAAATCAATATGGGGATACCTCAGAAAAGTAAAAAATAGAAATTCCAGTCAACTCGGCTATATCTCTTCTGGGTATCTTCCTGAAAGAATTAAAGGAATCATGTCATAGTGACATAGTCATGCCCTTGTTGATACCAGCACAACTTACAATAGCTAAATCTTGGAAGCAGCCTATATATCCATCAACGGGGCAATGACGCCACCATAAGGAAAAGTAAATTTGAGTCATTTGTAGTAAAATGAATGAAACTTAGACCCTACTGTTAAGTGAAATAAACCAAACACAGAAGGTTAAATATCACATGATCTCTCTTACATGCAAACCCAAAAATATAAATAATCTAAAGAGCAAAATGAGAGAGAGATGATAGGAAACAGTGAGGTAGACTTTGTGGTGATGGGAAGAGGGTTGGTGGATGGAATAAAAGCAAGGAGAGGAGGGGAAAGAGAAGGAAAAATGAATGAGATGGGATACATCAGTGAACCGATTCTTCAAGATGTGTGTAATAATTTTGTATTGCAAACATATTAATAAGAAGTCAAGTGTAATGGCTCATTGAAGAGCTAAGAGTGGCTAGATCAGAAGACAAACACATACACAGCATTTCAGCTGATGATTAGTGACTGTCAGTTGTAACCGGGGCCTGGAATTCTGTTCAGTTACCTGAATAGGTTCTAATTATGCAAATAGATCTGTAAATTTGCTTCACAATGGAAAGATAAAAGGTTATTTCTCCTTCATGATAAACAAGAAGAATGCTTTCTTAGCTGAATAAAAACTTAAATTACTATTCATGATGTTTTGTCTGAAAACCTTTGATAGAAAAACTTTGGTTCTTATCAGTTACTGTTGTCAAAAAATATAGAATTTGGGGCATCTACAGTTTGTAAGAGAAATTTGTGACTTGAGTAGAAACAACAAAACCAGGGTCTATTTCATACAAGGGCTGAAATATGAGGCATGATCATAAAATGCAGTGAATGTTTAAATTAAAATTTATTTCAGTAAGAGACACATTGTCATTAATCTTCCTCAAAATATTCTCCCTTGGTTCTAGAGCACTTATACCATTATTCTTACCACTTTATTTTATTTAATTTATTATTTTATTCCTTATTTACTTTTTAAATTTAAATTTTTTTATTGTAAAGAGGAAAAAACAATAATAACAATGATACAAAATTTCAAAACATGATATTAGGAGAGTAACAATGGTTAGTATCTTGCTTATTGCTGTCTTCAAAATGGCTGCTCAGATTATAAGATACACACATGAAAAATTGGTTAAACAATAGAAGCCAAATCTTTCTTTTCAATGAACTAATAGATATTACTACTATAGCTATCTTACCTATCTTGTATATATTTACATATATATTTATTTACTTTTCATTTTCCCTTTCTTTTTCTCCTTTCCCTCATCACAGTTTTTCTTTCCTTTTGAACAGTTCCTTCCCATTTTCAAATATCTATTGTACATATGGGATCTTATTTACTCTTTCACCTTCTAGCAGTAGGGAGACAATGCAATGTTAACACATGCAAGACTGACTGAGTATGGTGTCTAGTTACATTCATTTATAAATGTCGCAAGTTTATCCTTCTTCATAGTTGAGGGTATAAAAATATTACATTTTTTCTATCCATTCCTCTGTTGATGGGCATTTGGGTTATTTCCAAGATTTAGCTATGACAAATTATGCTACTATAAACATGGGTGCACATATATCTCTGTGGTATGAGGTTTTTAATTCTTCTGGGAAAATACCCAGAAGGGGAATAGCTGGGTAGAATGGGACCTTTAATCCTAGTTTTTTGAGGAATCTCCACATTGATTTCCACAGTAGTTGCAGCAGTCTATATGCGCTTGCCAGGCAGGCACTTTGCCGCTGAGCTAAATCCCCAGCCCCCTCCTCCAGCATTTGTTATGGGTTGATTTCTTTACGATAGCCATTCTTTTTGGAGTGAGATGGAATCTCAGTGTTGTTTTAATTTGCATCTCTTGAAAGACCAATAATGTTGAACATTTTTTCATATATTTATTTTCTATATGTATTTCTTCATCTCAAATGCCCAGTTTTGGATTGGGTCTTTAAATTTGGGGGCATCTAATTTTTTCAATTATTTATATATTCTAGATATAATTCCTTTGTATGAGGGAAAGTTGGCTAAAATTTTTTCCCACTCTGTGGGTTGTCTTTTCAGTCTGTTGGTGGGTTTTTTTTTTGATGTACAAAACTTTTTAAATAAGATGAGATCCCAGTTTTTGATTTTTTGAAGTATTTCCCATGCAGTTTGGATTTTCATGAACTCTCTGCCTACACCTATGTTTTCAAGATTTCTATCTACTTTCTTTTCCAGTAGATTTAGCCTTTCTGTTTTAATGTTTATATATTTGATCCATTTTTACTTTAGTTTAGTGCATGGTAATAGACGTGGGCCTAGTTTTAGTCTTCGCCATATAGACAGTCAGTTTTTCCAGAGCAATTTATTAAAGAGCCTATCATTCTTCCAGTGAACATATTTGGCCCTTTGTCAAAGATAAGGTAGCTGAATGTTTTTGTAGTTGTGTCTGTATCTTCTCATCTGTTCCACTGATCCTGTGGTCTGCTTTTTTGCCGATACCATGCTGTTTTTATCACAGTGGCTTTGAAGTATAATTTCAAGTCAGGGATTGTGATGTCTCCCACCATGCCTTTGTTGACCAGGGTTGCTTTTGCTATTCTAGGCCTCTTCTGGTTCCAAATGAATTTTAAGAATGTTTTCTCTATTCAGTGAGGTATGATAATGGCATTTTGATTAGGATTACATTAAATCTGTATAACAGTTTTGGGAGTATGGCCATTTCCACTATGGTGGTTCTTCCTATCCATGAGCAAGGAATATCTTTCCATTTTCTGATCTTCTTGAATCTCCTTTTCCAGAGTACTATAATGTTCATTGTATAGATCTTTTACTTCCTTTGTTAGATTGATCCCTAATTTCATTTTTTAGGATGCTACTGTGAAGGGTGTGTGTTCTCTAATTTCTCTCTCAATGATTTTGTTGTTTGTGTACAGGAATGCTATTGATTTTTGAGTGTTGACTTTGTATCTAGCTATGCTACTGAATGTGGTTATTAAATGTTTATGTCTTTTGGTGGAATTTTTGGGGTCTTCTATGTAGTGTATCATTTCACTTGCAAATAATGATAATTTTACTTTTTTTTCCCCTACCCTTATTCTTTTTATTTCTCTCTCTTGCCTACTTGCTCTGGCGAATGTTTCCAGCACTATATTGAATAGGAGTGGTGACAGTGGACATCCTTATCTTCTTCCTGATTTTAGAGTGAAAACTTTCAGTTTTTGTCCATTTAGTGTGATGTTGGCTGTTGGTTTGTCATAGATGGCCTTTTGTCAGGTTGGCGTAAAGACCATTATTTGGAATTTCTGTAGTTTTTGTCATGAATAAGAACTTGACTTCATCAAAAGCTTTTTCTGCATCTATTTGTCTTTGGCTCTGTTGATAGGATGCATCACATTTATTGATCTGTATATGTTGAAGCATCCCTGCATTCCTGGCATAAATACCACTTAGTTATAGTATAAAATCTTCCTGATGATTTGCTGAATTCTGTTTGCTAATATCTTACTGAGGATTTTTACATCTATGTTCATTAGGGAGATTGAGCTGTAGTTCCCTTTTTTTGTTGGGTCATTCTCTGCTTTTGGTATCAGGGCAATACTTGCCTCTAAGAATGAGTTAGGGAGAATTGCTTCCCTTTAAATTTCATTAAAGAGTTTGAGGAGTATTGGCATTAAATCTTCTCTAAATTTCTTGTAGAATTCATCAGTGAATCCATTAGGACATGGACTTTTCTTTGTTGGTAGGTTTTTAATGACATTTTAAATTTCATTAACTGATATTGGGTTATTGAGAATCTTTATATCTTCTTTATTTAGCTTTGGTAATTCATACATATCTAGGAGTCTGTCTGTTTCTTCTGTGTTTTCCATCTTGTGAGAGTAAATATTTTTGAAGTAGATATTGATGATCTACTGAATTTCTGCAGTATCTGTAGTGATTTCACCCTTTTCACTCCTTAGTGCATGAATTTGAGTCCTTTCTTTCCTTTTTTTGATAAGGCTGGCTAAGGGTTTATCAATTTTATTTATTCTCTCAAAGAACCATCTGTGATTCATTAATTCTTTGTATCATTTTTCTAGTCTCCATTGCTTTAATTTCTGCTTTGATTTTTATAATCTCCTCCCTTCTGTGGGGTTTGGGCTTGTCTTGCTCTTCTTCTTCTAAAAGTTTGAGGTGCCACATTAGATTGTTTATTTGTGCTTGTTCTGCTTGCAGTTCATAATGGTTATCTTCATTGTGAAGAACTGATACAGGTACATGACACATCTTAATTTTATTTACCTCCCCTTTCCCTCCCTTTCCTGCCTGCTCCCTCCATATCTTGATCTCCTTCCCATTTGCAAAAGACCTACATTTTGAAGCAGTTCTAGAAGTCTCTCTGAGGGTGTTCATTTGTGGTGTTTATTTGTCAGTGCCTTGGTGTCCTGAACTGATTTGAAGTATTTATGTTTCACAGTCATTTTGACTGGGGAAGAGCTAGAAGTTACATGATTCCAAATAAGGTGAATAATGTGAGTCAGGACACACCATATTTTTACCAACCTGCCTTTCTTTTGGATGGTGCTAGGCAGTAGAATTCATGGTATTTTTTATTTCACTCATAAGAAAGACTCCCAAAACAGTTTTGGAAATTGGAAATGATGATGGAATAATCAAAGGGGAGTATTTAAGGGGGGATTAATGGAAAATGCATCCTTTACTGTAATACATTTTAAAAATTTAAACATTCACTGTATATTTTGATCACCTTTTGTATGTTTCCAAGATCCTCTGTTTGTTTTTGTTTTGAATTACTTCAGAGAAAATTGCTACTTAGTTCTAGAGTACCCAAAGAAAGGAACTGTGAGAATATAAATTTTGAAATGTGCTCTTTTGGGTAGGAAGTACTTAGCAGGTCCCTGGAGTATTACAGAGAAAAGGATGAGTAGTAGAATTTTGATGGAGAGCAAGAAATAGCAAATGTCTTATCAAGCCTGTCAAAACAATATAATTATTTTCCTACTAGAAAACCAACATAGGTATAGCTTCCCAACAAACTGGCAGATCTACCTGACTGGGCCAAGACATCTCATCACAAACACAGAGAAGTGCTGGATAAATAATCACAAATGACATTTTACAAGCCCTACTCAAGTTAAAAGAAAGAAGTAGAAATCACAAAGTGGTAGAAATTTAGAGAGAAGTATAGTCCAGGACAGTCAGTGGGCTCTGATGTTGCCTTGGTCCTTGAGATTGTGAGACTCTCACAGAGGCTCCAGGTCTGAGAGCTGCTCGTGGTTGGTCCATCTTGGACAGAGAGAGAACCTTGAGCCTCCTAGTTCAGACTTCCTGCTATAATGCCTGGAGCTTCTGATGGCTGCTTCTTTGTAAAAAAAAAAAAACACACAAAAAAAACACTTGCTTAATAGTTTTGGGATAGTAGTAAGGGACTTGAATCTTTGGGTGGTAGAAACATAAAATCACCTTTGGGAAATACAAACCTCAAACCATGGATTATCTCCATCTCCTTGTATGAGAACACTGGGCAAAGAAAACTAAGATGAAAATGTGTCCTAGAAAGAAAGAAAAGTTTTGATCTTCAATGTAAACAGACTCAATGCTACTCTGTAGGAATTACATTCCCAACTCAGAGCACAAAGGGAAAAAATGAAGAATGATACTTCTGAGGGGGAGTTTGCATATACTTTTTAAAAGAAAAACATGTGTGTTCAATTTGCTAGATGATTGAACCCCTTTATGCTGTTGATTTCTATATTTATATCTCTAGTCTAGACCTATCCTCCTAATTCCAGGTGATTCTCAACTCCAGATAACCTCTGAAATAGGTCCACTGAGGAGTCTGATACATGCCTCAAATATGTTGAAGGCCAAGCTCCAAGATGACCTTTAAGGGTCTCAATTTTTTTCCGCTTACACTCCTGTGTAGTCCCTTCTACACTGGGGTCAATGTTCAGCTGTGTGGTTGACGCAGTATGACAAAAGTGATAGGGAGTCCCTTATGAGGTTCAGTTATAACAAATACTATGGCTTCTCTTTTAGTCACTTCTGATCTTGCTCTCTCCTTGGATTGATTGCTTTGTCTTGACCCTCAAGCAGTCTCTGTGGAGAGGAGCTGAGGCCTTAAGCCAATATACAATGTGAATGTGACAGGCTTGTGGCCATGGAAGCAGATTTTTCTCTCATAACACTTTCAGATCCTTGCAGCTCTAGTGCAAGTTCAACTGTCTTCCCATGAACCAGCTGATACAGGACACTCCCACCCCCCAGTAAAGTGAGGTCAGATTCCTGAACCTTAGAAATTATGAGATAATAAAGACTTATTGTTTAAGTTGCCAAATTTTAAGGCTAATTTTGTTATAAAGTGGTGGATAATTAATATAATGTGTGGGAAAACATTCTTCTGATCTTCCCCAAACTCTTTTCCTCTGGAGTCTTTCTTGTGTTGATAAGTGGTAACTTTGGCCAAAACTTTAGATTTGCAATGAAATGATTGGATAATCTTCTATATGTTTCTTACATCCCACATCAAACTTTTTATATGACTGACAGCATGATAGGTTTGTTTACATCAGCATCACCACAAATACACAAATGTATGAATAGGATGTTTTGCTATAAAGACTCTGATGTCACTTGACAATAGAAAATTTTCAACTCCATTAATGTTATGGGATGACTATCACATATGCATTCTATCACTGAAACATCATTATGTGGGACAAGAGTGTAGTTTTTGAAAGAACAAATACTATAAACAGGAGATATAATGTCATAAATAGAAAGAAAAATCTAAAAGAGAATATAACATAACTGTGTTTAAAATTATTAAAATAAAAAGAAGTGAAATAATTGAGGCAGTCTTGAAATCAGATTTGAAAATAAATATAACTTTAAGAAGTAAAACTATAGTGACTGAAATTAACAAATAAAATAAAAGATTAAAATTATGAAAAAGAAGCCAAAAGACAGAATGAAAAGGCTTAGCATATATGTAAACATAATCCTAAAGGAAGAAAATAGAGGGAGTGAAAGAGAGTCTGTATTTTAAAGACAAAACCACAGAAAATTCTGTAGATTTGGAGCTGAGACATAAAACTTTGGATCAGAATGATAGATAGAGTTCCAGTGGAACCCTTGAGACAAACCCAAACAGAATCTAAGAGATTAAAACCTCCATTGAAGGTATACACAACCGGTTGAACAAATGTGAGGATAAAATAACAGATCTTAAAGACAGAATTTTGGCTGGTGATCATGAAAAGAAAGATATCTTAAAAAATAGCAAGAGACCATGAGAAATCAATCTAATAGCTACAAAATGAAGCAAATAAGAACAACATAAGCTTGATTGGAGTCAGTGAGAAAGCTGTGGACAATGCAAATGCCATAAAAAACTCTTTGCAGAGATAATGGCAGAAAACTTACCAATCATGGGTAAAGATTTTGACATACAAATAAATGAAGTACATAGATCTTCAAACAACCATGACCAAAATAAATCTACACTAAAGCATATAATAATCAAGATTCCAGAAATTTAGCACAAGAATAAAATATTAAAAGCAGTTAGAGAAAAGAAACAAATCACCTATAAAGGAAAGCCCATCAGAATCACAGCAAACTTCTCAATACAAACCCTCAAATCAAGGAGAGCTTGGAGTGAGGTAGTTTAAGCCCTAAAAGAAAACAACACCAGCCTAGATTGATATATCCTGTAAAACCATCTTTCAAAATTGATGGAGAGAAAAGATACTTCCATGACAAAGAACACCTCAGGAAATTCATAACCACCACACCAGCTCTTCAGAATGTTCTGAAGCATATATTAGAAAAAAGAAAATGAAGACTACAACTATAAGAACACCAACAGAAAGAAGCCACCAAGCAGGGCAAGCAGTTAAACAGAAGGGAAAAACAGGGAACTAACAATGGGAAAATGACAGAAAAAAAGAAGCCAATATATATCAGTTGCAGCCATCAATATAAACAGATTCAACTCACTGAGTAAAAGAAACAGACTGGCAGAATGGATGAAGAAGCAAGATCCAACAATATGCTGCATTCAAGAAACACACTTAACTAAAAAAGAAAATTCATAGATTGAAAGTCAAAGGATGAAAAACAATACTCCACATGACAGGATCCCAGAGAAAAAAGTAAGGATAGCTATTACAGTTGCAGACAATGTGAACTTCAAACCAAGACTGACAAAAAGACACAAAGAGGGTCACTACATAGTTATTAAAGGAAAACTCAAAGAAGAAGAGATAACAATGCAAACATTGGTGCATCCATCTACATAAAACAAATATTAATGGACATGAAAAATCAAATAAACACTACACAGTTGTAATGGTGGAACGTAGCACCCCACTCACAATTAGATAGATCACCCAGACAAAAAATCCACAATGAAATATCAGAATTAAAACAAACTTGTGAACAAACGGACTTAGTAGACATCTACAGGGTGTTCTACCCCACAACATCGGAATACACATTCTTCTCAGTTACACATGGGACATCCTCCAAAATAGGCCACATATTAGCCAATAGAACATGCTTAAGTAAATGCAAAGGAATTGAAATTATCCCACATGTATTATCTGACCATAGTGCAATGAAACTGAAAACCAACAGTGAAAGAAACCACAAAAACTACATAAATACATGGAAAATAAACAATACCCTCCTGAACAATCAATGGGTCATAGAGGAAAAAATAATCACCTAGACATGCAGTAAGAAAAAATTGAAAATCAAGAAAAAAATCCTCCCAAATCATAAGAATGGAAGAATATGTACAGAAGAAAAACTACTAGATACATAGCAGATTTCTAAAAATAGTATGTCAGAATACAATTTAATTATGACTTTAATGTGCACTGTCTTGTTAGTATTTTGGTGCAAATTCTTATTAAATATGGAGAGATGAAACTGATGCTAAAATTATAACAAAGATGGAGGCAGAAAACAGCTGAGTGTTTACATACATTAACTTTAGACTTTAGAAGCAGGAAGCAAAATTTTCAAGACCTATTCGTTGGTCCTGGCAGTTGTGGGTTTGGGGGGGGGGAAATACCAATCTGAGAGTTATGGAAGTGTCAGGATTAGAGGCCACCTAGGTTTCTACTGGATAAAGAAGAAGCAAGAGATTGAGAAGTGGAGAAAAAATTGAGGACTCATGGAGCTCACAGATCACAAATCAGGAGTAGCCAAGATAATGCTGAGAGTGGATGGAGAGCAAGGGAGGAGGTGGTGAGTTGTATCAGGGTGGAGACAATGCAAGAATTCCCATGTTAATGGATCCTTTCAGGACACTAGCACTCCTGGAGAGAACTGTGACCTACAGAAGGATGGGCATGCAGTCTGGTAGTCTTTTATTCTTTTAATATTTTTTACCTCAATCTGATAAAAGCCATCTATGACAACCCAACAGCCAACACCACACTAAATGGACAGAAACTGAAAGTGTTCACTTTAAAATTAGGAGCAAGACAAGGAGTCCACTTTGACCACTCCTATTCAACATAGTTCTGGAAACATTAGTCAGAGCAATTAGACAAGAGAGAGAAATAAAAGGAATAAGGATAGGAAAGGAAGAAGTGAAATTATCATTATTCTCTCTACATGGAAGGCTCCCAAAACTCCACCAAAAGACTCCTAGAATTAATAAACTAATTCAGTAGCATAGCTGGATACAAAGTCAAAACTCAAAAATCAATAGCATTTCTGTACACAAACTACAAACACCCTGGTAGTCTTTTGGAGAACTGGAAAGTATTCAGTTTAATATACACTCTTACAATTCAGTTGATGTATGCAGTCTTAGAGGGTGAGCTGTTTTCTGAAGCCCAAGAAGATTTGTGGGGAAGAAAATGAATGGAAATGAAAGTTTCATTGTTGTCTTCGGCCACGTGGTCACTCTGTCATTCCTCTTTCCATATTTTCTACTAATTTCTGGTCAATTGAGAGTGCTTCCTCTTTTTTTTAAAAGTATAATTATGAATTTCAAAGTTCTCCTTTATCTTCTGGTCATGCATTTTATAGCCCCCAGTGGATATCTGAAATGGAGCACAGTATCAAATGCTGTATACAAACACTGCAATCCTGTGACAGTGGATTGGATAACCGAGATGGCTACCAAGTGACCAGAGGGTGGGTGGTATATACAGTGAGGATACTCTGGGCAGAGGTATCATTCCTGTTCTGGGTGAGATGGAATTAGTCAGAGTGAATGGTTTGAGATTTTATCATACTACTTACAACATTGTATGATTTAAAGCTTATAAACTGTTTATTTCTCGCTTTAATCATTGATATTTTTGGACCACAGTGAACTGTGTAACAGAAATTGAGGATAAATGAAGACCACAACAATTAAATTTTCTTGTACTGATTTTCATGCAGGGGTAAGAGGACAAGCCTGCAGCTGGAGGTCTCTGTGCTACCCAGATCTGAAGGCAAGGCTTCAGTTTTGTCTCAGTTTTCCCTGGACTATGAGGTTCAAGTTCTCCTCTGTGCTTAGTTACTTCCAAAAGCAATTCTCTCCAAGAATCGCAGTTACTGAGGAAAACTGCCTAATGTGAACAACCCAACAGGGCAGAACATGAGAAAAATTATTTAAATGAAGAGTGGAACTCAGTTACTCTGCCTTTTGTCAGCATTCTGTCTATTTTCCCACCCCTGAGGGGTACCCTGGGCTTGGACCCCATAGACACCAATGGAAACAAACCGATTTTTCCTGAGAGCTTAAGTGTTGTCTATCACCCCATTGAGAGTCCTTCCACCTACTGCAGCCACAATCTTTGAACAAAAATTCATTCCTACAACTCAGATGACTCAAGCAGGACCTGTCTGTGCAACCTTACAGGTGACAGTTTTTCCAAGTTCTCCCAAGCTCTGTGTTTTATAAGGGGATTCATTCCCAGAGACTTTTGGATGCTCTATAAACCTTGGGCCAAGAAAAAATAGTTGATTCTGGTTATCAAAGCTTTGTCTAAATAAACTGGGACCTCACTATATCTCTCTTGGCTATAGAGCTAGGTATATGGACACTGCATCTTGGAGGTTCTCCAAAGTGGGAATTGTTATTGGAGTATATAAAAAAAAAACCTCCTTAAAAGGAAGTTTCACCTAGGAGGAAGGCCCCCAGCATAGGCTCAGCAAATAGCATCATAGAGTAACCCCAGTGTAATGGAGCCAAGTATAAGTCTCTCTGCCTTCAACTGAAGACTCAGCCTGGTTTTTATTGGCCAGACATAAATCTGAGAAAGTGTTTATAAAATAGACGGGGTCTATCTGGGAGGCTTAAAAAACAACTTTTATAGGTTAGTTCTTAGGAAATCGATTTTAGGCTATTTAGAGATGTTACTTTTGTGAGGAATGGAATCCTTCTCACCTTATCTTGCGCTGTCCAATTGGGACATGTGGTTCATTCAACAAAACTGTGATATTTATTTTAGGCTTTTCATACTCTTTTGGGCATACAGGACTCCCTTTCGGAGCCTACCATTAAAGGATAGGGGAGGATCTTTTATCAAATATTTATCAGTGAAAATCAAATATCAGTTTTTACTTTTCTACCTTGTCACACCATTTCAAGTATGTATTCCCTCTTGTATACCAGCTTCCAGTAGAAACACTGATGGCCAGGACAGATCTTGACCACAGAAACTTGTGCTAAGAGGTCCTCCAATGTACATTCGGCTAGCCCTGCCAATTTTGTAGATGAGGAGGCCGATCCCCTGAGAGATGGACTCTCTTCTTTCAACAAACACTGCTCCGTGCAGAACATGATGCTTGGCCCTTTGCGGGATATGAAAATACATGGGTCAATGTTTTTGTCCTCAGGGAGTGTTCCTTATGATAAGGGAGATAAGACAAGTGTAGGAATAACTGTAACGTGATGTGATAAGTGCTGTGAGTGAGGGAAAAATGCAAAATGAACTGTTGGGAGTTTATATATTTAGGAAGAAATTAGTGTATTTGGGCAGGGGGAAGGGAGGAAGCAGTTTGATAATTATCATGATGTACTTGGCATTTAAGGACAATCCAAACTAATCAGATGAGTTTTGCTCATAGCAGATAAATATAAGGGTAAACTCACTAAAGAGGTTGAAAAAGCAATTAAGATGTGTTATGTATGTACCAACTTCCCACAAGGAATGTAAACATTATGTACTCCGTACACATACTAATAAAGTAAAAGTAAATAAAAGTTTAAAAGAAGAGTAAAACCCACTGCAGTGGGAACTTCCAGATCATGAAAAGGAAGCACTAGGAAGTCCCATTTGGTCAGAGAATAGATCAGTAAGGAAAGAATAACGACCAAGGTTGCACAGATGGACTTAGACACGGTTACAGAGACCCATAAGAGTTGGAGTGAGCCATGTGACTTTATTTGATAGGCAGTGCTGGTCATAAATGGGGGATAAAATGAATGACAGTCATGACAGAATGAATGACAGTAACAACAGACACAAAAGGATTGATAGGAAATGAGACAAAAAGACTCAAAAAGTAGGTGCAAGTCAACGTGTCAAATTCTTTCATGAGGTAAAGAATGAGGAAAAATATTTATCAGGAATCAGATTTCAGTGAGTTAACCAAAGCTGTAAGCTGAGAATATAGAGACTGACTGTGGAAATTTTTATGAATAGCTCACTGTGAATAAAAAATACAGATAAATGGGTAGCTTATGTGGCACACAAGGTCTCGGGGAATAATTGTTGGTAGAGAGGAAAGTATTGGTTGCAATGAAAGCCAGGATTTCTGATGGCTGGAACCCAGAGAAGGTAGGTGCTCAGTTCCTGAATGTGTTGGTACTACAGACACCTTCTAGACTCTAAAAACCTCAAGTGCTATTTCATCTTCTTGTGCCATCAGTATGATTCTTCAATTTAGAAATCTAGACCTGATGTGACCATTAAGATGCCAAGTGTTGCCAAGAGGTGAGTGGGACTCTTGGACAATGAACAGGTTGGGTCCACAGTTCTGCAGTTCTATATTATCTAGGGTCCCTGAGCTGGTGCCTCAGGAAGGCAGGCTTTTACAAAGACCTGCAAATATAACAAATAGGCATTTGGATCATCCTGACTGCAGATCAGATCAAAGGAGATTAAACTGAATTGCTCCTCCCTTTACTCAGGCCTTTGGCAAGTGTCTCATTCTTTTAGAGATGATTTTGAGTTTTGTAGAATTAAGTCTTATTTTCCCCCAAGCATATTTCTCTCCATTTTCAAAAGGTTGGGTACTTGTTGGGAATTTAATCCACATGTTTATGATTCATTTTAACTCTAGGCCTTTCAAATTTATCTTTGGAGCATGCATTGGTACTTGAGAGGCCTTTTAAAGTTCAGAACTTTCAGAACTGGAAAGTTATTTTGCTAGATGTGTCTAGAAAACACATTTCAAACATTTTCATAAGCTCCAAATGCAAGAGTTTGGATGGTGGCCTGCATGTAGCTCACTCCAAGCTTTTCCTGGTACATTTTCAACCATGGATACATCTATAGGCAAAGTTTAGCAAAAACACCCAGGGAACATCTTTATCAAGTGGCAATGAAGGTGTATCTGTGCTTACAGGTGTATAATCCAGTTGCTTCAGATTTTCTCTGAAACAGCAGGTCTGGGAGGCATCATGACATCACTGTCCTTCCTGATAGGCCCTAATGTTTTTTAAAGCTTCTGATACCTCGATCACTGAGTGGCTTGCAGAATAGTCTGGGTCACTACATATGTAGTTCTACCTCTTTATTTATAGATGAGATTGCCACCTCCAAAGGTTAGATGTCTGGCTCAGGGTCTCACATACTTTGGTGCTAGAAAATCCTCAGGTTTCTATCACATCTGTTTTATACCAATGGGAAAGATCTATAATAGGAGTCAAACTCACACCCCTGGTGCTAAGGTCAGAGTGTGGGAAGGGGGCATTTGGAAAGATTGGAGAGATATTAAATATTGCTTCCACGTGGAAATCACCTGTTTTGTGTTTTTTCTCCCCCTTGGAAGAGGGGGTTTCTGATGAAATGGGTTCTTAAGTTCTGACCCCAGAAAAGCTATCACATGGAAAGTGTAGGTTATGCTACATTTACAATCTAATTTGACAAAGATAGTAGAGTCATGCTAATTACTCTATAAACAGATGTCCCCACTACTCAATTAGATATACATTCCCTTTTTCAGAGTGTTGAGTGTTTTCTAGATGAGTCAATGCGTGACTATTCTAAGTATGTTGGATCTACTCCTTCACTGCAGAGAGAAATATATTGATTTTAGACATAGTTTTGGCTCACAACAGCTATACTGCATTGTTTAGCTCAGTTGTGAAACCTGTGTGAAATAGATTCATGACAGCAAAAGTCTTGGTATTTCTTTTACAATGAAGCTATTGGTGAAATTTTTGAATGTTGCTTTAATCAGACTGAGGTCAACAGAACACTGAAAGTAGCATATATTTGTTTTATAAAGGACTATAAAAGTTTCGTATGTTCATTGTGGAAAACTTAACAAATACCAAAAATATAAAGACAAAATCACTTATAATTCCATTACAATAAAGATAAACAATGTTGACATTCACATTTGAGAGTTTCCTGTCTTTTTAAAAGTTGATGTATAGAAACTTTTATTTTTTAAGAAAATTTACTCTTTTCATAGGTTCTAAATATTATTTTAATTTATAAAGACTGAAATGAGTAAAAGATGTTTCCTAAGAGTCTAAGACCAATAACCATGTATACTAATCTCTTTTCTGTTCTACCATGAAATACTCTAGGCAGGTTAACTTATAAAGAAAAGAAGTTTATTTAGCTCACTTTCAGGAGATTCAGGGGCCTTCATCTGGTGATAGCCTTCTTGCTAGGAGAGTCCTGAGATGGCACAGGGCATCATGTGGTCATAGGCAGGGAGTGTCTGTGTGTCTCCTCTTATTTCTCTCTCTTCTCTTACAAACCACGAGTATTCAGTCATGGGATCTCTACCCTGGTGATATTGTCTAATTCTCTTGATTACTTTTCTCTCATTGCTTCTACAAAATACCTGATGCCCAGAATTAAAGAAGGAATTTAGCTTACAGTTTATGGAAGTTTCATTCTATAATCAGGTGGCTCCAGGGCAGAGTGGCACATGGCAGAGGGCAACAGTTCATGGCAGTGGGAAAACAGCAAAAGCAGCAAGAGCAAGAGGGCAGGAGGGCAATAAGCAGCCTCTTTCTTTCCCTTCCATTGTATGCAAACTACCTGCCTCAGGGCAGGTGTAGCACTCACATCCATAATCCCAGTACTGGATCATGAATGAATCATAATACTCTAGAAGTCAGCACCATGACTGCCTGAGGCTTTGGGGGAACATCCAGACATAAACAATAAAACTAATCCTCACCCCTCCCCGAGATTCCAACTCTAGAAACAATAGACTAAGTTTCTACTTTTGTAATATTTCACAATGTGGCTTAAATTTTAACACACAAATCCACCGTATCCAAGATGTAACACCATGGGTTTTATTGCATCTGCAGGACTGGTGAGATATCCAAAACTTCTGTAGAATCTGAAGCAGCTGTGGTTCATGCATCTTTTTTCTAATGCTTCCAAATTAATATAATTTAGTCATTCTCCTTGAGTTGTTTTACTTCTTGTTTGTTTACTCATCTAACCCCTATCTCCATTCTCCATTTTTCTCGATATCCACTTTTCTCTATGAGCTACTAGCTAGCTTCTCGCACAGTTTCTAGTTTGTTACAGTTTTTACCATATTTTACCTCAGTACTTCTTTTCACATACTGTTTGTGTAACACTTTCCAGGTTAGACTACTCAGAAATAGAAATTGATATATTTCACTAGTAAATCTTATCTCTGCTTGAGTGCATCTTTGTGCACAGGCTCTGCTGTAAATTGCCAATGAGTCATTTCTCTAATCAATTAAAAAATGGCCTCATGGGGAGGACATTTAGGTAAAATTTTTAAAAATAATATGGAAGACAGTAAAAATTACCCCAAATCCTGTGACTCAGTAATGTGTGGTGGTGTATAAAAGTCCATTGTATGGGCCAAGTAATACTGTATAATTTCAGTAATCTGCACTCTTTTTTTGTGTATGCAGTGGGAAGAGTCTGTATCCCTAAAGCATTACATAACAGTAATACTTCCTCATATTGGAGGGGATGTTCAGTTGCTGGCAAGCCCAAAGTTACAAACACCTATTAGAGGCTCTTAAGGTAGATCTTTTAGCTTTACATTAATGAGAACATTTGCATTCCATCTTCTATGCTTTTTTCTTCAAATTTACTTCCTTAGGCCATATGAAATTTACTTTGAAATAGTGAGGAAGAAATTTAAACTTTAATTTCCTTAGAAGTTTTATCTATTTTTCCTGAACTATTTATTTATTCAACCATTTCTCAACTAATTTGAAATATCATAGGATTTATTTCCTTGATTCATGGATACACTTGATTATAAGAATCTCCCTGACTTAGAAATCACAGCCATATGAAATTTTTGTATCACATCCTGGTATCAGAATTATTATAATTGAACCCCAAACATCTTTAGGAACCCTGGTGAGCCACCTTTATGCCTTCCCGAACAGCATGTGAGGCAGGTGGAGTCCCAGTCACCTTCTGGGGCCTAGGTGTCCACTCCTCACACCTCTAGCGTGTCTGAGGGTGCTGGGCTGAACCCCAGACATCTGCAGGAACCCCAGTGAGCTGCCTCTGCAACTCCCCCACTAGTGTGCCATGCAGGTGGAGCCCCAGACACCTTTTGGGGCTTCAGTGGCCACTCCCAGCACCCCAACAGGAGCTGAGCTGAAACCCAGACGGAGTTAGCAGCCTTAAGGACTCTACCCTCACCCCTCCCCTGCTGGTGTGGGAAGTGAACTGGGTCCTGGGCAAAGCCAGAAGCCTTGGTGGCCACTACCTGCATTCCCCTACCCTTGTGGAAGCTGGGCTGAACCCTGGACACCATCAGGAACTTCAGTGAGCCTCCCCGACCCCTCCCACTGGCCTGGGAGCCAACTGAATGAAAGAAAGGTCGGGAGCATGTGGAACTTCACCTTGCCATGCCACACCAGCACAGGAGCCATGCTGAGCACTGGGGATCTTCAGACACTTGCCCTGCCACTTCCACGCAATTGGGAGAGTGAGGCTGTGCTCCAGGGTACCTCTGGATCTTCAAAAATGGCAAAATGAAGGAGCAAAATACAATCACACCTCCACATCACCCAGAACAAGTCCAGGAGACATCAACACAGAAAAGCCTGGAAGTTATAGACCTGAAATTTCTGAAATGATAACAACTGAACTAAAGAAACAACTCCATCATGCCATAGAGGACATCAGATCAGAAATAATCTCTCAGGTAAAAAAAGATATGACAACAATAATGAAAGAATTGATCAGCGCATCCAAAGAAGACATTGGTAAGAAAATAGAGGAGAATAGACCACTCATGAAAAACTTAAGTGAACAAAATATAAAGGAACTAGACTGTATGGAACAGATTCAAACATGTATGTAGGATGTAGAATAAAAATTCTATCAAAAGCTGGCAAAACTGCCTAAATGAAGCTGAAGATAGATTTTCAGACCTTGAAGACAGCATTGCCACTAACCAACATGAAAGGAAGGATCTCTTAAAAATAACAAGGAATGAGGAAATAGTAATTCAACAACTGCAAGTGGAAGCAAAGAAAAAAATGTATGATTAATAGGTATCAAGGAAACAAATTTTAACAGACATAAAAAATGAAATAAACAACAACACAATCATAACAGGGGACTTTAACACCCCATTGTCACAAAAAGATAGATCAACTAGACAAAAAAATCAACAAAGAAATAACAGATTAAACCAAATGTGTGAACAAATGGACTTACTAGAGCTTTGTGATGTTCTACGCAACAGCATCAGAATATACATTCTTCTCAGTTACACATGGGTCATTCTCTAAAATAGTCCATATGCTAGCATATAAAACATATTTTAGTAAATACAAAGGCATTGAAATTATCCCATGCATACTATCAGACCTAAGTGCAATGAAACTGCAAATTAATGATAAAAGAAATCTCAAATGCTCCATAAGCACATGGAAATTAAATAACACTTCCTGAACAACCAATGGGTCAAAGAAGAAATTAAAGTAGAAATTAAACACTATTTACAATCAAACATAAATGCAGATACAAACTACCAGAACCTGTAGGGCAGAATGAACACAGTCCTCAGAGGAAAATTTATAGCAGTTGATTCCCACATCAGGAAAACAGAATGAGCACCAATAAACAACCTTATGTTACACTTCAAACTTTTAGAAAAAGAACAGCAAGTTAATCCCAAAGCCCAAAGAAAGGAGGAAACTATAAAGATCAGAGCGAAAATGAATGCAATTGAAACTAAGAAAACAGTGCACAGAATTAATGAATCAGACAGTTGGTTCTTTGAAAAAATAAATAAAATTGATAAACCCCTAGCCAATCTTATCAGAAAAAGGAAGAAAAATCTCAAATCCATGCAATAAAGAATGAAAGGGGTGAAATCACTACAGATCCTGTAAAAATTCAGAAGATCATCAATACCTACTTTCAAAATCTTTGCTCTCACTGTAGAAATGGACAGATTCTTAGATACATATGAATTACCAAAGCTGAATGAAAAAGATATAAAAATCCTGAATAACTCAATATCAGCCAGCAAAATTGAGAATATAATAAAAAACTTGACAATGAATAAAAGCTCAGCTCCTGATGGATTCAGAGCTGAATTCTACAAGAAACATAGAGAAGATTTAGCACCAACTCTTCTCAAACTCTTTAAAGAAATTCAAAGGGAAAGATTCTCCCCAGCTCATTCCTGGATGCAAGTATTATCCTGATACCAAAACCAGAGAAAGACCCAACCAAAAAAGAGAACTACAGGCCAATCTCCCTAATGAGTACACAAGTAAAAATTATCAATAAAATACTAGCAAACAAAAACAAAAACAAATCATCAAGAAAATTATACGCCATGACCAAGTGGGATTCATCCCAAGAATGCAGCGATGGATCAAAATATGCAAATCAATTAATGTAATATACTATCATGTCAATAGAGCCAAAGACAAAATCACATGATCATCTTCATTGATGCAGAAAAAGCCTTTGGTAAAGTCTAACACTCATTCATGATAAAAATCCTACAGAAAATAGGAATAGATGGCCTTTACCTCAATCTGGTCAAAACCATCTATGACAAACCAATGGCTAACATCATACTAAATGGTCAAACATTGAAAGCATTCACTTTAAAATCAGGAACAAGACAAGGATGTTCACTGTTACCACTTCTATCCAATATAGTTCTGGAAATATTAGCTAGAACAATTGGACAAATAAAAGGAATAAGGATAGGAAAGGGAGAAGTGAAATTATTACTATTCACAGATGAAATGATACTTTACATAGAAGACCCCCAAAACTCCACCAAGTGGCTTATAGATTTAATAAACAAATTCAATAGCATAGCTGGATACAAAGTTAACACTCAATAGCATTCCTGTACACAAACAACAAACAGACTGAGAGAGAAATTAGGGAAACCACACCTTTCACAATAGCA
>NW_004955467.1:5027487-5075944 GCF_000276665.1 Chinchilla lanigera | reverse complement strand
GGGTAGGTAGAGAGTTTATGAACAAAAAACAAACTGCATGGGAAATACTTCAAAGGATCAACAACTGAAGTCTCATCTTACTGAGAAGTTTTTGCACATCAAAGAAATGACTAATAGAGTAAAAGAAAGCCCATGAAATGGGAAGAAAATTTTAGCAATTGCCACTCAGACAAAGGACTTCTATCTAGAACATATAAAGGGTTTTAAAAAATCAGGCCCCCAAAATTCAAAGACCCTATCCAAAAATCGGCATCTGAGATGAATACACACTTCTCAGATGAAGAAATATGAATGGCGAATAAATACATGAAAAAATGTTCAACATCGTTAGTCTTTTGAGAAATCAAATTAAAACAACACTGAGATTCCATCTCACCCCAGAAAAAAATCAAACTTCATCAAGAAATCAAATAATAACAAATGCTGGAGGGGCTGTGGGGAAAAAGGAACCCTACTGCACTGTTGGTGGGAGTACAGATTGGTAAAACCACTGTGGAAATCAGTTTGGAGATTCCTCACAAAACTAGGACTAGAAGTCCCACTTAACCCAGCTATTCCCCTTCTGGGTTTTTTTCTAGAAGAATTAAAAACGTTATACCACAGCAATATATGTGGACCCATGTTTACAGCAGCACAATTTATTATAGCTAAATCTTGGAAACAACCCAAATGCCCATCAACTGAGGGATGGAAAAAAGGTTTGTGGTATTTTTATGCAATGGAGCATTACTCAGCTATAAAAAAGATAAACTCGAGGCTTTTATAAGTAAATGGATGCTGTTAGAGACCATACTCATAAGTGAAATAAATGGGACCCACATGTGTAAACATCATATTGTCTCCCTGGTGTAGGAACTTTAAAGAGTAGGTAAAACTCAAAACATGCAATAGATGATATGAAAGGGAAAGAAATTACTCAAAGGAAGGAACAACTGTGATAAAGGAAAGAAGGAAAAAGAGAGAAGGAAGGTAAAATCTATCTATCGATCTATATATTTCTATATCTCTCTATCTATCTTATAGATATATGGAAGAATGGCTGGGGTAACTGTAGTGTTGATGTCTGATGGTGTATTGAAAGGAACAGTTAATGCTTAAAATTTTTCATATTCTGACCAATTTTGCATGCTTATATCTGGTAATCTGAGCAGCTGATTTGAAGACAACAATATGCAAGGGAACCACCACAGTGAATTCTTTCCATCTTTTCTCATGAAACTCTTATCTCTAATGTTTTAGTTAATAATTATTTTTTATTTTTTTAATGGTTTGAACAATCTTCCATTCTTACATCTCATAATCTGAGCAACATAGTTGAAGATAAAAATTTGTAATATACAACCACTGTTAATTCTCATCTTTTTGTTTGAAACCTATATCACTTTTAATGTTCTTGCTTCGTTTTGTTTATGTTTGTGATGTTGGTATGGTGCTATTGTTCTTTTCTACTACTCTCTGTAAAATAAAAAAATA
Organism: Chinchilla lanigera; assembly: GCF_000276665.1. NCBI lineage: Eukaryota > Metazoa > Chordata > Mammalia > Rodentia > Chinchillidae > Chinchilla > Chinchilla lanigera. The sequence continues at coordinate 5,074,471 of NW_004955467.1, read as the reverse complement.
ATTTTTATAGTAAAAATTGTGGTATTAAACCATCATACCTTCTTTGTTACTTATTAGTTTTTTGCTCTTTTGCACTGACCTATTTTAAAGTATATTATTTTAGCAGCTATGAATTAAAAATATATATTGGTATCCTTTAGTCTCTTCTTTATAATTTTTTGTTTAAACTTGTGCATTTGTATATCTATGTAATCTTCATAATGATTTTGTCCCTCAATTATATCCCTCAAAGTGTTAAATTTGCATTTTAAATTGCAGTAAATTTGGGATAATTTATATGCTTACAGTATCAAATACTTTGATGTGTGGGATAATATTGATTTTTCATGTTACTTAACTAAATTATAGCAGTTTTTAGCTCATTCTCATTTGTTTTTCACATGTGCGTGAATGTAGCATGACTGCATTATCAGTGTGTCTGACTAGTGGAAATGCTTCTAGAACTTAACTCCTCTGTGTGATGTTCATTTGTCTGAGACAAGTTATCTTCATTTTTAAGGAAATACGTTAGTTTTTCTAAAAGTTTTAATCATGACTGAATGTTGAAATATTATTTAGTATTCATTTACCTCTATGAAAAACACATAGGGCTTTCCTCATTTTCCTTTGATAAATAAATTTTTAGCCATACTTTACTTTTGACTTTAAAGTCTACTTTGCTTCTCTGTGTTGTATTTGTCAGTGCTTACTATTTGGCATCTATATTCATCAGGAAGATTTATTCTATAGTTTCCCTTGTTTTTCTTGTCTTCTTTTTTCACTTTTTCTTTAAAAAACAATTTGGTGTAGAGCATTGAGTTAGATAGAGTCTTTAGGTTACAGCACATTATCTTCATTGGTCTTTACCAGACACCACTATGTATTTACTTGTTTATCTATTTCCATGTAAACCCATGACCTTCTAGTTTACCTCCTATAAACAAATATTTTAACATTTTATTTATCTTTTCCTTTGTGGCACTGGGGATGGAATCCAGGAATCCAGGGCTTTGTTCATGCTAAGAAAGTGGTCTACCACTGAGCTACATTCTCAATCCTATTTTAACATTTGTTATGGTTTGTGTCTAGATGCCCTCCCAAAACCTCATGCAGACATGGGGCAGGTTCTAGAATTTGTGATTGATTCACTGTCCAAAGGTGGAATTATGGGTGTGAGTACTACACCTGTCCTGGGGCGGGCAGCCTGCATACAATATAAGGGGAGAAAAGAGGCTTGCTCTTTTACTTCTCCCTTTTTGCCCTTGCTGCTTTTTCTGCCACCACGAACTGCTGCCCACTGCCATGTGCCACTCTGCCTTGGAGCCAGCTGAGTATGCACTGAAACCTCCACAAACTGTGAGCTAAATAAACCTTTTCTTTCTTAATTCTGGGTGTCAGGTATTTTGTACCAGCAATGAGAGAAAAGTAACCAAGATAACATTTTAAATGAGCATTTCTTATTTGACTGTGTCCTTTGAAATATGTTTACTTTGTAAGTGGCATGTACAACATTGTTAACCTGTGCTAGTAAAGCTGGTATTCTGCTTTTACTTTTAAAATCAAGCTCTATGAGTTCTAAAGCCTAGCCATATTGCCATGTGGTGCTCTGAGTGAGTTCACAAACTTAACACCTGCAACTTCTCTGGTTTTGTATCATGGTTATGTGAGCTCCACTAAGTAAATTTCTCATACTCTGATTTTTATATCTTGGCAAAATTTAACCTGTACAGAATAGTTGTTTTTTGAAAATTTAAAAATACTTCATCCATAAAACTATTTATGTCTGGTACCTTTTGGAAAATAGTTGTTAAAACATACACACACATACACACACACACACACACACACTTTCTCTCTTTTCCATCATCACTGATCTATTTAAGCTTTTATCTACTTATTGTGAAACTGTCAATAGCTAATACTTTTTGAGAAAATTATACTTTTGAAATCTAGTAGCATATAGTTATCAGTAATATTTTCTTGTGGTTGGATTGCTTTTTGTATTCCTAGTGTTTCATACATATGTTTTTGTTTTTTCAAAAATCAAACATCCACTTGTTGTATCCTCATAGGACATATTATAGACTTATTTAATGGGAAGAAAGTTTTTAAAGATTCTTTTTTTGTGCAATCAATCTTGCCCAGAATTCGTTCTACTATTTAAAGAAGGAAACTAGGTTCAATTCAAATGTATTTTAGTTTTACTACACAAATTTTTAAAATAATTTATTTTTGTCTATTTCCTCTACCTGCTTTTTTGGGGGGGTCTATTTTAGTGTTTTGGACTGGAGTTCACATATTTTCAATCTTTCTTGTTTAATAATACAATCTCAGTGCTATTAATTTTCCTTGGTATCTCTTTGGCCACAGCCCCTGCATTTTATATGCTCTGTTCTTATTGTCATAATTTCAAAAATAGGCTGTACTTGTGCTTTTTATTTCTTTTTTGTCTCAAGAGTTATTTAAGAGAGTCAGACATTCTAGTGCTTTAAAAATTCTTCCGTTATGAATTTCTGGGTGTATTACATTGTGTTTAGAGAATGTGAGAATGCACTCTGCATTATTTCTACTTTTTGGAAAATGGTAAGATTTTCTTACTGACTAATATATGATCATTTTCTTGTTAATGTTATAGCACTTGAAAATAATATGTATCTTCTGACTATATTTTAAGATGGATATACAGCTATTAAATTAAGCATATTAATGTGTTACACAAATTTTCTGTATCCTTTTATCCTCTCTGCCCAAGCACACAGGTGTGTTTGGTCTACCAGAACTGACAGAGCTGGAAGGCATTATATGAATACTACAACTCCAGCCTTGGAAATTTTTTCAAGTATTTCCAACCAAATTTTGCTCTCTCTTTGTTTCATCAGTAGAATTAATGAGCATCTCTACTCTTCTCAATTGTGTTCTCTCAATATGTAGGCAGGAAATATGTTACAAAACAGATTAAGACTTTATTTCACTTGGCCTGGGCCAGCTGGCATCGTAGTTTAGGATTTAGCTCATCTCCTAATACTAGTTCCATCTTGGTTATCACTACATGTGGTGTGAGTTTTCATTTTTTTTCTTTGCACTTGGTTCTTTATTCTTTCAAAAGACGTCTATGGAAAACTTTTTCTATGCATCTCCACTGAGCACAGCCTCTGGAATCACTGGAAACTGTTCTAAATTATGTGTGTTACTCTTTCCCACCTCAAAGAAATCCAACCCTACCACATGACTTCTTAAGCCAATGGAATGTGGCCAGAAGAGCCATGTGCCACTGTAAACTTTCATTGTATAATCTGCTATTGTTCTTTTCTTGGTTCAAAGAAAACATATCTAGAAAGGTGTCACCCCTATCTGCATCTCCAGTGCCCAAATGGAGACAGTCAGGAGCATCATGGGTAAAGCTCAATAATAGTTGATGAATATGCACATTCACCCTGCAGCTGTCCTGTTAAGCATCTGAGATAGAATCAAGATTCAAATCAGATATGACCCTGTTCTGCAGATACTTAAAGAAAGTTGAAAAAGTCTGCATGAAATTCTGGTAGCCACCATCTTTATAGGGCTCATAGATATATCTTCTTAACATAGAATCTGTATATTTTTGTTAGGTTTTTAAAAAATATTTTACATTTTGTTATTGTGAATACAGATTGAGTGTACCTTATCCAATATAGTGGGGACCAGATACGTTTAGATTTCAGAATTATTTTTGGGTTTTAGAATACTTAAATAGACTTTACCAAAACAGCATTCCTCATCTGAAAATCCAAAGTTTGAAATATTTTGAGTGTCATGTCAGTGCTCAAAAGTTTTAGATATCAGAGCATTTTGGATTTTATATTAGACTAGGGAAGCTTAATCTGTGCAATTTTTCATTATATTATCTAAACACTCATGACTGGTGCATGGGAGCTCTCCAGATATTAGCATTTATATATGTTATCTGCATATTGTATCAAATTCTTACATTCGTAGAATAAATGTAGTTATTCATTTTAGGAATATAATCATGTGTATAACAATAATTTGCTTCTTCTTTGCAATGATTATTGCTAATTTGTGCTCTACATCTAATCTGCCTGGCTATATTTTCATAGAATTGTTAGGTAATAGTGGTAATAGCAAACTCTTCACCTTTTCCTGACTTTAATAGGAAACTGGTTATTCTTTGGGTCTTAAGATAAATGACTTATTTATACTTTTTGCCATGTTGAAATCATTTTGGTTTATTTTAAAAATTTCATTCTGAATATGTGTAGCATTTTAACAAGTACCTTTTTAGTGACTATTGATCTTAGTGCATGCTTATCTATGGCATATTTTGCTATTAGACTTCCTAATATTCAGCATCCCACAGATAACTGCCATGGATGATCTTTTCGTGTACAATTTCACTCAGTCGGCTGCTATTTCTCTCAGCATTTTAGAACTTATGTTTATAATTGGTTTACTATATAAGAGATATTGTGTGGCTGCTATCTTCATAAGATTTTGGTATTAAGATTATTCATAGAGAGATAGTTTAAATTTTATTTATTTATTTTTTTACTATTCAGGAACAGTTTATATTGTGTGAGGATTATCTGTTCCTTGAAAGTTTGAACAGACTTGGTAATAAAACTGTCTGGGTGAACATCTCTTTTGGAGGTAATACTTCAGGAACTTCCTCAGTTTATTTTTCAGATATGTACTTATCTAGTCAACTCTGCAGTGGCCCATTTGGGGCAGGACGCAGTTCAGATCTGAGTCCATGGAAGAATCCAGCTTCTGACCACACTAGCCCATTAGCTCAATTTTCCTTTTAGAATAATGTATTGGCCTTGAATAAAAATTTTATGTTAAATTGCCCATAAGATAGAGAGATGATACTTCACTAGGTTGTATATCTGTTTTGTGCTTCTGCTTATTCATACATATTTGTATATGTGCAAGGATTTGATCTGATGTTTGTTTCCACTGTAACATACATCAGGAAATGGGAATGGTTGGGGTGGGGCAGACCTGGATCCCTCAAAGACTTTTAATCATTGGAACTGGTTCTTATTCATCAAAAAGAACCTGGAAATTACAAGCAGCAAGACTGGCACAGGTTGGAATATTCTCAATGATCTTCTTGCTGTAAGTGAATGGAGCTGGGAAAGGTGTGCTCTGGCTGCCTCAAAAATATTCCTTATGCAGCGAAGAAAAGGCTGCCGTGGTTACTAACATAAGTATTTGTGTGTATCAGTTTCCTGGAGCTGCTATAAGAAAGTACCACAAACTGGGAAACTTATGGCAACAGAGATGTATTGTCTTGCAGTTGTGGAGGTTAGAAGTGGGGGATCAAGGAGTAGGCAGTGTTAGTTCCTTCTGAGAGCTGTGAGGGAGAATCTAGTTCATGCCTCTGCTTTAGCTTTGGGCTGGTTTGCTGGTGGACTTCGGGATTTCTTGGCTTGTAGATGCACAGTTCATCTTCACTCGGCCTTCTCTTTGTATCTCTTCCACATTGTGCATGCATTTCTGTCTTTGTCCAAATCTCCCCTTTTTATAAAGGACAACAATTATTGGATTGAAGTCCATCCTAATGGCCTCTTCCTGACTGTTACTTCTATAAAGGCCTTATTTGCAAATAAGGTAATATTCCAAGGTACTGTTCTTAAGACATAAACATATTTTGGGGATATAATTTAATCTGTAACTCTGCTGACAGAAGGAAAGTCAGGGGCGGGGGATATAGCTCAGTGGCATAGGCACTTGTCTGGCAAGACTGAGGTCATGAGTTCGATTCCCAGTATCAAAAAACAAAAAACAAAACCAAAGAAAAGGAAAGTCAGAATGGCTTTTCCACTGTGGCTGGAGCTGACCACATCTTTGTGTCTTGCTGCAAACATAAGTGGGTAAGCTGCAAATTTTCTTAATCTACCCCACCAGCCATCTTAGTTCATAGACAGTTCTTTCAAATTCTGTTAGCAGATTGTTCCAATCTTCCTAATATTATGCTTTTGAGAAATCATCAGCTTTAGTGCTTCCTTCATCTTCTATGGTATTTTAATGGGAAGAAGAGGTAGCTTGTAACAAACTCTCTTAGCAGGTTTAATCCAAAAGTTGTGTTATCTCCTAGCTGTTTTTCTGCCCTTTTCTTTCCCCAGGTTGGAGATTGAACCCACTGAGCTATGTTCCCAGCATTTTTTATTTTTTATTTGGAGACAGGGTCTTGCTAAGCTGCCCAGGCTAGTTTAAAATTTTCAATCCTCTTAGCTCAGCCTCCCACGTAGCTCAGATTATGGTCTTCTGTGTGTACTTTTCTGCCTTCACTTCCTCCCTGTCTGAGCATCAGCAGGACGTCACCTTCAGACCATACCTCTGAGAGGTCCCCTACTTTGGGGTGCTGGTTGTGGAACAGTATAAATCTAGGTAGGGAATGATTCACATAGATTGCAAAGGACCAGACTCTGTGGAAGACCTGTGGGCTTGGAACTTCTCACACACTTGTGGTGTCATACCGATGGTCTCTGTGTAGCCTCTTTAGGGATCCCCAGCTGTCTTTATTGCTCACAACTTTATTATCTTGTGAAGGCTCTAGGCTTATAAAATAGCTATTTTGGCCAAAGCTGTACAATAAAGAATCATATTTGACTCTCACATTTCACCTCCTCTCTTGCTAGCTAAATAATGTGACATTTCGAATTTGGAATCTTCAAGTTTAGCTTACATTTTTGGCTTTTACTAATTTTATCAAGGTCTTACTAGGATGCTTGTCAGTTTCCAAAGTGCTCTGATATGATCTCATCTTATTCTCACAATAAGTTGCTTTTTCTGTTCATTTTTCATGGCGATAACTCACAGAAGTTACTTGGAGGCACGGGGGCGACTTGGCCAAAGTTGCGCAGATAGCAGTAGAGCCAGGACTCCGACTCAGGTCTGCTGACTCTCAGCCCTGCTCGTTCCATGAGGTCATTCTGCTCTCCTGCTACCTCACGGTCCAGCCAAGGCTCGGCGCTCACTCAAGTTCTCAAAATACCACTGCCTCCTCCCCAGAGCCTGTCTAGATTAAGCAGAAGATAATAACTGACAGCTTTCCATTGTATTGCTCCATCTGTCTAGAACAGGGGCTGGCAAACTCTTGGCTTCTTGGCCTGGTTTTGCTGGTCTATCAGTGTGTGTTTATATTTTTAAAGAATAAGTATATTTTGATAGAGAAGTATATGGCTCTCAAAAACATAGCTATTTCATATTTGGCCTTTTGGAGAAAGAGTTTGCTAGCCCCTGGTAGATGAATATATCTCTCAACATCTGTTGTAAACTTCACTTACTATCTGCTGTGATTTGAATGTCACAAAATTCCTGTGCCAAAATTTAATCCTTACTGTGATGGTTTTGAGAGGTGGGTCCCTTTGGTAAGTGGATGAAGTCATGAGGGCTCCAGTTTTGTGAATGGATTAGTGCCTCATAGGACTAAAAGGAAGCAGGTTAGGCCCATTTGCCCTTCTCCTTTCTGTAACGTGAGAACAAAACAAGAAGGTGCCAGCGTGGAAGCACAGAGCGTCTCACTGGACACTGAACCTGCTGGTTCCTGGTCTTGGATGTCCCAGGCTCCAGAACTGTGAGAAATAAACTATAGTCCTTTATAGTGTCCAGTATCAAGCATTTTTTTTTAATGGCAGCACAAATGCATGAAGACACTGTCTGTTAATTAAGGTACATTTTGTGCTCTATTTATTTAACATGGATTTAGGATTGTTGCTTTGGAATATTCAAAGCCCTTCTTGCTTATCCTGATATTTTTCTTTCACCTTGTCTCAGGTACTGAGGAATAGTAATAAACCATTCCTTACAATTTATTTAGAAAGTGAGAGAAAGCCTTAATATCAAATGTTAGTTTATATTAGATGCCCAGTGAATAGTAGACACAATAAATACAAATTCAGATTGAAGGAAAAAAAATTCCTGGGGCCAGATAGTAAGGGAATGTGTTGTTCTTATTTACTGCCAACTTCAGCGTTTACACAGGTGCCTGAAAAATATTTGTCGACCAATTAAAGAAGCCTAAGCTGCCCCAGGAAGACCTTGGATAGGAAATGGCATTTTTGCTAAGATTTAAAGAAAGGGTAAGATTTGCAGAAACAAATAATAGTGAAAATTATACTTTGGCAGGTAGAATAATGTAAGAATATGTAACCTCATACACAGCCTTACCTGAGCATTCACGGTCATTAAAGTAAAAATAAAGTAGCAATTTGTGTATTCTTTTTTTCTTTTTTGGTGCTGGGATCTTATGCATACTAAGCACATTCTCCATCACCGAGCTTTACCTCCAGCTCAGCATATTCAGTTTTTGAACCAGCAAGGAAAGGCAAACCTTTGAGTGAAGGGATGGGTTTCTTCGTGTGACCCTACTGTTTAGGTAAGTGCCTATAGCATAACAGGGTGACTCTCTGTACTTAAGAGCAATGGCAGAGAAGACTGTCAAGCAGATTAGGGCCTTAGAGTGGGGAGTCTTGAATGTCACATTAATTACTTAAAAAGTTTTTCCTGCCCTTAGCTCAGGGGTCAACAAATGATCTATGAGCCAAATCCACACATTTGTATAAGTTTTTTCTATGGTTGTCTTTTCTGTCTAATTGCAGAGGTGAGAAGCTGTGATAGAAATGACTCTTGACACTTTCCATATAAAACCTAAACTATTTGCTATTTGCTCCCCTTACAAAGTTTGCCAACTTGTGCCAAAGGTGAAGGAGCATGACACTGAAAATCTAATGCTCTCATCGGGTTGGTGTTAGATTTCAGTGGATGGGAAGGGTGAGAGAGTAGACCTTACAGATCTACTAATGTCCTCAAGTACAAGTTCTTTTCTGTTCCAGAGACTTCTGTGGGCATCCCTGTCTTGGCTCAGAATTCTCGTGGTCACATTCAGAGAGGACTTTGCACCCATGGAAACAATGTGAGCTTTGCTGGTGTCTAAATAGCTCCCTCACGTCTTGCACATTTGCTAATGTTTTAGCAAATGATCTTGCCAGAGATTCTCTAGTTTTCTTGATTGCTTACCACTCTCTTCTGAAGGCTCACAGTTTATAAAATGAGATGGTTTCATAAGGTTGTATAAGAAAGAATTATTTATATTTTGACTGCCTGTTTTGCTCCTTGTTCTCATGAGAGCTGTTACTCAGTTTTCTGTTACTGTAAAAAAAAATACCCAGTACAAACAACTTAAAAAGAAGAAAGATTTATTTGCACTTACAGATTTGGATAAGTCAGGTCATGATCCATTGAACTCATAGCTTTTGGGCCTGAGGTGAGGCAGCATATTGTGGTGTGAGCACGTGGCAGAGGGAACTGCTCCTCTAATGGGAGCTGGTAAATAAGAGAGATGGAGAGAGTGGTGCCTCACTGTCTCCTTTGAGTACATGATCCGTGACTGAAAACTTCCCAGTAGGCCCCACTTAAAGGTTTTCACCATCTCTACATAGTGCCAAGCTGAGGACATGCTGTTACCACACAGACATTTGGGGGACGTACATTCCAGAGCCACACTATCGCAGTGGCTGAGGAAGACGGCATTTTGAAATTTGAAACTTCATATTTAGTGTACATTTTTAGCTTTTCCAATTTTAACAATAAATTGTCACCAAGGCATCGTCTCAGGCAATGTTCTGATTATCCACTCACTGGGCATTCTTTAATCCTAAAGAGCAGTTTAAAAGATGCTCCAAAGAGTTGGTAGAAATTGTAGAGAAAAACGATTGGACTTAAAAAAAACTGAAATTTTGGGCCCAGGTGTATGATGTTTATGTAACTCTCCCTGCTCAACTATACCTGCTGTAGTGGATTGATAACTGGTGGTCAACTTATAACCCCCAGCTGAACTGAGTGAGTGGTGCTGGGTGTGGGAGGCCCACCTGAGGACTGTTGCCAGCAGCATAAGAGGCAGACCTGGAGAAGAAGAAGCAGGCTGTTGGGAGCTGAGAGAGACCGTGGGGAGCTGGCTTCCTGATGAACTTGGCTGTTTTCATCCTCCGAGGAGTTCGGGACCTCGCTGGCACTGAGAATGGCTTTGGTTCACTTTGGGGAGCTCTGGTCCTTACTTGAGCATAGCTTCCTGGTTCCAGAGGGGAAGATGATGCACTGCCCGACTCTTGGAAAAGCTTGCAGCTTTGGCTTCCCTGATGGGAACTCAGCCATCCTGGTCATCGGAGGAGCTCGGGACCTCACTGTTGCCGACGATGGCTGTGGTACCTTTTGGGGGAGCCCTGGTTCTTCTGGGCATCACTTCCTGGCTCCAGTGCAGATCCCTCAGCCTGCTAGCACAGATCCTTCTTCCTGTTGGCACAGACTTTGTAGATTCCACCACTGACCTTTGGGCCTTTCCAGCAGATCCATGAAACAGGTCTGCATGAGACATTGTCATGGGTTCTGGGCCTCCAGTTGGATTCATGGAGGCATTGTTATGAGCTCTGGGTATTCAGCTCAACTCGTGTAGGACATTGTTGTGGGATCCAGGCCCTCAGCTGGATTCCTTGGTCTTAGTGTGTGGACAGATTTCCTGCACTCTTTTGTATACTGTTCTTTGGGTGACCTATAAATAATCATATAAAGTATGTGTCCTGTATTATGTTGTTCCCCTTGCAAAATAAGCCGCCCCAAACCGACACACCTGCAAATGTGCTTTATTTATCTTCTGATATTGTTTTCATTACATAACATTTTTTAGACACACTAATAACTTTTGGGGCCCTTATATTGCTCAGTTATAATATCTTTAACTCTTTATTCTCTAACATAATTTAAGGTGATTTCAAGGCCTTTGGTGAAAAATAAGTTCATAGAATTCCCAGTAAAATGTGTGTGAATTTACCAAGTGTATGAGTTACTCTGTAGCTCAGGTATTTGAGTCCAGAGTTGCATCTAACAGTGCTTATTATCCTATGAAGATAAGTCCTTGCTATATAAAAGTTGGCTCTTTTTACTGATAACAGAGAAATTTTACATTTCAAATCCCACCTTTCCCCCATTCCTACCTTCCTAGAACACTATGTTTTATATAATATTTTCTCCTTCTTTCTCAAATTTCTAAGATTTGAACATTACTTTTCTAAGACTTTCCCTCAAACTTCAGTATTTTCCCTTGACCACTCAAGTGTAACAGGATATTTTGGCTGGAACCAGAACACTGATACCACAGGGAAAAATTGATTGGATTGATCCAGCAGGAAATGAGCTGGCTTTACTCATTTGCATAGAGACTGAGAATTCTACTGGCACACACAGGAAGTAAACCCTAATCCTATGGAGTATTAGGGCCATATATAGCTGGAAGACTGTTGTGGAACCAAAATAAGACCAGATTAAAGGAAAAGAAAAAAACCTAACAACAATAAAAACACCTGGAGGCCTAAAAGGAAACTACTCGCTACTCCCCTGCCAAGAGGCATTTAAATCTCAAACTGAAACTTAGCAACATATGGATACGGTTGGTTCTGGGCAAAATCCTGACACCAGTAACTCCCTATTTTTCCTTCAAGCAACTAGTATATCCTATATGCCTGGGACAGAGTAGAACATTAGTCTTGGTGTTGTAGTTAGGGTTTACAAGGGGATAAATTTAATACAGGGCACATAGTTTTAGAATTATTTTATAATATTCACCCAGACTCAAATGCAGGAGAGTGTGGGAGATCTGTCCACACACTAGAGATCTAAAGAATCCAGCTGAGGGCCTGGACCCTATGGTAATGTCCTGCACAAGTCCAGCTGAAGACCTAGAGCCCATGACAATGTCCTCCATGAGTCCAACTGAAGTACATGAGCTCACAACAATATCTCATGGAAGTCCGTACCAAGGTTTTGCACTGGGAAGGCCCAAAGGTCAGTGGTGGAGGCTAGAAAGTCTATGCCAGTGGAGCAAAGGATATGTGCCAGCAGTCTGAGGGATCTGCACTGGAGCCAGGAAGAAACACTCAAGGTAAGGACCAGAGCTCCCCTGAAAAGAATCACAGTCATCCTCAGCAACTGCAAGGACCCAAGCTCCTCAAGAGATGAGAGCAACTGAGTTCATATCAGGAAAACCAGCATGACAAACTTCTCCAGGAGGGTCAATGGCATACTATCTTCCCCTCCAGTTCCGCTTTTATGCTGTTGGCAACAATCCTCAGGTGAGCCTTCCACTTCCAGAACCACATTGATTCAGTTCAACTGGGTGTTATAAGTTGACCATTAGTTAATCCACTGCAGGAAAAAGGGATTTGTACAGAAAAGAAAATCTTTTTAGTATGGCACGACATCTTTGTGATCTTTCTACCATTTCCTTAACATGAACCCAAGTGATGCAATCTATTACATGAAAGTACACAGGAGAAGTGGGAGTGGTGCACACAGCTCTCTTCAGATGAACTACCAGAATAGTCTCACTTTCCATATGTTTTGTAGTGAAAACAGGAAATGTGTTTCCCTCCCTGCCTTCCCTTTCTTCTTCAGAGCCTGGAAAAGAAGCCATATTTACTTTTCCTTTTCTGCATGGCTACCTCTCCCTCATCCCTTGTTCCCGCTCATTAATCTCCCACCATAAGTACTAAGGTAAATTTTATGAATGAATTATGTGTGAATTTTATTTTCTTCCTTGGATACATATAATTCTAAACAGGATATATAGGTATAAACAAATACACATGCATATATTAAAGTGTTAGAATTTTTTTTTTTTTTTGGTAGTTTTGGGGGTGAGTTAGGGCCTTGTGAATGCTAGGCAAATGCTGTACCATTGAGCTGCATTCCTAGCCCTTTGAGCTTTTAAGAACTTTAAGATATTTCTATGCTGAAAGAAACTGTCAATGAGTCTTTGGTTGACCAGTATTGCATGTTTATATCTGTTTTCATGAGAAGCCACTTTGAAGATATCAATATGTAATACAACCACCATTGTTAATTCCCTACCACTTTGTTTGTAACTCTGTATTGTCTGTATTGTGCTTGTGATATGTTGTAAAATGTTGTATGTCTGTTAATGTTTCCCTCCTTTTATCTTTAAAATAAAAAAAAGAACTTTAAGATACCTTTATGACACTCTTCTACATCTTAATTGCTTTCTCTGAATTATGTCTTATAACCTTAAACCTAAACCCTAACCCTATCCTTAACCCTAACTCTCAATGATGAAATCAATAGAATAAGTCTTCATTTATTCTTTTTGGTGGTTCTGTCACATTTCATGGTGTAGATAATATGCACACAATAAAGTGTACATAATATGTAATTATATCTTCAGTGTAGATAATATGGAAATGATTATTTACTGTAGAAACATTACAGAAAAAATGGAAATAAACTGTATGCAGGTAAACAGAAAATGGCTACTTCCTATTTTTCTATTTAGCAATTTGTTTCCATTTTTCTCAAACATCGCTGCAATAAATGTTCATGTGCACATTGTTTTATATGATGTTTTGTATAATGATAAATCAAAATATTTTTCTCCTTGAAGCTGGCTGGTAGGGACAGATGTGAACTCTGTGAAATTCTAAAACTCACTTCAGCTAAACTCACTTTAGTTTGCTTCAAGTAAAGTAAATGTGAAATAAACCAGACATTGAGGTTCCCCATTCTTACATCAGCTCTTCCTCTCAATATGATTGATACTTTACCATTAAGAAATTGGGTTCTTTTTTTCTCATTTATTCATCCATCTATCCACTCACCCATTTATCCTTTCATCCACTCATCTGTCTATGCACCTACAAACACATCTAAGCACGAGTTGAACATCTACTGTGAAACGAACACTGTTTCAAGAACGTACAGTTAAGAAGCAGGCCATATGTATAGGAATAGCTATTAATAGTAATACCTGGCAAAAGATTGAATAGAGACACAGAGCTCTGACCAGAGTCCTTTTTCTTCTTGTGCTTGTTTCTTTATTCCAAGACTATGAAAATATCAGCTCACCATTCTAGATCTCAGTTTCCTCATTTGCAAAATGGCAGAGTGGACCTGGCTCGTAACTGAAACATCAGGGCACCCATAAGCTAAATCTACTTTGTAGTCCTTTTGTCTGTCCTTCGCAGTTAAAAAATAATCCAACACTTGCATGCTAGTATTTTTTAATAGAAGTGTGGATTTGGGCATTTTCTCAATAAATTATGAGGAGATCTGTTAACACCTGTTTCTATGCCAGTTCTACAAATAAAGATTGGTTAAAACTGAGAAGTGGTCTCCCTTTTTGGACAAGAAACTCACTTTCGACTTTACCATATTCCCCACCATTCACTAAAGTCTTCCCAAGTGAGCTGTCCGGTGCCAATTATTATTGTTCTGGCTAACATGACTGATTTCCTAGATAGATAGAGAATTGCTTGCAGCTATGTTAAAGATGGGTTTACAAAAAAGTTGGGGTGAGAGGGTAGCATGTTTTAAGAAGAATGGAAGCTATTACACAGGGAGAGATAAAGTGATAGATGCCCCTAGATGTTTCCTATGGGAACAGAAGCTCTCTGTGATAGCTACACCTGGAGCTGCAAGTGCTGGAGTCAGGGCTTCCCTGCTGTTGAGAGTGACAGCCTCCACCCTCCCCACCCTGTAAGCCCTTGTCAGTGTGCGTTAGACACAGCATGTCAAGCCACACCAGAGGAGAGCAGCTTTAGAGCCAGCTCTGCAGAGGGGGGAAAAAGACAGAAGGACAGCAGACCCTGCTATTCAAAGAAACTTCTCTGCCCCTGCAAAATCTGTGTTGGAACACGTACAGTCTCTGATTTCTATACGGTTTGGGCAAATCATTTTAATCAAAAGAAGAAAAGGAAACACTGCAAAGTCTTCAAGCCCTAAACACAATGAGCTGGCAATGGAAGATGCGGTTAAGTCATTCCAATAAAATGCCAGGCTTGGAATAACAACATCTGTTCCTCCAGGGCAGCGAGCAGAGAATTAAAAACAAGAAAGAAATCTTAGATTTTAATGCAAGTGGATTTACTGACTGGAGACTTGAAACTCCTGTCAGGCAGCTCAGAGGTATTATCAGTAGCACATCTGTGTCTCACTGCAGGTTGCACAGGGCTAGGCACTGCAGCAAGTGCGTTGGGAATGGCCTCTGATAGCTGTAGCTGATAATTTGTGCTCAGAAACACTTTGGTGCAGTAAAGAGTGTCATGGGCACTCAAGGAAGGGTGTCAAACCATAAAGGACTCCCTCTATCTCAATACTAGGTGTTCTACTTACCTCTGTAATAAGGAGATCTACAAATATTTGCCTAAGTATCCATGGTGCATAAGATTCCAAAGCTCCCCCTTTGCTCATATGCTTTTGATCGAGTCCATACAAGAGAGACCCTGAACTGGGTCTTCATCATGAATCAAGTCCCATGGCAGGCTTCTCTGCTTCCAAGAAATCTAGGGTTAGATAAATGGTAAATTTGTAAGATTTCCCTGACCTCTTTCCCATCCCCCTTTTCCTTACCACCTAGCTCACATTGCAATTTTAAACCCAAGGCGCATCGCTATCAGGACCAGACTGTTTGGAGAATCGTCTCCTCCCAAAATGTTTACCCTCAAATACACCATTGCTTCTCCATATCCACAGGCTACACATCTGAGGGTTGAACCAACTAAAGTTGGAAAATATTAAAAAAGTTGTCTTTACTGAACAGGTATGCTTTATCCTGTCATCACTCCCCAAATCATACAAAGTGGCAAATGTTCACGCAGCGTTCGAATTGTCTTAGGTACTGGGGGTGATCCAGAGATGTGTAAAGTGTAGGGGAGGATGTGCATAGGCTGTGTGCAAGCGCTGTGTCATTTTATATGCAGATCTGTGCAGCTTTGGATTTTGGTGTCTGCGGGGGGACCCTTCAAAGATACTGAGGTATGACCATATTTCATTCATAGGTGGGCACTCTCCTTCCCTTCCTAGTAACTCTTGGATGTTCTTCCAGTGTCACCAAAGGTCCCCTCCCCCAGACGCATAGTTCGTCTGAATCACACACCCTTCCTGTCTTCCCACGGTGCTTGCTGCTCACACCCATCAGAACACTGAGTAAATGGCAAGGTAGAAGGTGACTTCTTCTACTCTCTTACTATGAGAGATGCTACTTAAAATTGTTGAATAAATGCCGTAATTTCTTCAGCATTTAATGATTTTTTTTGCCTCCTGGTATTTGTCTTGGGGGTGGATAATGCAGAACCAGGTATCCTTTCTATCCTGTGTGCACTGGGAAGAAGAAGCCTTGTCTGCCGGTCAGCATGCTGTCACAGGAACTCTGCAGCTGGATGCAGCCTGAACTACCATATATTAGAATAAGCTCACTTAGTTGGTCATGGAGCTTTCCTAATTCTATCCACATCATTAATCTTTCCTTTATCTTCTTCAGTTTCCTGTAAAATGAGGCAACTCTAAATCCATTTTAACTCTCAGAGTCTGAATTTTGAATCATTCTTCTAATTGTCCCCTTTATTTTGCACCTGGAGCAGATTTCTAGAAAGTTTCATTACTTTCAGTGGAAAGATTTCACTTCTTCTGTACTGTCACTCCAAATAGCTTCTCTTTTCTCAAATAGCAAAATAGAAAGGCTGCAGATCAGTTGGTAGAGCACTTGTCCAGCATGGGCTCAATTATCAATAACAAGAGAGAAGAGAAAAGAAAAGGGAAAGAATTTAATAGTTTCTGAAACCTGTGTTAAACATATAACAGGTGACTAACAATGCACATTTGTTGAGAAAAATACCAAGATTATGCATTGTTTTAAAATATTTCTACTATAAATTACCGTGGAAAATAATTTTATCCCAATTTTAAAAATATATATTTAAATAAAGTTTTTATACTAATTGAATTACTTGAAGCTCACTTATTGATAAAATTTCACTTTCTACCTCAACCAGGTAAATGAATGTCATAGACTAGGGTAATGCAAACATATGAAGTAATCATGTAGTTAAAGGACAGCTTCCCGTAAGCAAACTGCTGAATTTTATGATGACAAGAGAAAGAATGAAGTATAATAAGAAGGAACTTCTATAGGAACTGGCTTCATGCTTAAATTCTTCATAAGTTCAAGATAAATGCCTTGCAAATGTTTTTTATCCTGTCCCGTTATCTATATAATATGAAAAAACATATTATGTTTTCAAATCTTTGTGTCAATGTTTGGTGGCCTTTGGCATCAGTTTGAATCCTATAATTTTACATTCTGTATTTCCTAGGCACAAAGTGCATTTGGTAAAGCTATTTTCAGTTGCCCCATGCTTTCTCCTTCCCACCCCATCTCCCAGCCTGAGAGGCTTCCTGCAGCTCCTTGGAAGAAAAGTCTAAGACTAGAGTGGTTTTCCCTTTGTACATTTATAAGCTTTGTTTTTCTTTACTGTCTGGAAGTCAAAATTCACAGCATGGACTGCTTCTTGCTCTTCTGATCTTTGTAAAGATGCTCCCTTCTTTGAGGGAAGCAAGAGAGTGAGGAGGAAGAGGCACAGGATGAGTACTTTGTACTTTGAGATATGCATTCATTCATGAATCACACTGTCTCATGCAACCCCTCTAATTGCTGTAGCAGGTGTGAAGTATTATCCAGTTTCACCAACTTGCACAGCCAAGAATGCTGGGGTTTGGAGAGGCTGTGTGCACTGCCCAGTATCAACTTGTACTCTGATTTTGCCCAATACAAATCACAGTAGCCAGTTGGCCAGTCAGAGACCTCAGAGGAAGCTTGAGCCTCTGCCTGCTAACTCTGTGTCCTATTCTCCCTTCTACTTCACTGCAGAAATGAAAGAGAGCAGGGTCACGGTTTAATGGGAATGTTTCCTAGGAGCTCCCTCTACAGGCACCCTATCCCAGAGAAATGTACTGAGGATGTAGTGTGTGACAACACACATTTTAAAATATGAGCAACTGATGAAGCACATCACCTGAAAGACCAAGGAATTTAGACGAAGACAAGAAGTTTATTTCAAGGGAACTCCAGCAAGCAACCGTAATGACGGTCCTGGATTACTGGAGAGTGCAAAGAGTTTTATGAAGCTGTTTATTTTATGCCCTGACCACTAATTTCTACCCAAAGGTCTTCATTTTCATAGTCTTTTCTGTACTTCTGACCCTCCTATGTTTCTGAATCCTGCTGTCATAACCGCTGTGGCTCTGCTAGAGAGCAAAGTTGGATTTTGTTTGTTCAAGTATCTAGTGTTTTTTTTTTTTTTATCTTCATCACAAATTCTTCCAAGCCTCTTAATGTTTTAAAATAGTTTCTAGGATTCTTGGTGGTTATTAACTTACACTGTGACTGTTCAATCCCCCAGCATCCCCGTGTCTACATTTTTTTCAAAGTTCTATTTTCAAACATTAAATAACTATGCGATGAGCATCTTTCCTATAGTATCTTATTCCATGGAGAGGCGTAGACGTGTCTGTCTTTGGGAAGGGATGGGGGGCAATAACTGAGCTCAAAATGAGTTGGATGTGTGCTTTTCTATTGTGGTAAAAGATACACACAGTTAACCAGATACATCACTTTTCAGGGTAGGGTTCAGTGGTATCAAGTTCATCTACACTGGTACACAACCATCACCAACATCATTCTCCAGTCTGATGTTTAAAAATGGCTTGGGTACTTGCCACAGTTAGGGGCTGAGTTAAACAGAGAAATTGTATTTTAGCTTGGACTTCTACAACAAATCCCACAGGCTCTGTGGCTTAACCAGTAGGAATTTATTTCTCATAGTTCTGGAGGGTAAGGAACCCAAGGTCAAGGTGCAGGCAAGGTCACTTCCTTCCTGAAGCCTCTTCTATTGGCTTGTAGGTGACTGGCATCGGGTGTGCTTGCAGGATCTCTTTGGTGTGTGTGCTTACGAAGAGACAGATCTCTCTGGTGTCTCTTCTTAGAGCACCAATCCCATCACATTAGGACCCCACCTGCCTTCATGGCCGCAGCTAACCCTAATTACTTTCTTCCAGCTTCATTTCTAAATATCATCATAACCTGTGAATTTGGGGGGCACAGAAACGTGCAGTCTATACCTGATTTACTTGATGATTATGAAGGGTTCATAAGAAACAGGACCAATAGGGGCCAAAGGGTACAGAGTAAAAGTATTCTTCCTTTCTACTGTAACTGCCCCAGCTACCTAAGGACAATTATTATTCCCAGCTTTTGGAGTGTTCTTTGATGTGTGTGTGTGTGAACACATGGACACGCAGAGGCATTCATGAAAAACTTTTACACAAGTAGCAATCTACCCAAATAGTGGATCTATTCACACCATTCTGCACTTGGTTTCACTTGCTAAGTACTGGAACTCATTTCATATCAATACACAGAGCTGCTTCATTTTCTAAAGCAGCTTTATCACACTGCATTGTATGTTTAAACCAGAATTTATTTTATTGGCCCCTTTTCTTTGTCGTTTGTTTTTACCAGGTATCATTTCCTTCTGTGAAAGATGAAGGATTTTATTGCATGTCTTGCTGTGCCTTCAGGAATTAGTAATAGTACCAGATACATAGTAGGCCTTCAACAATATTTGTTCTGTGAAATGTTGATTGACTACATTTTACACCTGAGCAGGATGAATTGCTGGGACAAGGTGTATGTATGTGTAGTTGTAATTGTGTTACCTCTTGCCATTTGCTCTCTAAAGCACTTATGTCAATTTGTTTTTTGCTGCCAGGGTTGAAATGTACCTGTTTTTCTACACGCGTGGTAGTGCCTGCATTAACCCTCGTCATATCTGCCATACAGGGTGCTGCTGAATTTTATTTACTTATCTGCTGTGTGGGAAATGAATCTTGGTTTTTGTTGTTGCTGTTTTAGTATTTTTTGTTATCATGAGTGACACTACAAATGTGGTTCTTTTTTCTATAAATCATGTGCCCTGCTCCTAGCCAAAGCCAACCAAGTACCCCTTTGTCTGTGATTTGTACTGACGAGTTCTCTCTTCTTCCACCGCCATCTCAGTATGTCAGATGCCATTCGTTATATTATAGTTTCCGTTTACAACTTATATTTTTAAATACTTTTGAATTTTGATATAGCTGAATTTCTCAATTACTTTTGTTGTGGTCTCAGTATTTTCTTTTAGGGCTACTTGGTTTTTAGCTAAAGGTTGGTCATAGTTACAAATACTTTCCTGATTTCAGGATCATTTAAAATTTTTCCTTATGGGTTCCTCAGTATTTTTTCCAGTTTTTTAATCTTAAGCCTGTGCCCACCTTAAGTTTATTTTGGTGCTGGGTGTGTGGTGTTAGATGGTTCTGGTGATAGTTTGGTGTTAGGTGTGAGAGATCTCTGGCTGACTATGGATACTATTTGGTAAATGGCGTGTTTTCTTCTTCACCGATCGGCTCTGTTATCTTCATCACTTATGAAGAATTTGGGGGTTTATGTTACGTATGGACTCCCTCATATTTTTCCACGGGTCCTGGTATCTGTTCAGTCATGAATGCCACATTGCTGTGATCACTGCCACTGCAGGGTACTTCTTTCAGTGCGGTTTTATTTGTTCCCCTTTTCATTTTTTTCATTAATGCCCCGATTATCATTGCATATTCACTTTTCTGTGTGTATTTGAGGATACATTTTTCTAATGTTTTAAAAACCCTGTTTGTAGCAATTATTGCAGTTATTATAGATTAGTTTAGGGACGTTTGAAACCTTTATAGTGAATAGTAGTCAAGAACATACTATTTCTTCCTTTTATAAAAAATCTTGATCACTCTCACATTAAATTTTAGCATCGAGCATATTTAAAGCTAGCATATTTTTAGTACATTTATTTTTAGGCATTTATCCTTTTGTTATTGTTAAATAAAAAATTTTTCTACTGTATTTACTCATTTATGGTTTTATAGAAAACACTTATTTACATATTTTTTACCTAATTAATTTTTAAATTTATAATAGTTTCAAAGTGGATTATTTTATGTTTTATAGGCATACAATCATCATTTACAAATAATAATGAGATTACTTCCTTCTTTCCAAGTTTTATGCTTTTTACTTTCTATGTAATTGATTTAGTTAGTGCCCCTATGTAAAAATTAAATAATGACAGTGACACATCCTTAATTTATTCTGTCTTTTGTGAGTTTTACTAATATTTCTCCATTAGGTATGATATTGGCATATAGTTGCATGTAGACTATATTCATCTTCATCTATTTCTATCTCATCTATTTCTATCTCATTTCCCTTTTTGGTGGGGTCAAGAATCAATAGTGAATATTATCAGATGCCTTCTATGCATTTTTGAATAAGTTCCTATGATTTTTCACTGATGAACTGTAGTTAAGAACAAATATATATATATATACATATACATGTATACATACATACACACACATATATATATATTTGGGAGGGATAGGGTCTCACTAGGTAGTCTAGGCTGGCCTTGAATTCATTATGTAGCCCAGCCTGGCTTAGAACTCATGGAGATCCTCCTGCTTCAACCTCCCAAGTTCTGGGATTTCAGGCATGCAACATCATGCCTGGCTAAGATCAAATATAATAACCATTTTTCTAATATGAAATTTTTTAATGATTTCTGATTATAATTCCTATTATTAGGACCTTGGACTGCAGTTTTTAGTATGCCATTATATTCTACTACTTTATGTAACATTTTCACTTCAATATTTACAAATTAAATTTATCTGTCTTAGTGATGTTTAGTTCTCAAATGTTCAGCTTTATAAAAAGGGATAGAAGCTTTACTTTTTTTTGTCTTGAACAATTAAAATAGAATTGGAATTAAACCTTAAAGTTTTAGCAGTTATACTGTGATGTTATCTGGGGTACTTTATGAAGGACAGCATGGATTATTTATTAACTGCTTCTGTGTTTTCTAGTATAATTGCTATGTTTTGATTTTTTTCAGACAGAGCGAGCTTGTAAAATTGAATCCCGTCACTTCAGCTTTAGAGACTTTTACTTGCTCATATCCTCAGGCCCAAAAGCTGTGGGTAGTTAGAGCTCCTTTCCTGTTTCACTAAGCTTGCCTGGTCCGACTTCCTTGCCCCTGGCTCTCACCAACCTGCTTGTACATGGCCGCCTGCTTTGTTTGCTGGTCTCCCTCTACTGGAGTCATAATTGTCATTCATACTTTTCTATTAAGATATTCCATCAACCTTTCAAATATATTTGCATGATGTTGACCAAAGTGAGGTGCAGGAGTCTCCTCTTATACATGAAAGGTGAATTCCAAAACTTTTAGTGCATGAATTTATTTTTCCTTCTTCACAACCTCACAGAAGCTTCAATAGCTTCTTACTGTAGATCTTAGCAACCTCAGCAGACCACACTTTTTCTTTTAAGTCAAGAACTTTCACCTTTTTGCTTAAATAAAGCACTTATTATTTTCTATTTGGCATATCCAAATTGTCAACCTCACTACTTTTGGACTATAATCAAAAGAAACAAAGATTTCTTGAACTTAAGTTTTGTGGTGTTGCAGCTATGGATCTAGTGATGAAGGCAGCTCAGAGTAACTACGGCAAGGTAACATGTAGACACTGGACAAAGAGACCATTCATGTCTCAAGTGGAGCAGAGTGGGATGGCATGAGATTTCATCAATCTACTCAGCATTAAAACGCAGGAATTGTTTATTCCTAGAGTTTCCCACTTTAGTATTTTCCAACTGTAGTTGACCGTGATTGACCTCAGGTAACTAAAAACATGGAAAGTGCTTAGATAAGGAAGGAATACTATAGTTTCTTTTTTATTTTCTCTGCATTTGTGTTCATACATTTAATTTCTTATTTTATATATTTAAGTCTACTTACTTCTAATTAGAGTAGGTAACTTATAATTTAACTTTACTTTATTATTTAAGGAACCACCTCTTGAAAGTATCTATTAGTTTCACCTCTTACTCTTTTATTGTTTTTCTACTTCTTCTCCCTGACTTTGTTAATTCCTTATTTCTGCTTTCTTTAAATTGATTTTGTTGTTATTTTTCTTAGCTAGTGTATTCAGTTTTATTCTTCCTGTTTTATCAGTGTGAGGAGGAAGGCTGTGGCTTTTCCTCTGAGCACTGCTTACATTATAACTCACGGGTTTTGATTGCAAGTGTTTCCACTGTTATTTCTTCTATGACCAAATTTTTAATTTTGGTGACTCTTAGATCCAAGAACTATTTAGAAAAAATCTAAGTGTCAAAGGATTATGATGTACATTTCAGTAAAACAGACAGCATTGTTGCCTAGCCTCATGTCTCGTATTTGTTTTCTATGTTGTCTAATGCAGTAGTTCATCACAAACTGACTTAAAACAGTAGTCACAAATAAAACAAACAAATAAAAAAACCAAAAGCAGTAGTCATTATGTCACAGTTTTTGTGGGCCAGGATTCCAGAGTGCCCTGCTCAGGGTCTCATCACTTTGTCAGCTGGGCGGAGATTGTATGTTAAAGACAATTGACAATATGGCTGTTTCTTCTTCCAGGTCAAAGAGAGGGATCTCACTGACCTCAAGACGGAACCAGCCAAGTCCACACAGGATAACTTCCCTCTTAGTAACAGAATGAATTGACTTGGACCTTCATGACTTCAGCAGAACTCCTTCACTTTTGGTTATGGTATAACCTAATTGAACATAAGCATAGCGTTACCGATCATTAGATTATTGTATAACCTCGTCAAACATAAACATAAACCCATCGCCTTTTTATATTCTATTGGTGAGAAGTGGTCTCGGGCTCCACTCCTGCTCAAGAGGAAGGCATTATACAGCAGCATAACTCATTAGAAGCTGCTTCGGGTGTGTCCACCCCATGCCTCTTGGCTTTTCTCTGAGTTCTCCTGTGGCTGTGGAGGGCAGCTGTGCATGTTGGCATCTTTCCATTGCTGGTATCTGCTGCGGTTTCTCTCTTCTGCTGAGGCTCTCCCACAAACAGTGTTTCCCGGCAGCTATCAATGCATAAGACCGAAGTCAGTGGATAAATACCCGAGCTCCCTCCCTTCCACGGGAAAGTCCTGAGGTGCATTCTTTATGGTTCCTCAGAGGCTCCCCAACAAAATTGAAATAGAGTGGCAACTTCCTCTTTTCCCACTCTCTTTTTTGAGTTTTCTTTCCTCCTTGCCTTACTTTCTCCACTTCATCACATTTGTCTATTTGCCTCCCAAACAAGCTACTTGCTCCTAGATTCTTATCTCAGGTTCTGCTTTTCAGGAAACCCTAACTAAAACATGTGGCTTCATACTGTTTTCTATTTTATTATGTTCCCTTTTATTGTGCAATGATCTGAGGATGTGCTACTTCAACACATCTTGGAATCTGATCAGGACTTCCTTACGGGCTATTCTATGATAGTTTTGTGAATACTTCAACTATTTTCTGTTTCCAGAGTATGGAATTTGACACATAGAAATTTTGCTTGCCTAGTTTCTTACTAAGTTATTGTTATTTTATCCATGTCCTTAGTAATTTTTAAGGGGAGGGATGTTTAGTATGTCTGGATCTGAGATGATAAAGTCTTCTTTTACTAATGTAATTTTTCTCTTATTTCTGGTAGTTTTGGCTTTATGATTTTTAGGCACTCTTATTTGAAGTATAGTTATTAATTACTGAAAGAGCTCATGGTGAAATCATTCTTTGTAAATATCAAATTGGTTTCATTGTTTTGTTTAAAACTTTTGTCCTGTATTCAGATTTGATTGATGTTAAAATTATTCTGTTTGTATTGCTTAATAGCTTTGTCCCATCTTTATTATTGATTATTCTTAATCACTTTAATTTAGATATGTAAGTAAGTATTTCTCTTTGCTCCAACCTGAGGGTCTTTTTCTTTAAATAGATTTTTACTCTATTTAACTTAGTTATAAGAGGTGCATATTTGGTTTTAGTTTATCATATAATTCATTTAAAAAAAATTTTTTTTCTTCATTTGGTTAATTGGATGATTAGAGTAAAATATTTTCCATCCCCACACTATTTTTAAATACTAACCCAGATAATGCTCAAAACCTCCATTATACCTGAACCATGGAGTACTTATAATTTTAGTCTATCATGTACATAATAACTATGGTGGAGCAAACATATATGTACATTCATAGGCATGCATATGTAGCCCATGTATATTAAACAGATTTTAAAGAAGATTTGTATTGATTTGATTCATTTTCTAAAATTTAGCTCCTACTTCTCTTCTTTAGTTTTAAAGAAAGGGCCACATTTCACACAGTGCAACTTTTTACAAATGAGCAATATTGTGGAATGTAAACAAGTCTTCTACAGATTTTTCCATAGACCTAACATAGGGGTTTGCTGCCAACACAATACCTTGCATTAACTGATAGATTTGATTCAGGCATGCACGATGATCTCAAATTAATTACTGAGCTCCTCTAACAGTGGTTGCTATGGCAACCACTTCATAAGTGAAAGGACAGGAGCCCATTAAATTGTACTTGTCATATTCTAATCAATTGATAATCAAAAAGTATAAAAACTAAAAAGGTGGGAAGAAATTAATAGAAAAGCTTTCTTCTCTTAAAATTTTTCTTGTTCTAAAAAATTTTTCATGTGTTTATATATAAAGGATATTTTCTTTCTAATCATTTGAATTTATTTATTTGTTATTTTTATTCTAGTACTTTTCACAATTAATAATTTACTTTATACAGTTGGCCCTCTATACCCATGAATTCAATCCAAGGTATTTTTAAAAATTGCACTTGTACTGAACTTGTATAGATTATCGTTTTGGTCATTATTTCCTAAATGGTATAACAACTCTTTACATAACATTTATACTGCATTAGGTATTATACACAGTCTGAAGATTATTTAAAATAAATGAGAGAATGTGTGCAGACAATATACAAAGAGTGCATCATTTTACCTGAGGACGTGAGCATCTGTAGATTTTGGTACACGTGTGGGTCCTGGAGCAAAACCCCCGCAAATTCTGAGGGATGGCTGGGTATTTAATCCATTTCCTCAGATGTGACTCCTGTTATAATAGTGACAAGGAATAGATTTCACTTCATCTTATCTCTGTTTCATTTCTTTCAACATCTCATTTTAGATGGTTGTAATATTTTTCTTTGTTTTTTAACTAGTTACCATAAATTTTTAAATACACTACTTGTTCAAATGTCATAATAGGGGCTGGGGATTTAGCTCAGCGGCAAAGTGCCTGCCCGGCAAGCGCAAGGTCGTGAGTTCGGTTCCTGGTACCAGAGAAAAACAAAAAAAAAAAAAAAAAAAAAACAACAAATGTCATAATCTTTTGTATCAGCTATAATTGATATCTTTCCTGCCGGCTATGAAAGATAAGAAAATGAAGCACATTTGCAGTATCCTCAATGGTTTCTCCTTCCCATGACAGAGTGGTTAATTTTTAATTCTCACATTGTGAAAGATTACAACATCTTAAATCTACTGTATAACCACAACCATTCTATTTGTTTGTGTAAGTTCTTCAGCCTAATAGCTTTGGTTTTCAATACTTCTCTCCTTTTTCATGATTTCTTTTTTTTTTTTTAGTGAACTGAAATTTATTCTTTGGTAATTTTTCCAAGATAAACCAAATGATATTTATATTCCTTGAACCTTTGCATATTCAAGCAATGATTTCCTGCAGCATTTACATCTGTGGTTGGTTGGGTATATGATTTATAAAACATTTCTTACGTGCATGAAGATTTTATGGACATGGCTTTTCTGTCTTTGAATGTGAAATATTTCTGTGGGAAAGTGTATAGGTAGCATACATTTATTCTCCTTTATAAACTTCTTAATATTTGTTTTTGGATAACCTAGTGCTGTTTTCCCCCTAAAATATAAGGGCTATATTTAGTATGTAAAGTTAAGTCATGTCTTTCTGAAATATTTTGTTGAATTATATTTTTTAACGCTTTTTTTCCTACTTTGATTGTTTTGTACTCATCACATTTTTTATAGTACTGAGGATTAAACCAAAGGCCTCCTGCCAGGCAAGTACTCTACCAGTGAGTTTCATTTTCAGCTCTTTAAAAGTTTTTGTTGTGAGACAGTCTCCCTCAGTTGCCTTGGCTGGCCTGGAATTTGTGATCTTCCTTCCCCCAGTTTCCAAAGCAGTTGGGTTTACAGGCATATGCCACCACGACTTGCTAAGGACACCAATTTTAATTTGTCCATTAGAGGTAATTTTGTTTGCTTTCCTCAACCTGATCTTTCATGTTTGATACTGTGATTTCTCCAGCATAGTGCCTTCAGTTGGGAATTTATTCTTTTTCTGAGTCTTACTTCATCTATCTCTGTATTTCCAATACCTCATCACACATTTCCTGAATTTGTACTCTGGTATTGGCTGTGTAATAGATTTGTAATGTAACTGACTTAATGTATATGAGATATTTCAATGTGACCTTTGTCTGTCTAGTTGTAATATTTTTCTGGTGAGTATTTTGGCTCTTTTTGTATTTCCACTCTATTTCTTTTTCCTATACTAGTTATTGTTGATTCCAGACTAATTTTTTCCATATTGTATATTTTTGATTATGTTCTCAGCAGGTGTTTTCACGTTTGTGTAGTGGCTGTGCACGGAGTACAGATCTGGGAATGAGGCTACATCTCAGCAGGAAAACTCTCCGGTGAAGCTCCCGGGATGCACAAGTGTGCTTGCTACGTGCTCATGTGTTTAAGGCATTTTAAGCTTTACTTACCTGTTCTTAGAAATATGGACACCATTGAGTCTCTTTTCCTCACCGTACCTTACCCACCATTGCCTCCTGAGCAGTTGGCATGTGCATATGTGTGTGTGTGTGTGTGTGTGTTTTCATTTAACTTCCTTTCTTCTGCTGTTCCTTGGTGCCACGAGGGGTCCAGGAAAGCTACCACTGCCCGTTTCCTTAATCGTCCCATTTCTTCCATCAAGTGACTTTTGGGTTTTCCCTTTCCTTTTGTTTGCCACTTACCTTGAAGAGCTATGTGTTTTAAACGTTTCTAGAATGCCAGCATTGCTTCCCCGTATTTTCCCACATTCTTGTGTGATTTTCACTGCATGTTACAGCTGTTGCTCAAATCTCGAGGTTTGTAATTAAAGATGAGTTAAGAACGGTGAAGATTCTGAGGTTCTGGCCCACTTACAAACTAACAAGTTACTCTGCCTCTATTTTATGGCTGTTGGCAGAAGACAAAAGGTTCATGGGTCAGAGATCCAGACAGAGCAGGCAGAATAAGCAGGATGTTCACATCAATGCCCTTGGTGCCCCGAGTCCCACTCGGGTGCCGTGGAGAGTCCCGGGTGGATGCTGGGCTTGCTCTGGGTCTGGTGACCAACCACGAGTTTAGGGAACCCAGACCTTTGATGCTGGGTAGTAAGCACTGCTGCTGTTTGCTTCAGAAGGAGATGCCACGTCTAAACCCGAGAGTCCACAACAAGCATGGTGAGCACTTCTGCTTAGCAGACGTGCAGAAGTGAGAGAGCCGCAGACCACTGTCTCCAACAGTCTCGTCTCAGTTTTACTGAAGATGAAGTTTGAATGTTAAAATTATCTTCATTGATTACAGTAACTTCAAGAAAAAACATTACAACCAGGCGCGGTGATGATGCCTGTAATCTGAGCACTCGGGAAGCTGAGGCGGAAGGATTTCTGTGAGTTTGAAGCCAGTCTGGGCTACAAAATGAGTTCAAGGCTAGCGTGAACTGTATAGTGAGACCCTGTCTCAAAATGACAAAAAGAAATAAATAAAGAAAGAAAGATTACAGAAACAGCTTTAGTTTGGGATCTTAAAAGTGGAAGTGCGGGCTGGAGATGTAACTCATGATCAAGTTCTCTCCTGGTGTGTGCAAGGCCCTGAGTACAATTTCCAGCACCAAATTAAACAAACTCCAAAGCTGGAAGTGGACATGTTCTATATTCTTGGAAAATATGTATTGTATATATTTAAATACACATATTTAAAATACAATTTGAACCCTACAATTTTATAGCTTGTTTTTGACAGCATAACATGCTCATTTTCATGTATTTATTTTTCAGAATCAGGGTTTTTTGAAGTTCTGGCTTGTGAGTACATAGTTTTTATTAAATTCACTATTAGAAGATTTGGGTTTTTTTCCTAGTTTTTTGGTTTGTTTGTTATTATAAACCAATCTGTGATGTTCTCACTCTTACATAAATCCTTTGAACATATTTACCTTTTGTCATTTTAGAATGATTTTCTAGGAGTGTATTTGCCAGATCAAAGGATCTGAAATGCTTTAAGTCTTTCAATAATGCTGCTTGGTTGTTATTCTGAGAAGTTTAGAAGCTGCTCAAACCATTCACGTAGCTCTTTCTCTTCTTTCTCATCATCACCGGGTTGTAACACTGAAATCTCTGTGACTCACTCAGGGATAGAATTCTGTTACAGATTGTCACCTGTCATAATGCTGACAGTTCTGATCTGCTCCATGAACTCCATGTTCACTACTATGCCCCAGTATCTGGCATATGTGAAATACATGTGTATTGATGACTTGAATTTCTTCTTAGTGAAAATTCATATATGTCTCTTCAATTTTGTCTCTTGAGGGTATATGATATCATTTTCTCATCTATTTGTTAATTTTTTCTCATTTATTATTATTATTATTATTATTATTATTTTTTGTTTTTGTTTTTTGGTTTTTCTCCAGTACCAGGAACTGAACTCATGACCTTGCGCTTGCCAGGCAGGCGCTTTTTGCCGCTGAGCTAAATCCCCAGCCCCTCATTTATTATTGTGACATTAGTTTTTGACTATTTGAGGTATAGAGAAGCTTAATATTATTAGGCAGTCATATTTATGAATTTCTTTAAATATTTTTTTCTTTAATTTTGTGCTTAGTTCTCTTCTTTTTTTACTTTGAGATCAGACAAATACCATTTTTTTCTAGTTGTTTTTAGGTTTAATACACAAGCCTTTCACTTTTCTGATATTTATTTTAATGTTATATTTTATCATCAGAATGCTAAGTTTTTAACTATGTTTTTAGTTTGAATTTCTTTGTGATAACTGTGATAGAAGTGAAGAGGTCTACCCTCAGTTTTTTTCATTTTATGTATTTCTAAAAATCTATGACTAAACAATTCAGTTTTGGTACTAACAAAAATAAAGAACCAACAGTTTAGACAGTATTGCAAAGCTGATTAAATAGAACACCAAACTTTCTTTCCACTGAATACTTTGAACACAGGTTATATCTCAGAAATTACTATAAAAATTAATTTCAAAATCTGCTGTGAGATGGAATGAAAATGAAACAGGGCCTAAATTCACCCCAGTGATCCTTCCATGTGGTTTAGAGCAAATTAAGAATTTGTCTTGACAACTGAACAAAAACTAGGAAGCTAAGCAATGAGTATACTCAAAGAGCATCCTAGATTATGGCTTTAATCAGCATGTAGTCTTAGTTATAACATACATGAGATGCGACGTAAAATAAATGACCCTCTTTTGAACCACATACTGTAATCAAATGAGTCTTGTTCTGTTCAATGTAACCACTTATTTCCATAAAACTTCCATAGCTGAAAACATCTCTCAAAATTGTCTTGCAAAATTGCCTCCAGCGCCGGCAATACTTTCCTTTTGCTGTCCTCATTATGCTTTGTGGGACAATATAAGCTTTGGCAACAGTCTAAAGAAACTTGGATTAATGTCTGGGGAATATGTTTGCTGGGTACAGCTGATTAATAGAAAATGAAAATATAATGTATCACAACATCGTGTTCAACTTCAAGTACTGCAAAAATCCACTTATCACTCAAGTAAATGATTTTTCTGAAATATTAAAAAGCCCAAGATTACTGTTATGGGTTTCAGCTGCCCAGTGATATCAAAGAAGGCACTGCTGCCATTCTTCGGTTTTTCCCTCGTGACTACTGCCCCAGGGTCACAGGATGGCTGGTGTTCTCTCAAGCCACCCCTCCCATATATAAGGAAGAGCAGGTGAGAGCAAAGAAAATGGTTAGAATTTTCTCCATTGACTAGATAGTCAATGATTGCTCCAGTCATTCATCAGAATGGGGTCACCCTGCCATCCCATCACCCAGAGCACTGGGAAAGCAGAACTGTCATGACTAATTTAGCCAATCGTGATCCATAAATCCATAGGGACAGAACAATTGATTTCCCAAACAAACTGGTTTAAGGATGAAATAGGAATTAGATGAGCCACCAAACTGTGTGCTAAAGTATGAATGAGGCCACATGATTATGAAGACACCTGAGAGACATCGATTTATAGAAACTGACTCCCTAGGAAAAGAGACCTCTCCTGAGGAGGGAACACATTTCCATAGTAAGAACAGCAGTTTAGCCAAAGGTTAAATTACATGAACTTCTAGAATCTGTCAAATGCCAGAAAAAGAGAGAGAAGAAAAATATCTGCAAGAGAGATTGTTGTGCACTGTCTGAACATGGCTATTTTGACCCTGAAAAAATGCAAATGCATTTTTGTTCCCTTAGCACACACTCTGCAGTCCAGTAATAATGCATTGTAAACAGAGCATATTAAAACAAACAGTTCTCTCTAGATCTTTTTTCAATATTTTCTCTAAATAGTTATTTGGTAATACACATTTTTCTGTTTTGTAGAGTCCCTAAATAGCAGAGATCTTAGTTTGGAGGAGCCAGCTCATGCCTCCCAGTGCCAGAATGTTCGTGGAGTTTTCGTTTTACTAAATAAAGAACTGGAGCTAATGTCGACCCTGTGGTGGCACTGGGCCCTCGACCCAGTAGGAAAAATAAGGAACTCACAGTTCCCTTCCTTTCCTCAGGCCAGAGCTGGTCTTAGACTAAATGGCGCCGAAGGGCAATTGCATCCTCTGGTGTTCTGTTTCTTGCTTTCTAGTTATTTATCTTCAAAATGCCTGAATGGATGGACTTGGTCGCAACATTGGATACAAGCTTTTTAAAATCAGGTGACAAAGCATCCATGTACATCACATAGCTAACAGGTTTTTTTAAGGTTAGTTTTCCAATATAACCCATAGCTGAAAGACTAATATTGATGAAGCTGACCATTTTCTGATATGAATTGTTATCATCTCAAGTCAGATTGGCAGTTTTGGTGATCTCTTCTTCAGATTCATCCAGATAGTAGCTTCGCTGGCCTGGAATCCATAGCGTGTGTATTAACCTTCACTCCCTTTATCTCAAGAGTAAGATTCCCCCCACACTAATGGTTCAATAACTTTTGCATTTTGGGTCACAGATTCATTGTCTTGGAGGTGAAAGAGACTTTGGCAATTGATCACGGCATATTGATTTCCTCCAAGACAGACTCTGTGTCCGAATGCCATTTGATTACTTAGGATTCCTGCCACAGAGAGGGAATCTGATTTTCATCCAGGGTTTCAGGGGGATTGTATTGCCTAGTTGTGCCTCCAAGAGCCTCTCAAACACACCCTTTGCTGTTGGAAGTATCCATATTCCCCACACCCCTGCTAGAATGTGGACTCAGGAGAAAGACATTCAGTTCAAGTTCCTGCTGAACTGTCTGCTGGCTGTACTACTTGGGCACGCTGCTTGCCATCTCTGGTCTCAATTGTAAAATGAGAATCATAAAAGCACAAGAGGGTTGTGGTGAGGCTAGAAGGAACAAATAGACATAAACTACTTTAGCTCGTGCCTGGCTTATGGTGAACACTCTGTGCAAGCCTTAACAAGAGTTTGGCCCTCTCTGTAGTGCTTCTTCTCTCTCTCTGCCTCCTGTCCTGGTTAGAAACATGACTCCTGCCCACTACAGTGGGAGGGGTCATCTCAGGGGCAGGGGCTTTGTCTGTTTACCCTTTGGCATCTAAACCTCAGATGGAGCCTGGCTCATGAAATGTGTTTTGAGATGAACTAAAGCTCTCATTTTACCATCCTGAGCATCTTTGGCTACTTCCAGAGCAACAGGCCTCAGCACTCCTTTCTTTCACCACAAGTGAAGCTCTCAGACATAATCTGCTTCAAGATCTAACCAAGATTTGGATTCTCTAAATTCCTTCTGCAAAATTATTCTTCTCACCATAAAGCTGCTCCCTGCTCATTCCCTCTCCCCTCCTCCTCCTCCAGTCTTCCTGGGGCCTCAACCCATTAAGAAATTAAAAATTGACCAATTGTTCATCTCAGCCATCTGATAGATCTTTTTCCATTGTAATTAGGCTTTTAAATTTTTTAACTGGAGGCATGGCTAGTAGATGAAAGGGTTGTATAAGGGCTTTCAAGTTTGTTCTACCATACCATAAGGCAGTGCTATCATCCTCCTTTGTCTCTTTTCCATGGCTCCTCCAGACTTTGTCCCTACTTTGAAACTGACGTCATCCAGGAGCCCAAGACTCCTCAGGAGAATGCAGAAGACATTTGACCACTCTCCCTACCACACCCACAAGGGTTCATCATTTACTCTGTGATTATGTCCCAGGTCTTTGGCAATAACTGGTCTCTAGCTGTTACATCAGGTGGGGTGATGAAGGACCTAGCTAGTAGAGCAGAAAGGTA
The DNA here is from genome assembly GCF_000276665.1 of Chinchilla lanigera. Taxonomy (NCBI): domain Eukaryota; kingdom Metazoa; phylum Chordata; class Mammalia; order Rodentia; family Chinchillidae; genus Chinchilla; species Chinchilla lanigera. Next base: position 5,041,106 of record NW_004955467.1, on the reverse strand, counting down.
GGAATAAATTAGGTAGCAGTGCAGTGAGATGTGAAAAGTACTTACTGCTTGATGAAACGTTGAGAATCTAAGATGACCATTTTCTTTTCTGAATTTTCACTCCACTTTTATGAATTAGTGTGTGGAGGTCTCTGCATTCCCTAAGTCTGCCACAATAAACACCACATACTGGGTAGTATAAGCAACAGACATTTATCCTCTTGTAGTTCTGGATGTTGGATATTTGAAATCAAGACTTTTGCAGTGCCATATTCTCTCCAAGGCTCTAGGGTAGAATTGTTTCTATGACTTTCTCTTAATTTGGGGGGCCACCAACAATTCTTGGTGTTCCCTAGCTTGTAGATGCAACTCTCCAATCTCTGCTTCCATCCTGCTGTGTGTCATCAGATCATCTTATAACCACACCAGTCCTGTTAGATTAGAGCCTGCATTGCTCCGGTATGACACTACCATATCTAACTACACCCGCAATAACCTTCTTTCATTACCTTGGTACGTTACAAGGTATGGAGGGTTAGAATTCTGATGTAGCTCCTTTCAGGGCACACGGTTCAACCCATTATAGAGGGGAGATGCTCTCATGTCATTGTACAATGTAAGTTTTGATAGTAGTGTGAGCTGAGTTTTTGAATATGTAAAAAAAGACTGCTCTGTAAAATATTATAGGGCCTGGAAGAAATTGTCATTTGAGATGTGATGGAAGAGGTTTGAAGGTGTGGGTGGAAAAAGAAAATCAACTCATAAAACCACACTCAATCCAGGCCATTTAACAAAGTGGACGCAAATGTAGCCAAACTCCTGCTTCCATGGATAAAGAAACTAAGGCTGGAGAAGTATAAGCTTTGACACCACTGCATTAAGAACCACAAAAAATTAAAAACCTTCCTGTACTGCTGTTCCACTGTTCACTCTGTTCTATCCATGGTAAATGGAGTGAAATGATCTTTTCGGGTTTCAGTGCCTATGAGGAGGCAGTTTCCAGTCAGATTTATGGGTTAAGGCTCTCACGCAAATGAAATTCAAATGACGCTAAGGTTTCACATAACTGGGAAGTTCAAGGTCAGAGCTAAATGGATTCAGATTGCTCAATCACTTGTTCAAACCATATCACCTGGAGCTGTTTTCCTCCAGCGCTCAGCTCTGCTGTCCTCTCAACTGGCTTTGTTTTTGGTCACTGCTGTCATTTCCTCCCCAAAGGTAATTGATGCATTATTCTGATTTCTAACACCATTGACTTGTTTTGCCTATTTTTGAATTGTATATAAATGGAATCACACTGTGCATATTTTATCATACATTTATTTCACCTATGTGCATTATAGGTAATAGTTTTTCATTCCACATTAATACTTCCATTCCATGTTAATAGTTCATTCATTTTCAATGGTATTTGTGTACTGTATGAATATACCATGCTTCACAGTTTATTTATTTGTTTTACTGTAGAAGACCATTTCCCCCTAGTTTTTGATTATTACTAATGGTACTGCTGTGAACTTTCTTAAAATAATGGTTTTTCTTGCACATAAATACCTAAATGTGAGAAGTAGAATTGCTAGGCGACAGAATATTCATGTATTCCACATAATTAACAGATAATTCATAGTAGTTTTCCTAAATGGTTGCATGAATTTATACTCTTACCAGCAGTACATGATAATTCCATTTGTTCCACAGTGTCAGTCTCTAAATGTTGCTACTCTGATTGTGCATTGTGATTTCTCATTGTGATGTAATTTGATTTTCCACAGTTAATGGTAAAAAATTGATAACTTTTCATATATTTATTGGTCATTTAAGTATTCTATTTTAGGAAGGACCTAATCAAATCACTTGCCAATTTGAGAAGGTTGTTTATATTTTTTCTTATTGTTTTGAAGGGTTTTAAAAATATATATCATGAGTGCAATTGTTTTATGAAGTATATATATATTATATTATTATACTATATATAAAATGTTTATATAATATGTTATCTTACATATTATATATATGTACAAAAGCTATTTTTTGCCCACTCTGCAATTGCCATCTTACTTTCCTATAGAGTGTAAAAGTGGACAGAAATTTTTTTTTTTTTTTTTTGGTTTTTCTCGGGTACCGGGAACCGAACTCACGACCTTGCGCCTGCCAGGCAGGCGCTTTTGCCGCTGAGCTAAATCCCCAGCCCCAAAATTCTTAATTTTAATATAATCCACTTCACTGTTATTTTCCTCTGAAAATAATGGGGTTTTGGACTCTTTTTGCATCTGACTTAATAAATTTAAGTTTTTACAGTTTTAGTATTCGTCTGGAAGATATTTTTATATATAACATGAGTTAAGGTGTTAATGATTTATGTTTTTATATCAACATGCAATTGATTGATCCAATTCTGCATGTGTATTTCTCTAATTCTATTGCTTATTGCCAATCTGTATACTAGTATCATACTGTTTTATTTTTTTTTAATTTTTAAAATTTTTTTATTTTTTTGGTTTTTCTCCGGTACCGGGAACTGAACTCACGACCTTGTGCTTGCCAGGCAGGCGCTTTTGCCGCTGAGCTAAATCCCCAGCCCCCATACTGTTTTAATTATTGTAGCTTTTTATCATATAGTGACAACTGGTAATATAAACCTATTTTTCAAGATTATCTTGACTTTTAACATTAATCTGATGAATTTCCACACAAACATTAAAACCTGCAGGGATATGAATAGGACTCAATTGAATCTATAACTCACATTGGGAGACTATACATGTGCAATAAATGAAGCCCGGAATTTTAGTCCATGAACACAGTATTTACCTCTGCTTATTATTTGGATATTTTTCAGTTTCTTTCAGTTCAGTTTCTCTTATAATTTTCTGGGCATATGGCCTTTTCCACATTCTATTTGGCTTATTCCTGGGTATTTAATATAATTTTGGTGCTGTTGTATTACCATTTTTAGAAGTTAATTTTCTTATTTTTATTGCTATTGAATAGGAATGCAGTCTGTTTTTGTATACTGAATTTGTAACTAGTGACCCTTCTAGTTCATTTAGTGATTCTAATAAGATATCTGTGGATTCTTTTGGCTTTCTAATACACACATTCCTGTTATCCATAAATAATAAGAATTTTTATATCTTTTTCCTATTTAAAATTTTTATTTCTTATTTTGTCTTACTGTATGGGTAATATTTTTAGTATAATGTTGAATAGAATTGGTAAAAGTTGACAATATTATTTTCTTCCTGATTTGAAGACAAAAGCTTTCAGTATTTTATTAGAATATGTTAAGTTTGATGTGGATTTTCTTATAGATACATTTGGCAGGCTAAGAAAATTACCCTCCATCCTTCATTTGCTGTATCTTGTCAGGTATAGGCTCATCACATGTTTTTTACTGCATCTTTGCAGATGATCATATGATTTTTGCAAATTCCACTAATTGTTTGACATGTTAAAATAATTCAGTGTTGCTGGAGTAGGCCCACTTTGCTGTGATGTTATTTTTGTAATACTGAATTTGACTTGCTACCTTTTGGTTTAAAACTTCTGCAACTTTGCTCAAGAGAGATCCTGGCCTATAATTTTCTTACTTACTATATCCTTGCCAAATTTTGGTAATAAGATTATATTGGCCTCATAAAATCAATTGGGAAGTGCTGTTTTTTTCCCTATTCCCTAGAAGTTTTGTTTAAAAATTGTTATTTCTTCCCTTAATGTTCACTAGATCTTAGCAATGAAGCACCCTGAGACTGGAATTTTCTTCATAAGGAAATTTTTAACTATGGATTTGATTTCTTTACTAGATTTACTATTATTTAGATTTTATATTTCTGCTTATGCCAATTTTTAAAATTCTATTTTTCTAGGAATGTGTGATTTCATTTGAAATTTCAAATGTGTTTCGATAAGGATGCTCAAAAATCTTCTCTTACAGTTTCTTGATTAACTGTAGGATCTGTGATATTTCCCTTTTCAGAGTCAGACTTGTAAATTTGTGCTTTCTTCCCTTTTCATCATTTGTATTAATTTTTAAAAATTCATTGTTTTAGTCTTTTCAAAGAAACAATTTTTTAATTTGCTGATCATATTTCATTTACTTCTAATGTTATTAATTTTGTTCTTCCAGATGTATTTTCTTTGAAAAATTTTATTAGTATAGGTTTATGATACATAATAACTACATTCATTTCAGGGAGTTGGTAAGTATATGTAGCACAGACTGATTCTTTTCACTCTGTGTCCTCTTCCTCCTGTTCCCTGTCTCAGTTCTCCAGAGTCTCCCTCCCTGCTTCCTATCATCTCTCTTTCATTTTTCTCTTTAAATGTTTTTATTTTGGGTGTCTCATATTAGAGAAATCAATGTGATATCTAACCTCCTATGTCTGATTTATTTCACTTAGTATTATGGTCTCAATATTCATCCAATTTTTTGTTTTTTTTCTGGTATCGGGAATCAAACTCATGACCTTGCACTTGCCAGGCAAGCGCTGTGCCCCTGAGCTAAATCCCCAGCCCCTATTCATCCAATTTGACTCATTCTTAGACATAATTTCCTTCTTTCTACTCTTTGAGTTTAATTTTCTTTTAATCATACAGTCTTGTGATGGACACTTAAATGCCTGGTCTTTAGTCTTTTCCTCTTTTGGTATATGCATTTTATACTCCTAGATAAGGCCACATCTTTCCTCCAAGTATAGTTTTCGTGGTAAACTAAAGTTTTCATAGGCTATATTTTCATCATAATCCTATTAAATGTTTTCTAATATTCATTTTTAGTTATTACTTCACCAACTGTTATTTGAAAACTTGCTTAATTTCCAAGCACTCAAAGATATTCTATCAGCTTATATCTTAGTTTCTAATACACTTCCATTGATTTCAGGGAATATATTTTAAATGGCTCTAGATTCTTTAAACTTATTAAAACTTACCTTGCACACTAGTGTATAGTACATAAGTTACCTTTATAATGTTCCATGTAAACTTGAAGTGTATTCTGCTTGCTGAGTTCAATGTTTTATATTTGTTCATAAGCTCAAGTTTTCTATATTTCACCTAACTTTTGCATCTGCTTCTTTTATCAGTTGTTGAAATGAATATATTTAAATTTTCCATTTTATTGTTAATTCATCTATTTTCCTGCTTTTGTGATGTCAACATTTTTATTATTTGATTTTTTTCTTTATTGTTAGTTATATATCTCTTACTTTTTCTTTAGTGGTTACTTTTAGTGATAAAGGCATACTTCTTTTACATATACATATATAAGTTAGTAGTTTTGTTACTTCAAGAATTTTTCTTCCTTTTGTATTATCTCATGTACTTTAATTTACACTATTTAATCCCCACAAGACATTATTATTACCATACTGAACTTCAAGTATTCATTTAGATGAAATGCACATGTAATCTTTCTGCTGGTCTTTGTTTCTTCCTGTATTTCTGGGCTTTTTTTCTGAGATAATTTCCCTTTTGTGTCCTCCAGAGGAAACTTCTTTAACACTCTTTTTTAGTACAGGCTCGTTTGTGATGTGTTATTACAACATACTTCATCTCATCACTGAGTATTTTAAAGGAAGATTTTCACATTACAGATAATTATATTAACAGTTATTCTCTTTCAGCATTTTACAGGATCATGTCTCATTGTCTTTGGACTTCTTGTTTTAGTCAGATTTCCATCACCATAATAGGTACTTGTGATAATCAACTTACATCGATAAAAGGTTTACTTTGGCTTACAGTTAGTTGTAGAGGATTTGGGCAGGAGTGTGCAGTAGAGCAAAATCACTCACTTCATGACTAGGAAGTAAAGAGAGAAGGAGGAAGGGCCTGGCGCCCCACAAATCTCTTTAAGTACATGCAAGCACATGCCTGTAATGGCCCGGAGACTTTGTACTAGGCCCTACCTTTGGAAGATTTTATCACCTTCCAATAACCCAAGGAGCTGACCAGGCCTTTAAAATCTTTGTGGCCTCTGGTTGGGACACAAGGTCCAAACTGTAGCACTTCTGTCTTTTCTGTCCAAACATCATCGTTAAGTTTTATTACCAATCCTTTAAAGGAAAGATTAGCTTCCCTATTTTGTTTTTCAGCAGTTCCACCATGCTGTGCCAAGGTATGATTTTTTGTTTTAATTCTCCTTGAATATGATAGTATTTCTTGAATCTGTGGCCTGATGTCTTCAGCTTTGAAATTTTTTTTCAATTACTTTCCTAAGTAAAGTTTCATCTCCATTTTCTTTCTTCTTTCCTTCTGAGATTTCAACTACATATATATTACCTTTTCTCCATGATCTGAGTGTCTCTTATATTCTTTTATGTGGTTTCCACCATATTTTCTTGCTCTGTCTCTCTACCTGGGAGCACAGGTCTGTCCTATGTTCAGCTATATTTTTCTTGTTGCTAATCTCACTGAGTCATTAACTTAAATTGATTTTTCAATTCTAGATTTTGCAGTTGATTCTTTCTTATAGATGTCATTATTCTACTGACTCTTCACCATCCTTATATTTTGCTGAAAATATTAATATTAGTTACTTTAGAAGCCATAATAGGTAACTCTAATGTCAGCTATGTCATCTGTCTATTCCTCTGATCTTTTTGTCTCTCTAGATTTTTGAGGTTTTGGTCCTATGTCTTTAAATCTGTGAGTTTTTGACTATTTATTGGACATCAATATGAAAAATTGTATCAGCTCTCAGCCCTCTTCTTTGGCTAGTTAGCATCTTTGCATTTCAGCTTATTGAGTAGCAAATGCTACAAATGCCTTCCCTCTGTTGGTGATATTGGCTCATCTCCAGGCTACCTTGTTATCTCTCTGACTCCTTTAAACTGATTACTTATGGGATTTTTAAAAAATAAAATACTTTAATTATTCTAGCTGTTCTCAGTGGGAGATACAAGTTGATACGTCACTGCCAAAAGAAGAAATCTAAAAATCTTCACCCTTTCTCTGGGGGTTTTAGGTTTCTGAGACCATAGTGTTAGCTCTGTCAACCCATTTCCATTTGGTCAATGAAAACTGTTCGGGTTACCTAAAGCAGACAAAAGGACACTGACCCCTTTCTCTTATATAATGTGCTGGTTACCTTTTAGGGCCCAAGAAATAACCTAAAAATGTTTGCTACAAAATTATCTCAACTTTGAGTCTTTAGGGGATAAAGTCTTTGAAACTTTTCAACTGTTCCTGCTCGTTGAAGAATTATTTACATTTCCCAAATTTCTCTGTAGTTTCCAAAATTTATATTATAGATGTAGATCATGTGGTGTCTATTAATGAAGCACATGGTTCCTTTATCAACATTCCATCAAGTGGAAAATAACAGGTTCACAGAAAATTGTGACTATACTGACTTGTGTAGAACAGTGGCCAAACAATCTGTTTCTGGAACTTGGCCTTGAACTCTCTCATGTCCTACTTGAATTTGATTTTGAGTTTGGATTTCCTTGTGAGAATATGGTGCATTCTACATTCTTTTCATGTGTCTTCATGAAAATGGGTCCCGTTTATATGGGATTGTAATTACTGGTTGACTTTGGAAGTTAAGGGTAACATTTCTGGTGGTTGTTCAGAGCATTTCTTACTATTCTGGTGGCTAACATTTCTGGTGGTTGTTCTGGTGGCTAACATTTCTGGTGGTTAAAAGGAGATACTTTTTTAAAAATATGGAATGAAGAGGAGGATTTCAATTTCCTAAACAGTGATTAACTTTAGATAATTTGCCAAAAATTAATAGAGCACTCACCGTGGCCCAAGTTCAGCAGACAGTGCGTCCTGCGTGGTCAGCATGTTGACGGGAAGGCAGTGTAGGGCACAGTGCTAGAGAAGGGGAGGGAACTTGGATTACACAAACAACATTAAGCTACAAAGCTTACTCCCTGGGCCACTTTTTAGAGAAATGTGTATATGTAATATCCGTTTTGATTCTTTATGATCAAGAAGGACAAATATAAAAGTACAGCATTTTCCAAATGCATCTAAACTTTGTCCAATCTCAACTTTTTACTAGCTCAAAAACACTGATGCTTCTGTGATTATAGACTCTACATTTGGTGTTGACGCTGGAAGATGCAGGAGAAAGTGTTGAATAAGAGCCTGAGATGAGATGATAGATTTCAACTCTTTATACTCATGTTCACTGTTGTTAAGAAATATTTATTTATGTGGGGTTTTTGTTTGTTTTGGTACCTGGTTTAAACCCTTGCTGGGAAAGTTTCTATCAAAACTAAACCACCATCCAAACAGGGTTCTGTAAGTTCCTCCCTTCCTGTGAGAGTGAAGTGCAGGTGATAGAAAGAAGGCAGCAGTGAAAGTAGCTTTCCTCCTAAGGTCCTGAGTTCGATGCCCCAGGCAAAAGTAGCTTTCCTTCACAAATCCCCTTACCAGAGACTGGATACTTCCTATCTTAAATTCACCTGATAGCTTGGTTTCCTAGCAGTGTCTGAACGATGAGGTTAGAATGAACCTCTTTGAAAAAGATTTCAGGCAAGCCGCACCTTGGAACATGAGTTCTGATGAAAAATCCTACCAAATCCTACCCATGTACCCATCCCTTTATCCAAAGGCAGTTTGGAGGAGAAAACAGCAAGAGTCATCCTGGGGCAAGTGACAGTTATTTATGTAATCCACCAATATCCCTTAAAACATGATTTGATTTAAACCTCTTTGTCATGCAAGCACAACGTTTATGAGTTATTGAGTATCTTTTGCTGGCATATTGTGTGTGTGTTGGCAGGTTGGGGGGTATGACTTCATATTTATTCCCCCCACATTCTACCCAGAATAACAGCTCTTGGTGGCTCTGGGGAGTCAGCGTGAATCTTATATACTATTTGACAACAATGGCACAACCACCTCATTAGGGGATCTCTCTTTAAGGGAGGTAGTTATGCTACTGAAAAAAGGGGAAAGTTGGAGGGATAGAAAGGGAAATCATGGGTGATAACAAATTCCTTTGCACCAACCAACACTGTGGTACCTGCATCTGTTATCCCTGTCACTCTGAGCAGAGCTGCTTCAATTAACTTTGGTAGAGATATAGCGAGGCCGTTATTTTTCTTGAGTCTTTCAGAGAAAAAATTTCACAAATAGTTTGCTCAGTGTGTCAGTCTGTGCATCTGGGAAGCATAATGCGTTCTTGGCACCGGAGGCCCCTGTGACGTCTGTCGATTGCCTCTTGCAGAAGGAGAAGGGGTTGAGTTCGTCTATTTAGAGTATTGGGTATTTTGGTGTCTATTACTTAGCAAGTTGTGATTGGGATCTCTCTGCAAGCTCAGATTATTTTTGTCTTCAAATAATCAAAGCCAGACTCCCCACAGGGGGTTGCAGGGTAGTGGCTCGTGCACTTGAGTAGAACCAATTGCTGTTGTGCAAACCTCATCAGCACATTAGTGCAGGAGAAGGGGATTCAAACAAGGAAAATTATTCTAGAGGGGTTTGGCCTTATGGTTTTGATAATGCATATGGCACAGCTAGGAATACATGTATACTTTCTCTGGAATAAATAATATAAAACTATAGCTTCTTTGATGAAGTTTTGCCTTGATTTTGGAAAGGGCGATGACAAATTATGCTTCAGGCTGAAGTTACAGTCAGTGACATCTAGGTTATCAGTCCTTTTTGAGGAGTGATCCTCTCTAATCTCCTGTGGGACAGGAAGGACTTCACTTGTCATTGCTCATGGTGTTCCTCCAGCACAGATGCTTTTCTTTCCATGCACAGGTGCCTTTCAGCTTTCCTGATCCTGCTGAGATGCTACTTTCTTCATCTCTGGACAATGCCTTCAAATTTCCTTCAACACATTTGAACTTTTCTTCAGCCAGTCTTTACCTCTTGTCAGATTTATCTTTGAGTGTAGTTTAAAGTATATTCTTCAAAGCTGAGTGAAAATCTCCTTGAGGGTGAGGGTTTCATGGTTTACCTTTTGAGACTTGCTGAGCCAGACTCAGGGCTGTACTGAATAGTGCATTATTTCCTTAACCTCATTCTGCATCCATTTCTTGGCGGGAGTTATGTAACTTCTCAGTATTTCACTTAATAAATTCGTAAAGCATATTACCATGGCTCTACATTGCTCCTTTAAAAAATATTCTATTGAGGATAACTTTCTTGCTTGTAGATGGCAGAGCTTGGGTGTGGCTACCCAAAGATGGATCCTTATGAACCTCTTTGACGTGGAACAATAAGAGAACCATTTTCCTGCTGCTGCTGCTACCCTCTATCCCACCTCCACCTCACTCGTCACTCCCTATGTGCATGTTGGGCTTTCAAAAGTGCTTTCAGACATTTCTGTCTCATTAAATCCTCTCCATAAATAAAGGAACATGACCAGTATAATTCTGATGAGTGGCAAGGAAAACAGTTCACAGAAAAGCTTAAATGAGTTGTGTGGCATTGTAGCACTTGTTGGTATTAAAGTAAGGGAAAGAGACTCAAAATCTCTTAAATTCTTATTCTATACATCTACTAGACAAGCTAGGGATTTCCCAGCTGTAGTCTTTCATTATCCATTTTCTCAGCGTTTCTTCTTGTAGCTGTGTAAAACTTTGTTTAAAACTTTTGTTTAAATATATTGCTTTTAAAACTTAAATATGTTGATTTAAAAGGAAATGGTAGTTCATTGCCATTAATGGAGCACTAACATCACCTCCATAAATGGAAGGTCTCCTTGAAATACATGGACATAGCACTGTGTTATTAAATTCTGAGCCATGAAGTGATAAGGACTAATGAAGAGCCACAAGTAAGAAGAAGCAGAAATCGAGAAGAATCCGTAAGTCGAAATCCAAATGAATTGAGAAGTTGGGGTGTAACCCCAGGAGACTTAGAAGCAGAATTTGATAGGAACTGAGTTACCTTAGTGGCACAGTGTATGAACACTTAAAATGAGTCATTAAATATGGAGTTGGAGGTCAGGTCTAGTGCTCATGTGACAGTTCTGTTCCCATGAGGTCTAGCCATGGTGAACTGTCCAGGGTTGAGAGAAATGCTTTAGTTTTTGATTTTTACTTTCATGCTCGTACTAAATAGATCATTGCTGTAGACAATTTTACTGAGTCTCTACTGTAAATAAACCTAAGACAATGGTAAAAAGGTTAGTCCCTTAGTGGTCACTAGCAGCTAGGAAGGTAGTGGGGAGTTGAGATAGAGGGAGATTGGATTCAAAATACAAGCAGAAAGGATAAATAAGTTCTAGTGTTCTACAGCACAAGAGGTCAAGTATAATTTGCAATTTATTATGTCTATTTTTATTAGTTCATATTTGCAGCACCTAGTTCTTACGTCCTTTTCATGGAGTTGGTGCACACACATAACATACCTTAATTTATTTTTTTACCTCTTTCCCTCCACTCCTTTCCCTTTCCTTCTACCTCTCGATTCCCTTACCATTTGAGAAAGAATTATCTTTCTATTTCCTATTACCTGTCTTCTATTTTTCCCTTTATTTATAATTTGGGCTGGGCATATAAGAGCAACCATGATATAGTCAAGCTTATCTATCTGATTTATTTCACTTAACTTTATGTTCTCAAGTTGTATTCACTGACCTATGAATGCCTCAAGTTTATCTTCCTTTATAGCAGTGTAGTACTCCATTGTGTATAAACCTTATATTTTCTTTATCCCTTCATCTATTGATGGACCTATAGGCTACTTCCAAGGTTTAGCTATTGTGAATATGCATATATCCCTGTAATATGATGTTTTTAGCTCTTTTGGGATGATCCTAAAAGGGAAATAGCTGAGCCAAGTGAAATTCCTAGTTTTAGTTTTTTGAGGATTCTGCATACTGACTTCCATAGCAGTTGTAGAGTTGGAAGGTTCCCATCACAAAGAAATGATAAGGTTGTAAGGAGATGGAAATGCTAATTACCTTGATTTGATCAGCATACATTATATACATGTCTTAAATTATCAACTCCTATCTTATAAATATGGATAATTATTATGTATCTGTTTTTAAAAAATATATTTGTTTTTCCTAAACTAAAGGTTTAATGCAATTCATGTTAAAACATGAAGGAATAATTTTTTAACCTAGAAAGCTGACTCTAAAGTTTGACAGAGAGTAAGAGACAAGCTTGACAAAAAAGTCAAGAGCAAGATGAATAATAAGGCACACACGTTGCCAAATTTTAAGGGCTTTATAGGAATATAATATAAATATTATGGAGCCAGTACCAGAGCTGACAGGCTAGGGGAAAAAGTAGCAAGGCCAGAACTTAGAATAGGATAGTGGGATACTAAGGTATTTAATTACTCCTGAAAAAAAGTCTAAATCAAACTACATAGCAAATAAACTCCAGATTGATAAAAGAGTTTCATATAAATGAAGCTGCCAAAGATGTAAATCAAAATATAACAGAATCTGATCAAGGCATGGTGGAATTGTTTTCCTTTGCTCTCTATATACAGCCAGCTTTATGGATTTGTATTTGGAGGAGTTCCAAAGGCCCCACATTCTGCTTAGTGCTCATGGTTGCCGTTGTGAAAATCTCAGTGATCTGGTAATGACGGTCCCCTACTGTGATTTGAATGCATCATGTAAAAGTTCACATTCTGAAAACTCAATCCTCAAATTTATATATTAATGACCTTTGGAAATGTGGGGCCTTTTGGAGGGCTAGCTGAGGTCCTGAGAGTGGCTGTCCCATGAAGGCATTAGTGGCTTTATCAGAAGAAGAGAAGCCAGGGGGCTGGGGATTTAGCTCAGTGGCACAGCGCTTGCCTGGCAAGCACGAGGTCATGAGTTCAATTCCAGGTACCAAAAAAAAAAAAAAAAAAAGAAGAAGAAGAAGAAGAAGAAGAGAAGCCAGGCATGGTGTTGCAAACCTACAATCCAAGTACTTCGGCTGAGCAGGAAGATTACAAGTCCGAGACCAACCTGAGCTACACAGTGAGACCCCGTGTCCACAAAACAAAGCTGAGAAGAGGAAGAGGGAATGAGGTAGCATCTTTGCTGTCTCACCATGTGATGCCCCTCCTAAGCATGAAGGCCCTTACCAGAAGCTAGAAAGAGGCTGGCTCCATGCCCTTGGAGTTTTCCACCTCCACAACTGTGAACCAAATAAACTTCTGCCTTTATAAAACACCCAGTCATGGCTATTTTGTTATAGTAACAGAAAATTGACTAAGACAACTCTACATTTTTATTTTGCACTGGATCTTGCAAATTATAGTTGGACCGCTCTCAGGACCTCATCTAGCCCTAACTTCCTTCAAAAGACCCATTTCCAAATGTCATTAATATATAAATTTAAGGATTGAGTTTTCAGAATGTGAACTTTTAGATGATGCATTCAAATCACAGTAGGGAACCGTCATTACCAGATCACTGAGATTTTCACAATGGCAACCATGAGCACTAAGCAGAATGTGGGGCCTTTGGAACTCCTCCGAATACAAATTACTGTTTATAAAGCTAGAAATCACTGGTCATCTGTAATCCCTGCACTGGAGAAGTTGAGAGAGGAGGATCACTGTGAATTTGAGGCCAGCCTGGGCCACATAGTGAATTTGAGGTCAGCCTGGGGTGTGCAGTGAGACTCTGTTTCAAACAGCTGAGAGAAAGAGAGAGAGAGAGAGAGCGAGAGTGAGCGAGAGAGAGAGAGAGAGAGAGAGAGAGAGAGAGAGAGAGA